>NW_011889107.1:454788-460858 GCF_000151845.1 Pteropus vampyrus | reverse complement strand
ATTGACACACAAAAACTCATACATAAATGTTCATAGCAGCCTAATAATAATAGTCAAAAAAATAAAAACAAATGTCCATCAAGTGATGAGTAGATATGCAAAATGTGGTCTATCTATATCCATGAGTGGAATATTATTCAGTTATGGAAAGGTATGAAGTACTGATACACACTATAACATGATGAACATTGAAAACACATTGCTAAGTGAAAAAAGCCAGACACAAAAGTCCACATACTGTGTGCTTCTATTTCTATGAAATGTCCAGAAGAGGCAAATCCATGAAGACAGAACATAGATTGGTGGTGGCCAAGGACTGTGCGTATGGGGAAATGGGATGTGACTGCTAATATGGGTATGGGGTTCCATTTTGGGGTAACTAAAATGTTCTGGAATTAAACATAGTTATAGTTGCACAATTTTCTGAATTTACTAAAACCATTGAACTGTACTTTAAAAGGGAGAATTATGTGGTATGCAAATTGTATCGCAACTTAAATATACATGTATATTTATGTACCAGGCATTGTGTTGAATGATAGGACTAAAAGATGAATCAAAGCCATTATCCTTGAAAAATTTATAGTTGGGTTGGGGGAATGAATATGTGACATGAAAACAAATATATTCATAACATAGTATGAGTGCAACAATAGTGAAATCATAAGATTTGGAAGTGACCGAGAGTGTTTCATTCTATGCGTGAGGTGGATAAAAACAATGGAGTGGGGAGAGGTATGGTCAGTACTTTGGACTGAATGTTGTTTCCTCCAAAATTCATATGTTACAACAATCCCCAAAGTGATGGTATTTGGAGGTAGAGCCTTTGGGAGATAATAGGTCATGAGAGTGGACACCGTATTACTGGGATTAGTGCCTGTATAAGAAGACACACAAGAGATGATCTCTCTTGGCCATGTGAAAATATAGCAGGAAGCCTGCTATCTACAAGACCGTAAATAGGCCCTCACCAGACACCAAATCCACTAGTAACTTGATCTTGGACTTTCAGCCTTTAGAACTGTGAGAAATAAATGTTTGTTGCTTAAACCATCCAGTCTATGATATTTGTTATGGCAGTGGAGATAAGACAATAAGGAAAGTCTGAGCTGGGTTTTGAGAATAAATAGACGTTTTCCAGATAGATGAGGGAGACAGCATCCTAGGCAGAGGTAACACATGCAAAATCATGAAGCTATGAAATAGTATGCCATATTCAGAGAACTATATATCAATTAGTCTGTGATGCTGGAACACAAAATGTGAGAGACAGAGTGGCAGGAAGTGAGGATAAAGAGGTAGGCAGGGGACAGATTATCAATGGCTTAGTATGTCATGCCAAAGAGCTTGATGCATGTGGATAAAAATGAAAGGATTTTCAGAATGAAAGAGAGAATTAGATTTAGATTTAGAAGGCTCGTCTAGAGCCAGTGTGGAGCAGGGACCAGAGAGAAGGAAGAAAAGTGGAAGCTTCACCAAAAGACTTTTGAAATAGTGAAGCACCGATAAGAGCCTGAACTAAGGCAGTGACTGAAGATAGAGTAGATACGAAAAGACGTTTAGGAGCTATAATGGACAACGCACAGTTATTAAGCAAAAGTCACCTTTATTTCTAATATTCTTATACTCATGACACTTAAAACTTTTTGTTTAGCTGTAAAAATACATAACAATTGCCTGCATCCCTGCTTGCCTCTTAGGGAGCTTGTCAGAACTGAACAGAAAACTACTGACAGGCTTCTGCAGAGCCAGAGGCACGCTGTGTGTGTGAAGTATTTCATGTGATGGATGCTGCAGCAGAAATGGCACCAAGAAAGGGTTAGAAGATGAGGACATGAACCCCTAGTGAATCAATTTTCTGTTCTTTGTCTTACCTCCCAGGCCTAGTTAAAAAAAAAAAAAAACCATTATTTTATTTTAGTTGTAATGATCTGTCACTGAAGTAAAGGAGCGATGAAGAACCATCTACAAGAGGAAGTAAGTAAATTTGCTTGACTGAAGCTCAAACTAACATGGGAAACTAATGTGGGAAGATTCTAGATTAAAGCAAGAAGCCTATACCCCTGACCTGGCTCATGGCAAGTCGCATCTTCCATGTAGGTTTTGTTATAAAATAAGAGCTTTAGACTGAGGTCCTCTCAAATTTAAAGAAGAAAATGACTCTTAGCTAAGATTGTTTAGATAGAGAAAAAAATTGGTAGAGTGTATTGACAAAGACTAGAAATTTTAAATTTTCTTTGTCCAGTTCTCATTCAAGGAGGCAATACCAAAGAAGGATGGCTCCAAGGCCAAGCCTTACTAGTGTCTAAACAAGCATCAATCCCAAAGGAAAAGGTATGCCTGGGAGAAAAAAAACTATGAGGCTGCAAATTCAGAGAATGGGATACAGTGAGGTGAGAGAAATGGGCTGTTATAAGCAGGTCAGAACTAAGATTGTGACTAATGAGTGGGCACATTCAGGTATGCCCTCTTATGCAGAGTGCTTACCTGGAGAGGCATAGGGATGGAGTGGAGGTAGTAGAGATATAAAGCTGCCTAAGGAAGTGAGATTATCTAAAGGGTGATCGTAATAGTATGTGGAGTAGATAGAGAAAGGATAGTCCATTAAGGAGCAGTAGAACTTGCCTGAAGGGTGAAACAACAGGCTGACACTGGGTTAGTGGCAGATCTGAAAGACATTATGGGGAAAGATTTTGCAGGACTTGGTGATGAAAATAAAGAAACACAGAATAAAGCAGTCACAGATGATTCAAAGGTGTGGCTGGGGGGCATGCAAGAGAAGAAAAGGAAATCGGTATTTCCTGAGGGCCTGTTCTTTGCCCTACACTATGCTAGGCCATTGGTATCTGTGATTTAAGTCTGCCAATAACCCTGTGAAATAAATATCTGAGGAGGAATTTACAGAGGAGGAAACTCATTCATTCAACCATATATTCATCTAATTTACTGAGTACATGTTGGTATGTACTCAGGCATGATCTCTGACCTCAAGGAGCTTATAACCAAGTGAAGTAGGCATACAATAAACACACAAAAAATGAAATGCTATGAAGGAAATGAACAGAACACAGTGATCTTAAAAAAGCAGGGAGAAACTTACTCTGATTGGATGATTAAGGAACACCTCTCTGAGAAGGTGACATTTAAGCAGATACCTGACAGTTGAAAAGAAGCCAGACATGTACAAGGGAGAAAAGAGCATTCCAGGCAGAAGGAACGGTACATGTGAAAGCCCTAAGGTAAGAAAAAGCTTGATGCCTGGGATCACCCAACCAGTAAGAAAGAGTTGGAATCTGAACCCAGGCTCTCCCAGTTCCAAAGTGCTGACAACAGTGGGGGAAGATGAGTAAGATGGCTCCTCTTTGAAGAGTTACTAAAAGTATCATTTCTAGTTATTAAAATTCCAAAGCTTTACTTAAAAAAAAAAAAAAGGCTGAATACCTGTTATTTTCCCACTCCAGTCTGCAGAAATCTGTAAGATGGGAAAAAGAGGCATGTGTACAGGGATGTGATTTATTTAGACTTTCAAAAAGGTTGGCAAGGTTTCAAATCAATGACCGTGGGAGTTATAATGAAACCTTCCATTTAGACTGAACTTTCTAGCTTGCAAAGCACTTTCATGTTCATTACATACAAATTCATTTAATCCTCAAAACAATCCTGTAAAGAGGACTCGGATTCAACAAGTGCTTACAGAATGCCCACTAGGTGTCAGGTATTATAAGAGGGGCTTTTGAGTCCCTTCTGGGCCCTAAGTACTGTTCTGGGAGTGAAGACACTATGATGAGAAAGAATAGATACAGTTCTAGTTCTCCCTGAGCTTATAGTCTAGTGGAGGAGAGAGACTTTAATCAAACAATCTCATCAGTGAATATATAATTATTATTGAAGTAAGTACCTAGAAAAAAGGAAGAGGTTTCTAACTGGGTACATAAAGAGAGACTCGACCCAGTCTGGGTGCTTGGGAAAGTCTTCTAGACAATGGAGTGGTAACTCTTGAGCTGAGACCTGAAGGATGAATAAGCATTGGTTAGGTGAAGGGGAAGAGAGAAGTTGGAATAGTGGCTAGAGAAAAGCCTTCCAGAGTAAGGAAGCATCACAGTGCTTCTGAAGAAACGAGAGAAGGCCAGTGTACCTAAAAGGAAAGAGAAAAGAATTCAAGACAAGGTGAGAGAATTCATAAAGCCTGGACCCATAGGTTGCTTTAGGAATTTGGTCTTTAGTGGAGTGACTTGATCACATTTTGTATAGAAGCCAGATTAGAGGGAGGCCAAAGATGTGTAGAGATCAGTCGGCAGGCAACAGTCCAAATGAGAGATGATAAGACTTAGGCCAGGGTGGCTCTTCCAAAATCCCAGAGCTAGCCAGTGTCAGAAATAATCAGAACCTGGGCTGTATTTCCTTGTCCAGTACTCTTCCCAAGGAGGGACAGTGTAGAATGAGAAGTCAAACTTGAATGGGGTGAGGAAAGCGTTCTTGCAGTTAAATGTCCTGGTATGTGGAGTCAAAGCCCAAACTAGCGAGGAAGAAGCCCATGCAGAAGAGGTAGAACAGAAGGAGGAGTCAGAGCCCTGAGTGGAGAGGAGGGCATCTGCAAAGGCAGAGGATAGGGTTGGAGATGGGAAGTTGGTTCATAAAAGGGAACTAATTAAATATGTAAACATATTAATGAAGAAAGAAGCCAGTATCTTCACTGTCAGAGAAAGGAACTACCAATATGGAATGGGAGAAAATTACATTGAACTTTGTGGTAGTTTTGGACTGGATTTGGTGTACTGGTATGGACCCATGGTCATATATACATAAAGAGATATATAGATACAGATACATAAAAATAAATTTAGATGCAATGTATGTAGGTGTATAAACATTATTATATTTATACATATTCTTTAACTCTGTCCACTGAGAAGGCCTAGGAGCAACCATACTCTAACAGCAATGCATATGTTTAGTGCACAACTCTTGGCTTCTGAATTCCATTTTCCACTAAAGAAAATCAAGGCTCCTTGGAGATATGTTCCAGAAGGCAGAAAAGTGATCAAAGAACAAAGGAGATGTGTCAAAGAGACACAGAAGCCAGCCTGAATGGGCTGCCACTTAACCAAATCAGGGACAGTTTGAGCATCCAATTAATGATAGTAAGGGAGTATATCTCATCAACTAAAACAGGAAACCAAGAGTCTATACTGATAAAAAATAAATAATGAATATATTGAAAGTTTGATGAGAAATAGGATAGTTATATATTTTCAAAATACTGCTCCCCTTAAACTACTTATTAATTGCAAAGAAGGGAAAGAGTAACTTTACAGAGAAGAAGATTGGCAGATATCATCTTAATAAAGTAACTTAAATGATCATCATTAGTAATGGAACAAGTTGAAAACATGTGCCAACTTACAGGCTGAAAAGAACATAGCATCATTTCTGTGATATTCCTGCAAAGATACATCACCTGTATCCAGTCATGAAGAAACATCGGAGAAACTCAAACTGAGGGACATTTTAGAAAATAGCTGGACTTTAATATTTAAAAGTATCAAAGTCATAGAAGTCAAGGAAATATTGAGAAACTATTCAAAATGAAGGAGACTGAAGACACATGGTAACAAAATGAAAAGCATGATTCTGAGCTGTATCCTTTCACTATAAAGATGCTGTTGGGGTCACTGGAGAAACTTGAGTGGAGTCTGGTTAGTAATGATAGATAATGATTGTATTGTGATTATGAAGGAAACCATCTTTGTGGAAAATACACACTGAAATATTCAAGGCATAGGGCATCGGGTAAGCAACTTACTCTCAGATAGCTCAGGGGAAAAAGTTCTTTGTGTGGCATTTCCAACAGTTATATTTTTTTAAGTTTGTTTTTTTAAAAAAAAAATGGTTGCTATTAATATGTACAAAGTAGAAGTACAGTACCTAAAACACAGTAGGTGCTCAAAAATGTTAATTCCTCTCAAAAGTGCTAATTTTCCTTTTGTTGCATCTACCATGTGCAATGCTTGCCAAGTCTGTGCTCCCCACTCTCAGAACTGCCTCTCCCATCTATAGGAGCAGGTTCCTA
>NW_011889107.1:447788-453273 GCF_000151845.1 Pteropus vampyrus | reverse complement strand
GAGTGGAGAGGAGGGCATCTGCAAAGGCAGAGGATAGGGTTGGAGATGGGAAGTTGGTTCATAAAAGGGAACTAATTAAATATGTAAACATATTAATGAAGAAAGAAGCCAGTATCTTCACTGTCAGAGAAAGGAACTACCAATATGGAATGGGAGAAAATTACATTGAACTTTGTGGTAGTTTTGGACTGGATTTGGTGTACTGGTATGGACCCATGGTCATATATACATAAAGAGATATATAGATACAGATACATAAAAATAAATTTAGATGCAATGTATGTAGGTGTATAAACATTATTATATTTATACATATTCTTTAACTCTGTCCACTGAGAAGGCCTAGGAGCAACCATACTCTAACAGCAATGCATATGTTTAGTGCACAACTCTTGGCTTCTGAATTCCATTTTCCACTAAAGAAAATCAAGGCTCCTTGGAGATATGTTCCAGAAGGCAGAAAAGTGATCAAAGAACAAAGGAGATGTGTCAAAGAGACACAGAAGCCAGCCTGAATGGGCTGCCACTTAACCAAATCAGGGACAGTTTGAGCATCCAATTAATGATAGTAAGGGAGTATATCTCATCAACTAAAACAGGAAACCAAGAGTCTATACTGATAAAAAATAAATAATGAATATATTGAAAGTTTGATGAGAAATAGGATAGTTATATATTTTCAAAATACTGCTCCCCTTAAACTACTTATTAATTGCAAAGAAGGGAAAGAGTAACTTTACAGAGAAGAAGATTGGCAGATATCATCTTAATAAAGTAACTTAAATGATCATCATTAGTAATGGAACAAGTTGAAAACATGTGCCAACTTACAGGCTGAAAAGAACATAGCATCATTTCTGTGATATTCCTGCAAAGATACATCACCTGTATCCAGTCATGAAGAAACATCGGAGAAACTCAAACTGAGGGACATTTTAGAAAATAGCTGGACTTTAATATTTAAAAGTATCAAAGTCATAGAAGTCAAGGAAATATTGAGAAACTATTCAAAATGAAGGAGACTGAAGACACATGGTAACAAAATGAAAAGCATGATTCTGAGCTGTATCCTTTCACTATAAAGATGCTGTTGGGGTCACTGGAGAAACTTGAGTGGAGTCTGGTTAGTAATGATAGATAATGATTGTATTGTGATTATGAAGGAAACCATCTTTGTGGAAAATACACACTGAAATATTCAAGGCATAGGGCATCGGGTAAGCAACTTACTCTCAGATAGCTCAGGGGAAAAAGTTCTTTGTGTGGCATTTCCAACAGTTATATTTTTTTAAGTTTTTTTTTTTTTTAAAATGGTTGCTATTAATATGTACAAAGTAGAAGTACAGTACCTAAAACACAGTAGGTGCTCAAAAATGTTAATTCCTCTCAAAAGTGCTAATTTTCCTTTTGTTGCATCTACCATGTGCAATGCTTGCCAAGTCTGTGCTCCCCACTCTCAGAACTGCCTCTCCCATCTATAGGAGCAGGTTCCTATAATCCTATTTGAACTATGTGACCCTGACACAAAGATAAAGGTAGATACCACCCTCAAGCTGAGTCAACACAATTCTTTCTTCTAGGAATTTAAAATTGAAAATCAGATGCTAATTAGTTTCTATTACCTACCTCGAACCTGGGGGACATGTACATTCGATGTAAATTTAAGCCACACCTGATATTTTAGGGGTAGTTTTCTTCTGCAGTAAGAACAGGATAGAAAAATCTGGTCTGCAGAGATGGAATATAAAGCAGATAAGGAGAGAGAAGCAGAGATAAGAGAAAAGGCCCAAGAAAGAGAAACTGAGAGCACCAGCCTTAGTTTGTTACAGCATTCTGACTCTAGCACCTCGTGAAGCCTCACTTCCCTTAAGACACTCCAGCATCCTAATAAATTCCCTCCTTTTGCTTACGCCAGCTGGAGTGGATTTCTGTCAGTTGTAGCCAAAAGTCCATGGCATCTCCTTCTCCACCTTGTGGTAACCTTTCCAGCAATCCTGCTCTTCCACAAAAATGGAAGGAGTCCAAGGCTGGACTCTTTGGCCACCGATATGACCCAGTATAGCACTTCGTAAGGCCTCCAGGGGATCTCAAGTCAGTTCCACTTACCAAGGCTAGCCTCAGCCAACAGCAGGTAAGCAGGCACAAGCTCTACTGAACTCAGGCCGTGCACATTCATGCGGAAGCGAAGAGAATGCAAAGCTGCTGGGACAGCATCTTCATGTTTTCCTTCAAAGAGATATTTCTGGGCTACGGTGTAGCAGAATTCAATCAAATGCTTCTGTGGAAGAAAAAACTAGATCATCTGAGAAAGCCTAAAGGTAAAAGGCAATGGTGAATAGAGGTACACCTAGAGATAAGGCAAACACCTAGTAAACTGGTTGAGGGCACAAACAGTTTAGGGTACAACCAGTTTAATACAGCGAACCTGCCTATATTAAGGTGGACGTGCGACCCAAAATCGGTGATATAAAAGGCAAACTCGGACTGTGAGTTCATCAACGCCCAGGAACAAGTGTCTTTTCATCTTACTTAGTGTTTGGCATAAATGAGTGCTCCAGATAAAATTATTAAATAAATATTATTCTTATATTTATAATAAAATTTTAGTTGAGAAAGCTGTCATGCCTCAGGACAATCGAAAACTTTCTGCCTTTCTGTTTGAGTTAATTTTGAGATAAATATCTTATTTTTCCTTCTGGAGTTATCCTGCTTAGCTAATATCAGAAACAACTTTAACTCTGTATTGTTCTAAGGTCACTCTCAAAGTGTCACAACATTAAAATGGATGAATCTGGTGTTTTGAGATTTATGGTTTATAAAGCACGATTTTTTTAGAATGATCAAGATGCTATCAATGCCATGATAATAGTTCTCCTAAACTCTTTAATTTACTCACCAGTGTATTCATACATCCTACTATGTGCCTAGGCTTTTCTCACAGTATGGGTTTTATGGCTGAATTTTGTCCCCCCCCAAAAATTCGTATGTTGAATCACTAACCCCTAGTACTTCAGAATGTAACTACATTTAGAGATAGAGCCTTTAAATAAGTGATCAAGTTTAAAATGAGGCCATTAAGATGGCCCTAATCCAATCGAACTGGTGTCCTTATAAGAAGAAATTTGGACACACAAAGAGATACCAGGGATGTGTGTACACAGAGGAAAGACCATGCAAGGACACAGCAAGAAGACCGCCATCTGTAAGCCAAGGAGAGAGGCAAGAAACCAAACCTGTGGATATCTATCATTGATCTTGGACTTCTAGCCTCCAGAACTGTGAGAAAATAAAGTTCTGTTATTTAAACCCCCTCCCTCTCTATTTATGGTATTTTGTTATAGCAGCCCAAGGAACGAATATAGGAGGTAGTCGGAAACCATGTGGAAAACAAGCGACCGAATGGTATTGAGGACATAAAGACACAAAACGAAGTCTCTGCTCTCACAGAGGTTAGAGTTTAGTGATCTCAACTCAGTACACCCTTTTTCCTGGACAGTTTTGCTACGCCTGTGAATTAACCCTGTAACCATCTGATAGGCCCTACCTGCCGCTGCTGCAGCTGGTGGAGGCCATGCTGACGTTCTTCCTCTGAATTGTAGAAGGGCATAGAAGTGCGCAGCGGAATCAGGAGCTGACAGATCTTCTCATGGATGCTTCTCCAGTCAGCTCTTTGATGAACCACACCACTGAAAATAAAAACACGGACTTCATCATCTTTACTTTGTCCTGATTTAGGATTCTCTTGGCCCTACTCCTGGCCTAGCCCTAGAAACTAGAAAAATAAGCCCAACACAAACCAGGCAGGGAGTCCAAAGCCATTTCAAATCTTTTTTTCATGCGGTTATTTGATGGTGGAAAAACTATGTTGGGGTGGAGAGGGGTGATAGAAGATGTCCTTTCTGCAGGCACGGGTTCACATTCCGAAGTGACATGGTGATGCTGTGGCTATTCTGCCTTTGTGCTTCATTAATAACAACAAAAACAGCTTTAACTCTGCATTGTTCTAAGGTCATTTTCAAAATATCTAAACTCTGAAGCTAAGGAATTTGAGGGTTTTTTCCCTTGGGTTAGGAAAAGGTATTTACATTTGCTGAGGCTCTAAGAGACCTTTCCTATAATCAGTGCCACCATGTTGCCTGGTTCTGAAGAGCACCACTTGCATTGTCTTCTGCCTTGTGCTCCAGGAGTGCCTTTCACATAGAACACACTGTGAATGACCCCGCAAGCCCAGTGCTGCAGCAGGTGGTCTTGCATGTAACTAATTAACTTTTTAAAAACTAAACGAAATCTGTTATTACCATTTTAAAGGTAAAGAAGCAAAGCTGTGGAGAGAATGAGTATTTACTCTAAGCCTGTACTCCAAAGCCATTTGTTTTTTTTGTTTTTTAGCTCTGCAGGGGAAGCACTGTGACAGTTTGGTATACAGCTTTTCTGACTGTTTTACATGCATATTTAGTATTTTTAAACACTCAAAATTAGACGGCACAGATGTAGAACATTTGCTTCATTTCAGAAAAATTCTATTGGGCAGCACTCCTACAGAGTATTCACTCCCATTCCTTAAATAATTGCCTCTATGAATGACTCTCAAATCTAATCCTTCCTCCAATTATGGTGCGGTTTTTTTCCTTTTTGATATATAATTCATATACCATAAAATTCCCCATATAAAAATGAACAATTCAGTAGTCATTTAAATACACTCACAAGGTTGTATAACCATGACCCTATATTTATTTCCAGGATATTTTCATTACCCAAAAAAGAAACTCCATTCACTCTAGCAGTCACTCACATTCTTGCTTCCACCCATTGATGCCCAGATTCACTAATTTACTTTCTCTATGTATTTGCCTATTCTACATTGCATATAAATGGAAACACAATATGTGGCCTTTTGTGTCTAGCTTCTTTCACTTAGCATGCTTTCAAAGTTCATCTGTGTTGTAGCATGTATCAATTTTATTCCTTTTTATGGCTGAGTAACATTTCACTATATAGATGTATTGCTTTTTGTTTATCCACTCATCGGTTGAACTTTTGGGTTGTTTCCACTTTTTGGCTATTATGAATAATGCTGCTATGAACATCTATATACAAGTATTTGTGTGGATGTTTTCATTTCTCTTGGGGTATAGACCTAAGAATAGAATTGCTGTGTCACATAGTAACTCTGTGCTTAACGTTTTGAGGACTACCAAACTGTTTTCCACAGAAGCTGTATCATTTTACATTCCCAATGTACGAGGGTTCTATTTTCTCTACATCCTCATTAACGCTTGTTATTTTCTATATTTTTGATTATAGCCATTCTAGTGTGTGTGCAGTATTTCATTGTGGTTTTAGTTTTCATTTCTCTAATGACTAATGATGTTGAGCATTTTTTCAGGTGCTAACTGGCCATTCATATATCGTCTTTGTATGAATGTTTATTCAAATCCTTTGTCTATTTTTTAACCGAGTCTTTTGACTTCTTATTGATGAG
>NW_011889107.1:445001-446838 GCF_000151845.1 Pteropus vampyrus | reverse complement strand
ATTGATTGATTGATTGATTGATTGATACTCTTATAAATGGAATGGTTTTCTTAATTTCATTTTCAGATCGTTCATTGCTAGCAAATAAATACAACAGATTTTTGCATATTCATCTTGTATCCTGTAACCTTGCCGTATTCGTTTATTAGCTCTAATAGTTTTGTGTGTGTGGGGGGGTGTTCTATAGGGTTTTCACTATATAAGATTATGTCATCTGCAAATAGAGGTATTTTCGCTCCTTCACTTCCAAGTTGGATGTTTTTTATTTGTCTCATCTAATTGCCTCAACTAGAATCTCCAGTATGATATTGAATAGAAGTGGTGAAAGCAACATTCTCATCTCATTCCTGATTTTAGAGGGGAAAGCTTTTACTCTTTGACCATTAAAGTATGATGTTAGCTTTGTGTTTCTCTATGGATTTTTCATAGATACCCTTTACCAAGTTATGAAAGTACCTTTCTATTCCTAGTTTGTTAAATGTTTTTATCATAAAGTGTGTTGAATTTCGTCAAATGCTTTTTCTGCATCTATTGAGGTGATCATGTGGATTTTGTCCTTTATTCTATTAAGATGATGTTTTATATTGATTGCTATTTGTATGTTGAACCATGTTTTATATTGATTGCTATTTGTATGTTGAACCATTCCGGAAAGAAATTCCAGTTGGACATGATTTATAATCCTTTTTATATGGTGCTAGATTTGGTTTGCTAGTATTTTATTCAGGATTTTTGCATAATTATTCACAGGGATATTAGTCTGTAGTTTTCTTGTGATTTGTCTGGTTTTGGTATCAGGGCAATGCTGGTCTCATAAAATGAATTGGGAATGATTCCTTCCTCTTCTTTTTTTTTTGGAAGAGTTTGTGAAGAATTGTTAATTTGTCTTTAAACATCTGATAAAATTTACCAGTGAAGTCATCTAGTCCTGAGCTTTGCTTTCCAGGAAGTTTTTTGGTTACTAGCTAAATCTCTTTACTTGTTATAGATGTATTCAGATAGCCTATTACTTCATAAGTCAGTTTTAGTAGTTTGTGTCTTTTTAGGAATATCTTTAAGTTATCTAATTTGTTGGCATATAATTGTGTGTAGTATGCTCTTATAATCTTATTTCTGCAAAGTGGATAGCAATGTCCCCACTTTCATTTCTAATTTTAGTAATTTGAGTCTTCTTTCTTTTCTTGGACATGTCCGTCTAGCTAAAAGTTTGTCAATTTTGTTGATCTTTTTAAAGAACCAACTTTTGGTTTTGTTGATTTCACTTTTCCTATTTTCCATTTATTTATTTCTGCTCTTAGCTTTACTATTTCCCTCATTCTGCGAGCTTTAGGTTCAATTTGCTCTTCTTTTTTTAGTTCCTTAAGGTAGAAGTCTAGGTTATTGGTTTGAGGTATTTCTTCTTTTTTAATGCATGTTTACAGTTATAAATTTCCCTATGAGTACTACTTTCACTGCATCCCGTAAGTTTTAGTATGTTGTGTCTTTTCACTTCATCTCAAAACATTTTCTAACTTCTCTTGTGATTTCTTCTTTAACTCATTGGTTGTTTAAAGGTGTATTCTTTCCACACTTTTGTAAATTTCCAAATTTCCTTCTGTTTTCAATTACTACTTTCATTCCACTGTGGTTGGAGAGCATCCTTTGTATAATTTCAATCCTTATAAATTTAAGACTTGCTTTTATGCTCTAACATATGGTCTATCTTGGAGAATATTTCATATGAACTTGAGAAGAATGTATATTCTGCTGTTGTTGGACAGTGTTCTATAGATATGTTAGGTCTAGTTACTTTATAGTGTTCTGATCTTCTCTCTAGTTTTTCTATTCATTATTGAAA
>NW_011889107.1:423640-442986 GCF_000151845.1 Pteropus vampyrus | reverse complement strand
TTTTAGAAAGACATCTTTGAAGAAATAACATTTCTGAGAAACTGAAGGATGAAAGGGAACTAGAAAGATTCATGGTTGAAGGGAAGGTTCCCAGCAGAAGGAACAGCCTGGGCAAAAAAACTGAGGGAGGAAAAGATTCAGCAAATTAGAACTGAAAGAAAGTCTCTGTAACTATATCAAGGAAAAGAAGGGGTGAGTGTGGTGGGAAAGGAAGGTGGAGAAGTAACCAGGGCTTTGTAGTTTCTGCTGTAAAGTTTAAATTGTATTCTAAAAAATAAAGTAACAGCAATGAAAACACAGATGCTATCCTTGCCTTCATGGGGCATACAGCCTAGTGAGGAATACAGGCCATTAAGCAACTGATTTCAATCTGTGTCATATATGTTAGAATAGGAGACATATAAAATGCTGTGAAAGCACAAAGGAGGTACACTTAATTCAGTCTGAGAGAAGTATATTCACTCTCCACTGGGACCATTACAACAACTTCTGAATCAGTTATGAGCCTCCAGTGTCTACCTTCCAATCTGCTGTCATCGTAACACAAATGAGAGCATGTCAAAACCATCCATGGTCTCCCAAAGGGTAAATTCCAAACTCTTTGATTTCATGTCACTGCGTGGCCCTAAACTTCATCTTCTTGGTTTAAACTCCTACTACTACCTATCACGATGATTTTCAGATATTTTTTGACTAAGCCCATAGTATGAAATACATTTTACCAGTACAAACACATATCCACATAAAACACTAAGACGAATGTTTCAAAAGACAATTCAAGCAGGATTACTCTGATACTTCTTATTCTATTTTCTTAAAATACTAGTTGTGAATTAGTCATGATCAACTAAAAGGTCCTGAACTGCGGTTTGAAAAACATTGACTGCTCCCTCCACTACTACCTTTTCTACCCAGCTCTCAATAAACTTTCTTTCACCTTTCACCCAAGCAGTCCTGATGTCATTGTTCATTTACCTCGCGATTTCCTACTCATCTTTCAAGACTCAGCTCAAATGTTACTTCTTCAGAGAACCTTTCCAAATATTACTCCAGTCACCATATTTCCATTCTTATAGGCTCTAGGGAGTAGCACACCAGGAGTGACAGCACTTGTCATGCAGGATGCATCATAATGATTTTATTTTTTAAACATGTTAGTCTACTCTAACCTAGGTTTCTGGAAGTCAGCTGTTTTATCTCAGGCCCTAAATAGCGTCTAATCTGAAACAAAGGTCAAGGGATGTTTATGCAAATAAATGAAAACTGATCTCATCATGTACTACCCTTCCCCGTCTTGGCTGTGCACCAGCCTTCTATCCCTCAAATGCGCCAAAGTTTTTCCTCCCTCAAAGCCTTACTGCACTACCCTTCCCCCAGCCGTTTCCATGGCGGGCTGCTCCTACTTTATTTTCAGTAGTCTATCCTCAGAGAGGCGGCCTGCTCAATCTCTCATCGCATTTCTTTTGTCTTTATAACATTCTTCAGTCTCTGAAATTATCTAGTTTTCTGTTTGTTTACTTATCTGTCTGCCGCCCGTTAGCTCTCTGAGGGACATGGTCTGCCGAGTTCCCTCAGTAACTTCAGCACCTAGAACAGTGCATAGCGCACAGTAGGCGCTCAACACAACTGTTGACGAATGACTGGGTAGAAGAGGAGGCACAGAAGTGTTAGGGACCTGTACTGAAGCCGCCTTAAGGGCACCCAGGCCCAGAACCGTGACTGGGAGAGAGGGAAGGAGCTGAGGCGCCCAAGTGCCACATTTTAGGGCCTACCAGTAATAAGTGACTGTGCAGGCCGTGCACACCCGCTCGGCCGAAGCTTCGCACACCTCACAGCAGAGCCGGCGCCCCTTGGGCACCGCCAGTGGGTAGATCACGTTCATGTTGTAGCCAGCTGTGTAGGTCTCTAGAACGGTTGCCCGGAGAGGATACGCGGGACGCCAGTGTCACATGACCACCATGGGGCAGCCGCGTTCCCAGAATTTCAAGGGCATGGGGGAGGGCGTTGCTTGACTAACACTTGCAGGGTGTTTGTGGGATTAAAAACAACACCCCTCCCCCCGCCTCCCAGCAAGTCTCAAAGATTAAATGGCTGGGCAAACTAACTCCAGGGGAAGTCCAAGTGCAGGAAGGACTATACGGTAGCCGGTAAGAGCCAAACATGGCCACTTCTCTATCCAGGCTAGGAAACTGACATGAGGGGAAATGACCCTTCCAGAAGTCAGCCCAGCCGACTCGCATCTGCTCACGGTCAATTTCGCCAGGCAGTTGTACAGAACCAGGTCGCATTTCTACACGTGGAGAAACCTGGGACTGGCGCCCAGCCGGGGCAGCGAACCGCGCCCTCATATTGAGGCGGCGCGTAGGCTAGGTGGGGCAGGGGGTGTGGCGCCGGCGGCATCGGAGCGTGCGCAGGCGCGGAGGAGCCCCAAGACTCATGGCGGAGATGGACCTGGTCGCTGAGTTTCCCCAGCCCTCCGGTGTTGCACGCTGGGCCGAGGTTATGGCTCGCTTTGCCGCGGGGCTGGGTGCGCAGGGCAGAAGAGTGGTGTTGGTCACGTCCGGCGGCACCAAAGTCCCACTGGAAGCCCGGCCAGTGCGCTTCCTGGACAACTTCAGCAGCGGGCGACGCGGTGCATCCTCGGCGGAGGCCTTCCTGGCTGCGGGCTACGGGGTCCTGTTCTTGTACCGCGCTCGCTCCGCCTTTCCTTTTGCCCACCGCTTCCCTCCCCAGACCTGGCTGTCAGCTTTGCGGCCCTCAGGGCCATCTCCTTCGGGCTTACTGAGCCTGGAGGCTGAGGAGAATGCGCTTCCGGGCTTCGCTGCGGCTCTGCGGAGCTACCAGGAGGCTGCGGCTGCCGGCACCTTCCTGGCCGTGGAGTTCACCACTTTGGCGGACTATTTGCATCTTTTGCAGGCTGCTGCCCAGGCGCTCAATCCGCTAGGTGCGTGCCCTAGGAGTCCATCGCGTGTGCTGAGGCAGAGCCTCTCTCTCCAGACACGTACCTCTTAAAGTCTTATTACCCAGGGGAACCTGAGTTGTAAAGGAGCTGATCCCGTACCCATCTACGATTTATTACACCCTGTGCTTCTCTTTGCAGGCTCTTCTGCGATGTTTTACTTGGCTGCGGCCGTGTCAGATTTTTATATTCCTGTCTCTGAAATGCCTGAACACAAGATCCTGTCATCTGGGGGCGCACTGCAGGTGATGGGCACTTCTCTTCCAGAGATCTGATCCCCTATAACCAATCCTGGGTTAATTCCCTCTTGATCTGGAGATGGTCTTTCTGCATTTCGTATGTGCTAGGCACTTGGGATACCGAGATGAATTAAGACACCGCCCTCCCTGAAGGACTTCACAATCTATTGAGGGAGCTGGACACAGACATAATTACAATACAGAGTGATGAATGTTCTAGTAGAGGTACATACAAAGTGAAGTCAGAGCATGGAGTGAGTGAATATTGGGGAAATCAAGGAAGGCTTTCTCAAGATGACTTGAAACTGAGTTTCAAAGGATGAGCAGAGGGTATACCAGACGAAGTGGGAAGGTCATACCAGATGGAGTACACAATTGGAGTTTGGAATTAGGCGATGACTATAAACTGAAGTTGTTTGGTAAGGCTGGAGAGCAGGGAGAGTGGTGTGTGTGGAGAGCAGACTGAAGAAACAGCTTACTTCATAGAAGACTTTCTGTTCTTTCTTACGGAGCTTGGACTTTATCCAGTGAAGTCAAAGGAGAATATATGTAGGAGAATAAGTTAACAGTTTTTTTTTTTTTGTTTGAGAACATTCTGGCATCAGTGTGAAAGGTGAATTAGAGAGAGAGAGGTGCAAGGGTTGATTAAATGGGGGTTATTGCTGTAGTTTAAGGAAGAGAGATGGGGAGAGGGTAGAGGTGTGGTTGACATGTTGAGATGATCTGGCTTCTTGGAACCTGAGAAAGTTCTTAGTCGTTTATTAAATGATACAAATAGAATTTAAATAGGAGAAACTCTACCTGTGGAGCACTTGCTGACTTTGTAGGGATGGCTCATTTGTTCATTTCTTCAATAAATATTTATTTATTGAGTACCGACTATATGCCAGGCACTATTGTAGGACCTGGAGATAAAGTATACTACGCCTTGTGTTGCTTGTACTCTACAGAGGAGACAATAGTCAAATGCATCCTATGTTAGGTGGTGATAAATGCTAAGGAGAAAAGTGGGAAATAGATATATGATCCCTATTACAATTTCTAATTTTTTGAGGGGAAATCCTGACGATTAGCTGATGATAAGTGATTTCACACTATTTAAATTCTGGGAGCATTAGTTTATCCTATTTTTTTAGTTCTATCTTGAAAGTACACAAAACAACTTAATATTCCCTTTATGAGAGATTGAGAATGATATTGTAGGAGTTTATGTAAAAATAAAATCAGTTCTATTTCCCCACTGCTGTGTTGGAATCAAATAGTCATTCTACCAATGCAAGAAATAGCTAGGCTGAGACATTTAAAACCCAACTTTCTTTGAGCTTTTGCCAAAGTAACTTTTGCATGAATAGATTACTTGCATTTATTTGAGGGTTTGGTTTAAAAAATAAAGGGGCATGTTTAACAAAGTGTAATGCTGTTCTTTAGAGTTCTGTTAATGGTGATGAAGGTAGCAGACCAGGGCTGATTCATAAATACATGGTTTGTCCCAAAATACGTATGAAGCCTTGAAACCAGGCATCCTTATGAACCCTGCAGAGCCAAGGTTTTTAAGCTAAGTATTTAACGTGCTTTGAAAAGTTTGACAATGAGAAATCCCACTTAAATTGATGTAGCCAAAAATCTGAATCCCTACTTCCTTAGTTTCCTGTGAGATTGACCTTTGTTTGCTTATTAAGCTTTTCTTTTTCCAATACAGATAACAATGAAGATGGTGCCAAAAATGCTTTCTCCTTTGGTTAAAGACTGGGCTCCCAAAGCATTTGTAATATCTTTTAAGTTGGAGACTGACCCCTCCATTGTAATTGATCGTGCACGGAATGCTTTGGAAGTTTATCGACATCAAGTGGTGGTGGCTAATATCCTTGAGTCACGAAGGTCCTTTGTGGTTATCATAACCAAAGACTCAGAAACTAAGTTATTGCTATCAGAGAAAGAAATAGAAAAAGGCGTAGAGATAGAACAGAAGATAGTGGTTGATCTTCAGTCTCGACACACAGCTTTTATACAAGACCAAAACTGAAAGATCAAAAAAATATAGGATCAGGGCTCTTACAGATAGTGAGAACTAGAATAAATCCTTTACTTTTTCATAAAGATAGAGAAAATGAAGGGAAAAAGCAGTGAGTGTAGGCAAATATGGTTTGGTATTTGTCTTTTAAAGGTCATTTCATACTCATTAAAAATGGAAACAAAAGCAAAGCAGTTATGACCCACTTGCCCGAATGTCATCTTGATTTTGAAAATTAACACGAGCTGTTTCTCATCTTTAAAAAGAGTATTGGGAGTTATGTTCTTTGATATATACATGTGGGGCATGAATATCAACCTTCACACTACTAAATGGATTATGGATGCAAGAATGGCCATGCTTTGAAGGTCAAATGTTTGTTGATGCCTATTATGTGGTCAGCTCTGATGATTATGAGGATTAAAAAGATGAATAAACATGTCTAGTTTGGGAAATGGATATATAAAAAATTAAGTGCAATAAAGTCTGTGCCCAAAAGCTAAACAATTGAAAGGATGTTGTTTTTTGAGAATTTATCAAAGATGGGAGTAGGAGAGAAGGACATCTCCCTGAAGATAGTCTATAGAATGATGAGCTTCCCACTACATTTACTTTGGCTTTCTTGTCCTAGATTCACTCAATGTTTGAGTTAACAATTTACCTTTCAAATATTTTATGACCTCTCTTCAGGGAAACTTAACCCCAGCTTCCACTAGGGGCCAGGCAGGGGCCAATTGATGCTCTCTATACTGAAGGAAGCATTGCAGTATGGTAAAGAGTATGGGCTTTGGAGTCACCTAGCCAGGTTTGACCTCTCCAGCTATACTAACTAGTCTATAAACTTACATACCTGACTTAATTTGTTTCCTCATCTATAAAATGGGGATAGTAAATTTCTGCAAAATAATGGTATTTGTTGTGAGGATTAAATAAAACAGAAAATAAAGCATTAGTCTGGTGCCTGGCACATAATTCACAATAAATGGTTGCAATTATTGTTTTCCTCACTTAGCAAGAAAAGGGCAGTGTTATGCTGGTGCCCTGCTTGATCCCTGAGTCCTTGAAAAGTTTTTGATGCTCGCTATGTCCTGGACTTGGCTTGGGAGTACATAAGAAGTGTAGTCCAGGAAAATCCCCTAAACCAGAGGTCCCCACAGCAGAACGAGTGTGGCAGGCTAGTGAGGAAGCAAAGCTTCCTTTGTATTTGCTGCTGCTCCCCAGTGCTAGCATCACTGCCTCAGCTCCACCTCGTCAGATATTAGATTCTCAAAGGATTACCGGTCCCTGGTGCCAAAAAGGTTGGGGACCGCTGTCCTAAATGATGTGTAGGATGGTCCAAAGTGCAACTTCAAAAACTACCATTAATAACTAGGTAGAAGCAAGCACCATGTTTCATATAAATACTTTATTTAAAATACAATTGATGTTTCATGGAGTGAGTTGGGGAAGTTAGCCCAATGTGTCTGACAAGAGAAGTACAATAAATTTTAGTAGAAAAGATTTGACCAGAAATGCCAAGATGGACTGAAATAATTCATTAAATCAGGACGTGCGACCTTTAGCAGAGGAAAAATAACTACTAAACAGGTATGTTCTGGAAGCAGCAGTTCCATTGGACAAAATTTTTTAGTTAACTTCAGGTCCTATTGGCAAACTTCAAAAACGATAGGCTCTGTCAGCAGTAGCTGCAGTACTGGGGATAGGAAGTAAAAGATTGATTTTCTAACCTACATCTATAGCTCTATGTGGATGATGACTGTCACCTTTGAATGTATAATGATAAAGTTAAAACTAGAAGTGATCTTAATATTTGTTTTTACCATAATTATTACTTCCCTTGGGAACCATTTCATATTCTGTTTTATTATGCTTAAAATAACTACCACTTCCCTACATGGAATTTTGTTTTGCAATTCTGTTTAGTTTCCATTCCGAGCACTTAAGCAATATTTACACATGTTAAAATTCGAAGAGATTTTGTTGTTGTTGTTGTTTAAACAGTAAATGGAAGGTGCAACGGAAAATAATGAAAAAGAACATGAGTCACTGAGCAAATAAGAAGGAACTTGATCTAGACTGGAAAACCAAAGAATGTTTCTTGAGGAATGACGCTTTAGTTAAGTGGGCTTCAGGTGATGGTTGTAACCATTTTAGATCAGAGGAAAAACATTTGGAAGGGCTCTTGTGCCAGAGGGAGAGGTTGAAACACTTCTAGAAAGTAAGATCGGTCCAGATAGTGCATAGAACAGGCAGAATTTTGGAAAGGATTCTATGTGGAAATAGAATAAGACTTAGAAATAGAAGTACATGTTTTGGATACCAGAAAAACAAGGGCCCCCTAGACATGAGTAAAGTCGAGCCTTGATGAACTAACTAGAACTGTGCAATACGAAAATTTAAGATGACATAAACTCAGCCTCTGTTAAATCTTGTCATTTAGAAATTTTTATTTTGCATTACATAGGTGGAGGAATGGGTCACCTAAATGAATTTTCGGTGCTGAGGACTCTAAAGAATTTCAGTCTTAGGGATAATTCTTCATTTTTACAATAATAAGTCGTGCCCCAAAACGTGATTTGTCTTAGGTGCCCCAGGTAGGTAGTTACAAATCTAGGCCTAAAATTCCTAGCTACTGACCTAGCACCACTATCCTTTTTGAGAATGAAGTTACTTCTAGAAAAAGAAACCCACGGTTATTATGACGGGTGTCTACATAAGGCCTGGCCGGTAGCTATTTGAGAACTATAAATGCTGGGTAACAAAACGGTCTTCGGAGTTGCAAGCACAAGCCATGACGTTACCATGGTTAGTACAAAGCGGCTTGAACTATACCCTCGTTCCTGCCCGAAGTGCCCCGCCCCGTGACCCCAAGGCCAATGGTGTGCATCGTAACAATGGTATTCGCAGGAAGAACAGCCCCTGAGCCAATGGGGCGCGTCGTTTCTATGGTTCCTGCCGGAAGGACGCCTTGGCGTTTCCGCGGCCAGCGCGGTTGCTATGACGCCCGACGCTCGGCAGGCACCTGCAGGTCCAAGCAGAGGGGCGGTGGAACCGAGCGACCAGGGACCGTCACGCACTCTCCAAAAGACAATTACCGGCCAACTTCCTGAGGTTCTCGCCTCAGTCCCGAGGAGGAAAGCACCTATTCTCCGCTCTTTTTCAGCATTCCAGGTTTTTCCCGCTTCTCTCCCCGGTACCTCCCGAAACCAAGAGGCAACCCTCTCCCCTGGCTCGGCCTTTCTAGTCACGGGCTGGAGTGAATCTGCACGGAGAAGGATTTGCGCCGTTCTGGGATCGAAAAGCCACAGGCATTTAGAACTAGGCTGCTGCTCTTATTTAGAGAACACCCCCCAATCAGTTAGATAGGCGTTCCTTTTCTTACTTTCCAGGTTTAAGACTCACCCTGCACTGATGACTGGCTGCATCTGAAGCTCCAGGCCATTACAAAGTCTACGGAACCACGGCTTCCCGGGGTGTAGGCCCGTGAACAAAGAACTGCGGTTTTCTGCTTTGTTGCCCTGTGTTCGTCATGGGGAACCTTAATTCCCGATGAAGCTCTGGAGGCCCTTTGTATCCTCAACATCAGACGTCATCAAGTCAGTTGCCTTCCCCCTTTCAAGCTACAACCTCACCCACTTCTCTCATCACCCTGAGTGCCAGTTTTCTCATCCTGCTCGTTCCACAGCCATTTTCACCCTTTGTTTACCACGCTGCACGCTTCACATTACTGAATGTCCATTCGTCTCCACCACCTCTATCATCTCCAGACCACCTCCTTCTGCTTTCTTGCTACAATGCTTTGGGTAGCTAACTATTTCACATTCTTCAGCCTGGGAACCATTTGGAAAATTTTCTCTGTTTCTCTGCATTATGACAAGCTTTCTGTCTTGGGTAAACTAGAGACTAGAACGGAGAAGCGCACATTGGTAAATACAAACAGTAAATTATTACAAGCCTAGTGTGTCTTGAAAATGGAGGGAAAAAATCAAAATGCGTTTTTGGACCCACCTCAGGCTCATATAAAGAAAGATTGTTCCTTAAGTGAATGCTTTGTTAGGCATACATTTTAGGAGTGTATTCATGCATGTGAAAAGATCATTCAGCAAGATCATGTAACAGGATTTCAATTGTAAGCCCTTATGAACCCAACACCTTGATAGGATAGAATTTTTGTAAAGGAGATGCTTGAAATCGTTATTCTTCCTCCTTGTCATGTCAGTTTCTTAATCAAAAAAACATTTTTTTTGTGATGTGAACCAAGAAACAAACAATGAGGAAAGATTGAAAATAAATATTTTTGGCAAGAGAGCAGGCTTACTAGTCCTTAAAAAGACAGGAACAGAAGGCCTTAAAAATAGAATAAGATTCTAATTTTAATTAATAAGTGCAATCGTATTTTAGCTTGGAAACTTTATTTAATTTATTCTACAGTTGGTATACCTTATTGAGTCTTACTAATTCTTCAATATTCAGGTTTAAATGTAAACCAAAACAGAAGATATGCAAAGTGTACATTTTTAACAGGTATTCCAGGGGTTAGAAGGATTTGGATAGTTTTATTTCCCAGGCCAACAGTTATTTGCAGTGTCTCATGCTTGATCAGGTTTCCAAATAACAGAAATTCAACTTTCCCTTCTATTATAGATTGAGGGGAAAAAACAAATTCTGCAGCTTTTTCAGTTTTTTTTTTTTTTCATTAATGGAAACTGAATAAATTCTAACTCTTGGAAAAAAGGCCTGTTAAACGCTGTATTGAAAGGAGCTTTCCTTTTCCCTTCCAATATGTGGCCATGTTAATATAATTAAAAGTTTTTTTCTCTCTCTCAGCACAGTAGTTCCAAACCTGGGGGGCTATTTTGCCCCCAAGAGACATTTGGCAATGTAACATTGGGAATATGTTACTGGCATCTAGTTGGTAGAGGACAGAGATGCTGCTCTACGTCCTCCTATGCACAGAAGATCCCCCCACAACAAAGAATTAGCCAGCCCAAATGTAAGTAGTGTGGAGGTTGAGAAACCCTGCCCCTAACATATTAACAGTTCATTTTTCCGTTCTGTGTCTATCCTTATGTGTGTACCTTTTTACATAGTGATAATTATGATGTACATTTTGCCTTTTTCACTTAATTTTGTTTTAATCATTTAAACATTTCTACATTGTTTTTAACTTTTTAGAAAAGTACTTTTCTCATTTTATCTGGGAATTGAAAAGGAAGAACTGTGTATAATATGTATTATATTTAAGATGTCTGTAAATTAAATTTTTTTTTTTTTTTTGTCTATGTAGACAGAAAAGAAAGAAGGAAGAAAGAAAAGAAAGAAAGAAGGTTTGGGGTGAAAACCTGACCAGATATTTCAGTTTTTGTTGCTGTACTATTACTTTTGTTCCCTAGTGTCACTCAAAGATCTTGGGATCCAAAGCCCATCCTTTGTTCAGAGCCAGGAGATGTGCTGTAGCGTGACGTGTGGTCCTAGGCTGTAGTTGGGGGGGTACCTGCTAAGAGAAATAATAAGCAGAAATGATTCTTCACCCATTCACCTTACCCTCTTCCCATTTAAAATTCTTTATCTCTGTCTCAGTTTGCTATGACAGCTTTACAGCCTAATTCTTTACATCTAGAAGTTTTTGAAGGCCCCAAAACACTATCAGATGTGCTTCTTTCCAGAGAGTGGACTTTTAAAATACTTAACATTTATTTAGCATCTACTTTTTAGAGAATAGTATGCTCGTATACTTTGTTATGTGGGCAGTTTTAGGCACAGTTTAGATGTCAGAACATTTATAATTCAAAGAATGGATTTATATTACCTCAAGATCTGCTTTTTTAGAATTTTCAAACTATTCAACCATTGGGTCTCAATAAATCAACTGGAAACATGTTAGTTCTGGGATGTCATAGCAGAACAGGCAAAGAGACCCAAATATTTAAAATCATGGAAATATAAGCAGCATAATGGGGATCAATAAGAATACTGCATAAATTGCTAATGTCAAGGTGTAGCAGAAGATAGGACCAGAGAAGCGAATAGGAACCAGAATGTGAGGAATCTCTGTTGCCAAGTTAAGGAGTTTGAACTCTTCCTAAAAGCAATGTGAATGTTAAGCAGCAAGTGATTTGCATTCAGAAGGTTCAGTCTGAGAGCTTTGTGGAGTACATATTGGCTAGGGCCAGCCTGGAAACAGGGAGGTCAGTTAAGGATGCAATTACACTAAACTAGGCAAATAGTAAGGAGAGCCTATATTAAGGCAGCAACCTTAGACATAGAGAGAATGAATTAGAAAATGATAAAAGATGTATTATCTACAAATTCAGCACCAGTTGTACATGAGAATGGGGTTAATAATAAGAAGGAGCCAAGGGTGGCTCCCAAGTTTCTGGCTTGGGAAACTACATTGATGGTGATTTTTTTTAAACTGAAATACAGCTTTAAGAGAAAGATGGATGGGTTGTTCACGAGACAATGGATATGCATTGGTCTTAAATAGTAGGCTCATTTTTATATTGCCTTCATATCCCACATCCTTTTTTTTGAAATTTCTGTACCTCTGCCAATCCTGCCTTAAAGATTGGGCTTTGGTGGTCATATTTGTACCCCTGCTTCCAACTCATTCCAGCCACAACTGACTGAATGAGGATTATACAACTAACTTTGGAGAGGCAGTCACAATTCATTGGGTGAACAACAAATAATTGTCTCATAAATTTGAACTAAGAGATCATGAACAGAAATCACAATCTGAAAAGTCACATAGATTTAGTAACTGAATAGCTATTTTAAGCCTTGCTGATGAGCAAGCAGAGAAAGTCCATCCATGTAGAGGAGTAAGTTAATGAGAGCTGATTCATAAGGAAACCCAGAAATGAAGGACCTCATAGGTCATGACAGACTAGTAATGGCTGTCCTGTTCCATATCCAGTTCCAATGTAGCCATGTTTAGTTTGTAGCATATGCCTTTGTATCCTATTCTTTTAGTAACCCTCCTTTAGTAGTTGGGATTGGTAGACTATGAGAGACAGAAAGCTTAAAATAATGATGGCTTTAAAAAGCTAGAAATGTATTTCATGTAAAAGTCAAGAAGTAAGCAGTTTAGATTTTAGGTGAGTATCTTGAAATTGTCAGACTCAAATTTCTTTTCATGATAATAGGATATCATCAAGGCATGTGACTTCTACCTCATGGTGTCCAGGATGGCCACTCAAGCTTCAACTATCTTGTCTGCATTCCAACCAGTAGGAAGGAGGAAGGAGTGAGGAAGAGAGCACTCTATTCCATTAAGGACACTCACCAGAGGTGGCACACAATTCCATTTACATCCTATTGCTTAGAACTCAGTCACATGGCTGTATCTAGCAGCAGGGTAGGCAGCCATATGATCTGTCAAACAATTAGATGTCTTATTTCTGTGGAAGTAGGGATAAATAAATATTGAAGGACAACGGGCATTCTCTGTCACATGCACTCGTATTTGTTCTAACTTCAGTGTGTTTCTGTTTCTTGCCACTTTTTCTAGATAGATATAGAGTGTAGCAGAGATGGATTATTATTTAATCCTCCTAACAACCGAATGAGGTAGGCATTACTATTATATTCATTTTATCTTGGGAAAATCAGAGTTTAAAGAAGATAGATGACTTGTCTAAGTCACACACCTAGAAAGTGGTAGAGCCATAGTTTGAACCAAAGTATGTCAGATTCCCATGCCCAAACTATTAATTACCATGATAGTGAGAAATTCAGAGAACCAAAGCCAGCATTCTTAGGTATGGTGGCATTTAAAGAGTCTATTGAAGAAAAGGAGTCCAGGAAGGACACAGGGAAGGAAAGGCCAGAGAGGTCAGAGTGAAAACGGGAGAAAGTGACATCACAGAACAGAGAAAGGAAACACTTTCAAAAAAGGAGCGAACAGATACTGCAGAGTGATCATATATAAAAAGAACAGAACCATGTCCTGTTGGATTTGGCATTTTGAGGTCATTGTTGACTGATTTTGAGTATAGTGGTAAAAGCAGAAGCCAAAATGCAGTGAGTTAGAGGACAAATTAGAAAGAGAACAATAGCTTGAGGGGATGTGGTTGTATCAAAGAAGGGTTATTTTTGTATCTCTAAAAGATCAGAGACATTACTGAAGCTAAGGGCAAGAAAGGAAGATAATGATCATACAGAAAAGGAAAAGCTTCCTTGGGGAAGTAATATGGGGTGGGATCCAGAACAGGTAAAGAGATTAGCTTTGGTCAGGAGGATGGAAAGCTCTTCTATTGAAAACAGAAAGAAGACATGTCTAGAGATGAAGGTTAGTATGTTGGTGAGAGGAGAAGAAGCCAACTGAGTTTTATGATGACCTTAGTTTTACTAGTGCTGTGGGAGAGGAGGTCATCTGGCAAAAGAGGGGAGAGGTGGAAGTTCTGAATAGTTGTTGAGTAAAATGGTAACAGAGCTGGTAAAGAATACTTAGAATGACCTATACAAGTAGAGGAGCTTGGCTCAGGCTGCAAACCATGAATTTCTAGTGACTCCAGTTTGCATATTTGTTTTATTTTTCTCTACTAGCACTCAGCAAACTAAAATAGGTAGAGAATAGTCACAAACTTTTCTAGAGCCAGGATTTGCAAGGAAGGTAGGACAAGGAACAAGATAATTAAAGACACTGGTGAGAGATTGAAATGATCAACCCTTGGGTTTAGGCTTGAGGGGGAAAACCACAGAGTAGTAGTTTGAGAGAGGATATAATGGTCCAGGAACTGGGGGTCTCACAATAATTGTAGAATAGGTATAGTTTCAGAGAGCAAATATTTCACACCCATTAGTATGGCTATTATGTATATTTTTATGGCAGTTCCTCAAAAAGTTAAACATAGAATTATATATCCAACAATTCCATTCCTAGGTATATACCCAAAACAATTGAAAGCAGGTACTTGAACAGATACTTGTATACCAGTGTTCATAGCTTTATGCATAATAGTCAAAAGGTGGAAGCAATTCAAATATCAATAGATTAATAAACAAAATACATACAATAAAACATTATCCAGCCTTAAAAAGGAAGGAAATTCTGATAGATACTATAAAATGGATGAACCTTGAATACATTATACTAAGTGAAATAAACCAGAAACAAAAAGATCGGTATTATATATTCCACCTATATGAGGTACCTAGAATAGGGAGATTTGTAGAGATAGAAAGTAGAATACAGATTAGTAGGGGCCAGAAGAGGGGAGAAATGGGAAGTTATTGTTTGATGGGTACAGAATTTATATTTGAGATAATGAAAAATTTCTAAAAATGGATAGTGGTGATTACACAACATTGCGAATGTTCTTAATGCCATCAAATTCTACACTTAATGGTTAAAATGGTGAATTTTAGGTTCATATATTTAACACACACACACACACACACACACGCACAAAGCAGGAAGTACAGAAGGTGGTGGTCAGAGTGCAACATTTGGAGTTTAGGCCATTGGGATGGATGGCTAAGTAGGATGGAGATTAAACATCACTGGCTTTGGGAAGGTGGTCAACTCTAGGAACTTGGATGAGTCATTCACTTGGATATTGATCTGTAGCCTACACTGTTCTGACCAGCAAGCCCTCTCTTATATTTCCTGCTCACCCTCCAATACCCTCAAATTTCCCAGAAGCCAAAGATCCAAAGGTATTCTCAATATCGCCCATCTTTTTTTCCTTTCGATATCCTCCAACCTAAGACTCTCCCATTCCACCCCTACAACATGGAGCGAGGGAGATGGTGCTACCCTTTGGGAGCAAGGACTTATAATAATTCTAACATTTATTTTCTAATAACTCACAATCTCATTAGTTTTTCACAACTTGTTTTAACATTTTGATATATTCGCTTCCAGTCTTTTCTTTATGTGTCTGGTGTTCCTATAGCTGTAGTCATACTTTTGCATTCTGTTTTTTCTCATCGTTATAATATAAGCATTTTCCCATATTACCAAATAGGCCTCATAGAATGCTATATATTCCTAGTGTCTTGGGCTCTCCGACACCAAGGACTAAAACCACAAATAACTGAACAGTACTCAGAGACCTTGTAGGGAGGAGGAGGATATGAGTGGGGACTGGAGGGTGGCGGGCGGGGTAGGGAGGAGCATGAGAAGATTTTTAGCTGTAGGTCATGGGGAGGATACATTGGGGTATAAAGATTTAGATCTGGGTCCTTTTTTCTTTCAATGTGACTGTCAGATGATAATTCAAATTCTATATATCATCAACAAAAACCATTGATGTAAAAATAAGGCTCTGGAAAACTTAGCAAGAAAGGAGAAAAATAATAAAAATTTAGTTTTGCTGTTAAGAAAGCAAAATTGAATCTAGTTATGTGGGCTAGCTGCAGTGTAATAATAGTTATGCATATCACTACCATTTGAGTCAGATTAACTTGGTTAAAAGCTGTGTTTGATTATAACAGCAAGTCTTATTCATGGTTAGTGGTTCTAGTCACATGGATGCCACTTCATCAATCAACAGACACTTATCTTTCACCCATCATGTAGTACAGGCTGTTATATAGCATGACTATTTTTTTTAATTAAAAAAACTTTTTAAATTAAGTTTATTGGGGTAACATTGGTTAATACAATTATATAATTTTCAGGTGTACATTATAATTTGACATCTGTATATTCTCATGTGTTTACAACCTAAAGTCCAGTTTCCTTCAGCTACCATATATTTGATCCCCTTTACCCTCTTCATCCTCCCCCTAGCCCCCTATATTTGATCCCCTTTTTCCTGTCTACCTTCCCCCTCCTCCCCCAACCCTGCCTTCTGATAACCACTAGTCTATAGTCCATGTCCATGAGTCTTTGTTTGTTTGTCCTGTTCCTTTGTTAGCATGACTACTTTTAACTTAAGAAAGTTACAGACAATATTGATGGCAGGCTTAGAGCAAGAAGTTTTAGAAGAGAGTCTAAATGACTTAAAAGTCAGCAAAAATTATGAGACATATTCTGAGAGCAAAAGAATCCCTAGATAGTACAGAATTAGTAGGCTCTCTAGATTCCAGAGGAATCCTTTTATTTCTAAATATTCAATAGAGGGAAGAAAGGCTTTGGAATTTATAACATTGCAAGGGGCCTTTATGAGATTTTCAGATTATTAAATTGCACACTTCAGAACTTGGAAAACATAAATGCTTGTATTTTTAAAAAACGCTCTAGTATACATTTGCATTGTATATGTCACGTCGTTTTTTATTTTAGAAGATATATAACTATACAAAGCTTTAATTTTTTGTATTAGCTATTTCATGTAAATGCTCATTATAACTGGATAACATAGTCATTAATTAATAGGAAAACTAAACTATACTTGGTAGAGAGTTTAACTCTAGGTGATATACATATCAGATTTCTTGCATGCTCAATCATGTTGTATATGTGTGTGTGTGTATGTGTGTGTGTATACATACACATATGCTTCTTTCTTCTATCAAGGGAAAAATTCAATTAGAAGGTGTACTTCACCTTCTCAAGAAAGAAGGAATTGAACCTCATGCTACTACAGAAGAACTCTATTTTGTCTGGAGCTTATTCAAGCACAGTGAGGACAGGCTGAAGATTGCTACCAGAAATCTAGAAGAGCTTTCAATGAAGGACGTGGAAGAAATGAAAGAAGTAAGAGCTAATAACATAAAATTTTAAGACACCAGTGATTTTGTTCATTGTCCATTAAATTAACACATTAAAAAACTAACATTTGAATAGCACTTTATAGTTTGCAAAGCACTCCCGTGTACATTTTTGAGTGTGTGAAATGTATCAACACTATTTGTTTCTAACAGAGTACATATATAGGATGTTGCCCAGAGTTGACTGGTTGACCATCAACCAGTGGTGGCTTTCATTATCTTGGTAAATTCCTCTTTGTCCCAATAACAGACATTCTGGCTCTCTTGGTTGTTGGCTTAGAAACTTGAGTGGATCTACTTCTCAAGGTGGGCTTATATTAACTAAACTCACAGAGAAGTTTCTAGAAAAAAGAGACACCAGCTTATTAATTGACAATTAGAAGTATAATTGCCAGAAGAACTAGTCAAATATGTCCTGTAGCTGATGCATTCGCTCCCTACTGGCACACTACATGGGAAGCCAAATTTTAATCATATGTTTACTTGGTTAACAAATGATTCTAAATTTTTATAGTACTAGCTAAGATAGATTTACACAATAGGGCTATCTATACTTGCCCTTATTTCTGGACCAGGGTATCTAGCCCTTAGATGAGTAAATAATGGCATCTTTTGACTCTCTTATCACTCTTTGATGTTTCCAGTACTAATCTATGTACCTTCTGACAGATTCTTTCTCTAAGTGAGTTAATTCTCTCAGGTTGCTTAGAAAGCACCCTGCTATGTTTCCATATCTCAGTTCAGATAGGCAACTTGTTGATTTTTAAATTTAACTCTGAGAGGACAATCTGTTTCCCAAACTCCTAAAGAAGAATGTAGTTCCTTCAGAACAAAAGCAGTATAGCATAATAGATTATGAACTTCAACATTTGGCAAATGGTGAAAAATTGCCTTTAGCACTGTCTCTCTATGTTACCTTGGGCAAGTAACTTAACTTCTTTGAGCTTGAAATTCCTAATCTGTAAGATGAGAACAATAATAGTTTCTTCCAAGGGATTTGTAAGGTTTACACAAGAGAATATGTATAAAACATTTCACACACATACTTTACACCTAAAAAGTATTCCATGAATTGTAGCTATTATTATTAGGTATTATTCTTCCTGCCATTTTAAAAAGAAAGAAACTGAAGCTTACTAGGAAATTATAAAGTTAGACTGCAGTTCTGCGTTCTTTCTATACCATTCACTTTTGTTCATATTCTGAGGAGTTGTCCAATAGGCTTCAAAACGATCCAGCAAAATATAATTCAGTTATTCTGGATTTCATGTTGGGTGGGAGAAAAACAGAAAAATCACTCTGGCCACAGTAGAAGGATAGATTGGATAGGGGCCAGATTGGAAGCAAGGATTTCAGGAGAAGTTATATAATAATTGATTAAAGGATGAGAACCAAAAACAAGGCTCAGAGTGTAAGTAGAGAAGGAAAGATGAACTAAGGAGTTAATACAGAGGCGGAATCTATAAAACAAATTGGATGTGGTTGGAGTAAAGTCTTGAATGACTCTAAGACTATCTACCCCATCACTCTTAGGTCATAGTTTCCCCATTAAAAAAGAAAGAATTAAAACATACTCCAAAGGTTTTTTGTTATTATAAAATGTTATTATAACGTATAACGTAAAAACTTCATTGCTTTCCTAGTTATATTTTGCATAGGCTAATGTGGAATCAACCTGTGTATAAAGTAGATGAGAGAGTCATTCTAACCAAACTGGAGCCACATATGATGACTTGGAAGCCCAAGGAATTTTGCAAGACCTGATCTATATACTAATTATATTTTACTTAACATTTGTTCTTATTTTGTTGTTTTTTCTGACTTAGCACAAGCATATTATAACAAAAATTCAAGCAGTATAAAATTGAATGAAAAATGAGATATCTTCTCACCCCAAATCTTCAGTTTCATACTCTTAAGCTATCACTGCCAACAATTTTTTATCCTTCTAGAAAATTACCATCTATTCAAAATATGAATTGTACTCCATTATGCATATTGTTTTCACTTTCTATAGTAGTGCATATAGATTTGCCATATTCTTATTTGATAACTTGTGTATTCTGTTGAATGGATTATCAATATTTATTTAACCACTTTATTGTTGGATGGTAGAGAACAAAAGGATAACATTTAATGCCAGAAACAAAGATTTTTTTTAAAACATTTTATTGTGGACTATAATGTGTATGCAAAAACAAGGTAAAACTTAAAAAGTAGTTTTACAAATAGTTATAGAGCAAATACCCATGTAACCAATGGTCCTGTCAAGAATATAACATTGCTCACCCTGTAGAAGCTTCCTTTGTACACCTTTGTGTTCACAGCCCCCTTTTTCCCCATGAAGGGACGCATCCCTAAATAATATATCCAGTGCTAGTTTTGCCTGTTTTGGAACATTATATACAAGGAATCAACTTTGGGAATTACTTTTTTTGTAAAACACGTTTCTTTCCATTTTGTTTATTTTTTG
>NW_011889107.1:390626-422450 GCF_000151845.1 Pteropus vampyrus | reverse complement strand
TCACCCTGTAGAAGCTTCCTTTGTACACCTTTGTGTTCACAGCCCCCTTTTTCCCCATGAAGGGACGCATCCCTAAATAATATATCCAGTGCTAGTTTTGCCTGTTTTGGAACATTATATACAAGGAATCAACTTTGGGAATTACTTTTTTTGTAAAACACGTTTCTTTCCATTTTGTTTATTTTTTGAGTATTAATTGACGTACATAATATTAATTTCAGGTGTATAACATAATGATTCAATATTTGTATATATTGCAAAATGATCGCCACATTAAATCTAGTTAAACATCTGTCTCCATACATAGTTACATAATTTTTTTCTTGCGATGAGAACTTTTAAGATCTACTGTCTTAGCAACTTTCAAGTATGCAATACAGCGTTATAATTCTAGCTGTCACACTGTACATTTCATCCCTATGACTTATTTTATAACTGGAAGTTGATACCTTTTGCCTTCCTTCACCTATTATAGCTTGTCATTGCTGTGTATTATTCTATTGTGTGAATATATGGCACAACATTATCCATTCTATATTGATTTGGATTGTTTTCAATTTATATCTATTATGAACATATTATAATCTATCAATTATGCTGCTATGAATAATCTTATATCTGTATCATGGCGCATGCATTTGTATAGGGTATATACTGTGGAGTAGATTTAGGGTATTGGAGAGTATGTAGATCTTCATGTTTACCAGATAATGTCAAACTGTCTTCTTAAGTAGTTGTATCAATTTACACTGGCACCAATAGTGTATAATAGAGTAACTTTGCTCATTATCAGCACTTGATATTGTCAGACTTTTAAATTTTTGCTAAACTGTTGGTGTGCATAATGATTTCTCATCTTGGTTTTAATTAGCATTTCCCTGATTACTAATGGAGTTAATATGATTTTGGTTAGTTGGATTTCCTTTTTTGTTAGTACCAGTTTAAGTCTTTTGTCCATTATTAAATAGAGTTGTCTGTTTTTTTCTTACTGATTTCTAGGAATTCTCTATATATTTTGGTTTCAAGTCTTTTGCCAGTTACGTGTATCACAAATACTTTTTTCCACCTACTCTGTGGCTTGTGTTTTTAACATCCTTAATAGTGTCTTTTAATGAATGAAAGTTCTTAAATATAATAAAGTCCAATTTATCAGTAGTTTCTTTTACAGTTAGTGTTTTCTTTCCTGTTTAAGAAATCCTTGCCTTCTGGGAATTTGAGTTTTGGTTGCCCTGAATCTATAAATCAGTTTGAGAGGAATCGACTATCTTAAAATATTGATGTGATCCGTGATCATGGAGTATTTGTCTATTTATATTTTAATGTATACAAATAAAGTTTTATAATTTTCTCACAAAATCTTGCACATTTTTTGTTACATGTATTCCTAGGTACTTCATATTTTGGGATGCAGAATTTAATTTTCTAATTATCTGCTGCTGATACTTAAAAGTATCATTATTTTCATGTATTGACCTAATATCTAGCAATCTTGCTAAAATCTTTCATTCATTTTAATAATTTATTTGAAGGTATAAAATTCTTCTACCTGCATAATCATATTATCTGAGAATAATGATACTTTTATTTCTTTCTTTCCAGTCCTTATTCCTTTTCATTCTTTTTTCTTGCCTTACTGTACTAGCTAGAATCTTTAGTGTTATCTCAAATAGCAGACATACTTGTCCTATTATTGATATTGGAGAGAAAGTATTCAGCAATTTGCTATTAAATATATGAGGTTTTTGTTTTTAATGACACCCTTTATCAGATTAATAAAGTTTTCTTTTATTCCTCCTTTGGGAAGAGTTTTTATTAGGAACTAAAGTTTTACAAAATGTTTTTTCTATAGCCATTGAGATTATGAAATAATTTAGAACTTTAATCTGTTAATGTGAGAATTTCATTGATTAATATTTCTGTTAAACCAATCTTGCATTCCTGAGATGAATCTAACTCGTTTATGGTTATTCTTTCTAAATATTACTAGATTACATTTGACAAAATTTTCTTTAAGGTTTTTACAGCTGTGTTTATGAGTAAGATTAATTGTGATTTTTCTTGTTTGTATTATCTTTATCAGAGTATAATATCAATGTGTTATACTATGTAAAACAGAGTATAATATCAATGTGTTATACTATGTATTCTTTTACATAGTTATGATTATAACTATGTAAAAAATGTATATGAATAAAAAATACTGCAAGGAAATATAACCAGTATTAGCCAAACCCTTTCATTATTGCCCCCTAACAAGACTTTTCAGATAATTTTTCCTAATCACGCTCTCATGAAAATTCAGTACTACAGATATGATGTATTTCAGTCTGTGTACTGTAGGCAATTTGTTTTAAACATAAAAAGAGTAAGATTTTTTTGCTCCTTCCCCCCGCCCCCACTAACAAATTTTTGCTACCTTGGGAGTGATTTTGTCTCATTGAGAATGCATTGTCTAGCCTCAAAAATGGTTTGGACAGTACTCTCTCTTTTTCTAAGTGGTTGCTTTTTCTATTTAAATGACATTTTTTTCATGAAGACTGAATAATATATGAAAGTATTTTGTTTGAATATATTAAAATGTATATATTCACGCTGTAAAAATTATCAAATTATACATAAAAGTACAAGCACATCACAAACATTTGGGAAGGAAAAAAATCAATTACTCATTTAATGCAATGGCTGATTTTTAGTGAATATATCAAATTTATATTATATATATTATATTATATATATGTTATATATTCTTTGAAAAATTACCTTGGGGTAGTATATACTTCTTTCCAAGTATGTTTGGAGCTCCTCTTTTGGAGAGTCCTTTAAAATGTAAACCATATTATTTTAAATATACTCAATTTTCATGGAATTTAATTTTTTGATCTGGGAAAATGTTATTAAGAGCTAAATCTGGTGAATGAAGTATATACTGGGAATTTAACCATGGGAAGTAACCCAGATAAGAAAAAAATACACATATGGGTGAAACTGTGTATCACAGTATTATTTTTAATTGCAAAAATTGGAAACTACCAAATGTTTAAATGATTATATAAATTATGTTATGCCCACTCTGGAACATTATACAGCCTTTAAAAATTATCATTACAAAATCTGTACAACAATGTGGAAACGTGTTTCTCATATAATGTTAAGTGAAAAAGCCTGACAGGTACTTATATATAGATTACGATTATAACTATGTAAAAAATGTATATGAATAAAAAATACTGCAAGGAAATATACCAGTGTACTAAAAGTGGTTTTGCTATATAGATGGTAATTTGCTTATTTTCTTGTCTTTTAGAAAAATTTGTAAAATTAATACATATTTTGGGGATCAAAAGCAAAATATAATTGAGACTGAATTTCTTCCTTAGCTTTTAAATTATTTTTAAAATAATTGCAGAAAAGGAACTCTAAAATAGTTTGATCCCTGTTCAATGTGTTCATATCTTGAAATTAAATGAAATACTTTATGTGAAAGCATTTTACAAACTGTATTTAATGTTCCATATAAATGAGGAATTTTTTTTGCCAAATGATATTCATTTTGATGGTTAAATTTCTATTTTTTAAATAATCATAACTATAATCTTTTAAATAGATTGAATCATATGAAATTATATATTTATAAGTCAGAAATAATCAAATATCACCAATTTTATATGGTTCAACCTAATAAAATAAATGCACATAAATGAAATACTCTGCTACTTTTCTTTATTGGATTTCAAACACTTACAGGAAATAGTGCAATGATATAAAAGTATGTTTACTTTTTATTTTATGACGACTATGTTTTATTTCAGTCTCACGATGAAGACCTGGAAAAAGATAAAACATCACAAAACTGCCTTCAGAGAGATGTGGAACAAGTAGTAAAGAGGTTAGGGATGGCCCATGAAGAGATTCAAAGACTCACTGATGAATTACAAAGAAAGGAGAAAGAACAGAGTAAATTAGGTAAGCTGTGATTACAGATGAATGTTTCTGACTATTTGTTCTGACTATTTTCTCAGAGTATAACATTGAAAAAAAATAATCTTTTAAGAAACACATAAAAGTCTCACAAATAGCCTTATTTTCTTCAGTGTCCAGAAATTTTTATTGAAGCATAAGCAAAATATACCCACCAAAAAGCAAAATATACCCACCAAAAATTTCAGTGTCCAGAAATTTTTATTGAAGCATAAGCAAAATATACCCACACAACTCCTAAATATACACTACCCAGCAAGAAAGCAAAATATACCCACACAACTCCTAAATATACACTACCCAGCAAGAAATTCCCAGCACCCCAGAAGTCCCCTTCATTCCTTCTCCCTATGTCTACACCCTTTCTCCTTTCCAAAAATAACCACTATCCTGACTTTCAACATTATTCCTGAGTTTTGACTACAGGCAGTATGCATTCTTTAGTTTATTTCTCTTCTTCAACTTTATGTTTGTGAGATTCAGTCATGTTGTTGCCTGTAACAACAGTAGGTTGGTTCACTTTTGCCGTTTGTAAATTATTCCATTGAATAAACATACTATATTTTATTCTTTATACTGTTGACAGACATTTATGTTGTTTCCAGGTGTGGTCTATTATGAATCGTGCTGCTGTGGATATTCTTGTACTTATTTACATATTTCTGACTGTGATATACCTAAGGGTAGAATTATTGGATCAAAGGGTTCTGACTACGTTTTACTTTGGTAGGTTACTGCCATATTGTTTTTCAAATAGTTGTATTAATTTAAGCTCTCAGTTGTATATGAGATTTTGTTTGCTCCACATTCTTTGTCAGTACTTGGTATTGTCAGTCTTATTAACTTTACCCTTTTGGGTGAGTGTGTAGTGGTATTTAATTGTGGTTTTTATTTGTATTTCCCTGATGGCTAAAGAAGTTGAAAACCCTTCCATATGTTTGCTGTTGTTGCTCATTTGGAGATACTATTCTGTGAAGTTCCTGCTCAATCTCATTTTTGTTTTCTATTGGTTTGCATGTTTATGTTTTATTAATTTATAGGGGCCGTTTCTATATTTTGGATGTGAGCATTGCATTGGTTATAATGTGATGTTGGTTTTTTTTGACATAGAAACACTAATATATATCAAGTCAGGTTTAACAGAGTTATTCTTTATAGCTTCTAGGTTTTCATGTGTAAAGCCTTTTCTACATCACTACAACATTATTGAAAATATTCACTGCTGGTTTATTTTAGTGCTTTTATGATTTATTGTTTATATTTCAATCTTTGCTTTATCTATAATTTATTTTAGTATAAAGTTTAAAAATGTTTAAATAAGTATTATTTGATACACATTATGTTTATATGTATAAAATAATAATGATTCTGCCAATCATTAAAAACAAAAAATATCAGGAGGTTTGAGATTTTGTTAAGAATGCATTTTAAACAGTGAATACAAATAAAATTTTTAGAAAGTAGAATTATTCTATATCCTAATTGGGTTGGTGGGTACACAATTGTATATATTTCTCAAAATTCATCAAACCATACATTTAAAAGGGTGAATTTTACTATATGCAAATTATACCTCAGTAAACCCAGATTTTTAAAAAAGAAATTTGGCTATATGAGTATGATGAGAAGCAGTCTTTGCTGCTTTCAATAAAGAAGGAGAAAGGAAAAGCAGGACACCTATTACATAGTTACATTTGGACATAACAGAACACAATCACATGGCACTCTCTTCCATCAGCAGTTGGTTGGTCTAGTAGATCCTAAGTTATTCACTGAAAGCTGTCTCCACAGTGAGTAAACTGGGGACTGTTGGGAAGCTGAATTTGCAAGTCCTTTTAAACTATCATATGCAATATCAATGTGTACTCTATGTGTAACTTCTTGAGTCATCAATTTATAGCCAGAATTAATTTCTAGGTATATGTTTTTCATGACAGTGTTTCCCAAGTATTAGCCTACTTCTTTCAACCAACTGACTCTTTTAAATGAAGGGGGCTTTATTTTAGTTAATTCTCTAGTTCTATCTATATCACATCCAAAAATCTGGATGGAATGAAAAGTTTTGGAAACAATAAAACTTTTTCAAGAATAAAAATAATTTATGTTAAATATTTATTATTCAATAAATAAATTGTAAGAAAAAGAGGAATTTTAAAAGTTTTAAAGGATTTATTAACCAAATATAATGTGTGGCCTTTACTAGATTTTGTTTTAAACAAATTTATGAATCATTGGAAGTTTGAATACTTATTGGATATTTATTGTTAAATTTCCTTAACCATACATAATGACACTGAGCTTATATTTAAAATGAGTCTTTGTCTTTTAAAGATAGATAGTTAAATATTTAAAGATGAGTGATATGATGTCTGGGATTTACTTCAAAATAATACAGCCCCCTACCTCACACTTACATAAAAATTAACTCAAAATGGACCACGGAGCTAAATGCAAGACTTACACCTATAAAACTGTTAGAAGATAACTTAGGAGTAAATCTTCATGCCTTTGGGTTAGGCAATGATATATGTTAGCTACAACACCAAAAGCAAAAGGGATGAGAGAAAAACTAATAAATTGGACTTAAAATCAAAAACTTCTGTATTTTTAAGAAAGTGAAGACAGTCCATGAACTGGGAGAAAATATTTATAAATCATATATTTGATATAGGACTTATATCCAGAATATGTAAAGAATTCTTGTGTATTTTGTGTTATTATAAGAATCATTTTATATTATTATAAAAAGACTGCCCAATTTAAAAATGAACAAAATATTTGAGTAGACATTTCTTTGGAGAAGATATATGAATGGCCAATAGGCACAAGAAAAGATGCTCAATATCATTAGTCATTAGGTGAGTGAAAGTTAAAACTATAATGAGATTCTACTTTACACCCACTACTATTACCACTTGACATTCATGGCTATAATAAAGAAGATAATAACAAGGTTGGCAAGGATGTGGAGAAATTGGAACCCTTATAACTAGCTGATGGGAATGTAAAATGGTGAAGATTCTTCAGAAAACAATTTCTCAAAGATATTTAATGTATGACCCAACAGTTCCACTTCTAAGTATCTACCCATGAGAAGTAAAAACATATGCCCACAAAAAGACTAGTGTGTGTATATTCAGAGCACTATCATTTATAATAGCCAAAAGGTAGGAACAACCCTAAAGTCTCAGTTGGTGAGTGGTTAAACAAAATCTGGTATATCCATTCTGTGGAGGAAATAGTTAACATAGAAGACCTGACACTGCTATCTTTAGAAAGTCCTGCTTATAAGGTTAGCCTTTGGCTAGCATCTGGGAACTTGGATTACAGAAACATTCCCACCATACCCTAACTTATAATAGTGGTTCACCGTGCCTAAGCTGTTTATACAAACAATGTGGTTTTTGCTGAAAACCTGGTTTCCTTCTGAGAGCCTGGAATTTTGGTATGTCCTAGGCAGAAGATGGTGTACATGTGACCAGCCCCCATTAAAAACTTTGGGCACTGAATCTATAATGAACTTCTCTTGCAGACAACATTTCACATGTATTGTCAATTTGTTGCTAGAGAAATTAAGCACATTCTGTGTGATCCACTGGGAGAAGTCTCTTGGAAGTTTGTGCCTGATTTCTTCTGGATATTGCCACATGTTAGGAATGACCGCTTATAAGATTCATGGTAGTCTCTTACATCTGGGAGTTTCCTCATCTTGACAGTATAGGAAGACCACCAGCCATATCACTGGTAATGAGTAGACCACAAGAGGCAAAATAATAAAAATTTGATTAAAGAACTCAAATCCAATTGACTCCAATGCTCCATGTTCTTTCCCTATACCATTCTGACATCCTCATACAATTATTGACTAGTAATAATTTGGTACTAGTAATAATAGTACCAAAACCTATTTCCTGAAATTTTGCTATTTAGATATTTCTAGCAGCTACTGATAAAATTTTAAATATTCTTAATTGCAGGAATTAATTTTAAATATTTCTGGGTGTAATTTCTTTTTACTAAACTGGTAGTACTGTGCTTTAAAACTTCTGTTTTTTGTAGTGGTCCGAACTATTCAGCATAGAATCTGGTTAGGGAAACAGAAAGATTACAAGAAAGATTACAAGGTTAGATGATCAGAGATAGGGATAAATGTAGGGTACAGTAGGAACACTAAGAGGGAAATCTGGAAGAGCTTTCTGGAGAAGGTGACATTTATATAGAAATTCAAAGGATAGGCATCAGAAAGAAAATTTTCCAAAAATAGAGTCATTTTAAATTTGATTATTACAGTAGTCATTTACTCCTTATTCAAATATTTTTTTCTTTTAGATTCTGCACTTAAGAAGGCTCAACTAGAAATTGAAGAATTGAAAGAAAATTTGACAAAGCTGAGAGAAAATGGTGAGTCATTTTAGCAGATATAATATTTAATAATACATTAAACAATCATATAACATTAAATGATGTTTTAAAATAATATTATTTAACAATTATAATAATAGTACTTTTAGAGCTATTATGATTTCTATTACTATTACTATTACTACCACTTGTTGCTCACTAAGTAACAGGTACTCTGCCAGGCATTTTACATACATTAGCTCTAATCACAATAATTTCAAATAGTGAGTATTATTATTACAATTACATAGATAAAGAAACAGTCATGGCAAGGTTAAGTGAATTAGCCACTAGCTACACTAAGTACTAGAGCTTGTATGTGAACTCATATATGTCTAATCTAAAACCTGTGGCCAACACAAATAATACATGTTTTACTGGAACAGCTGAAGTCAACACACTTTATAATGCATTTGACCACACCTCACATCTATTTGTTTCTCGGAGAAGCCAATAGATTTAGAATTGTTGTTGTTTTGTTTATTTTGCCCTTATTTTGCTTTGTAAAAATGCTACCAGCTATAATTAATATAATGAAATTTGAGTGTTGTAATGGTAACAACTACGAAAATTTTAAATATGCTTACTAGTTTTAAATAATTCTAAAACTAGTCTTCCCCTATGATATTATGATTTAAAATAGGAAATGTATATTTCATCAATGTCCACATTTCCAGCACAGGAGCTGCTAAACCTTTGCCATTTTCTAAGCAACGAGAAGGATAAAGGCATCTTTTGTTATGTTAATGAGGACTTTTGGAGAGATCTTAGGTAGTCAAAGGTTGGAAAGTGGTTACTAGGGGAGTCAACCAAATGTGTGATTAGAAAGTTGGAACTTTAGGTCCACGCCCCCTGCCCTCATCCACTCCTCTTTTCACCCCCAAACTTTCCCCTCATCTACTGAAAAAGCAGAGGGGTTGGAAATTGAGTTCAATCACCAATGGCCAATGATTTAGTCAGTTGTACCTATGTTATGAAGCCTCCACAAAAACCCAAAAGAGAAGGGTTCGGAGAGCTTCTAGGTTGGTGAACATGTAGAGATTTGGGGAGAGTGGTGCTCTCAGGGAGAGCGTGGAAGTTCTGCACCCCTTTCCCCATATCTTGCCCCTATGCATCTCTTCCATTCGGCTATTCCTGAATTATATCCTTTTATAATATACCAATTATCTAGTAACTGGGACTTGTGGTTCTGAGTCCTTAACCTGTGGAATCTGATACTATTTCTGGGTAGATAGTATCAGAATTGAGTTGAATTATAGAGCACCCAGCTGGTATCTGAGAATTGATTAGATATGTGGGGGTAAACTCACACACATTGTAATTGTTAATCCTCCTTTTAAAAAATATATGAATGCAATTCTAAAATAAACACTGCTTTCTTTGTAATTGATAGAGCAAGTAAACGAAATCAGTAAGGATATAAAAAACCGAATAACACTGCCAACCAACATAACCTAATTGATAATTACAGAAAAACACCAGAATATTATATTCTTTTCAACTACAGATGGAACTTTCAGAAAGAAGGACCATCCTGGGTCATAAAGCAAATTTATGCAGAAGAACCGAAATACAGATTATGTTCTCTGACCATAATAGAATTAAACTAAAAAGGAATAACAAAAGTATGTTTAGAATGTCTCAAAATATTTGGAAATTAAACAAGATACTTCTAAATTGCAAAGCCTTTGGAGAAAAAATTAATAGGGATTATAGAAAATATTTTATGAATTAATTTGAATGAAAATGAAAACACAATATTGATATTTGTGGGATGCAACTAAGTTAGTGCTTAGAGAGAATTTTATGCCATTCTGTGCTTATACCAGAAATCAAGAAAAAGGACTCAAGAATCTAAGCTTCTACCTTAAACACCGAGAATGAAAGCAGATTAAATCCAAAGCAAGCAAAAAGGAGATAATAAAAAAATATATAGAAGTCAAAAAAATTAAAAACAGAACATTAAGAGTAAATTAGTGGAACCAAAAGCTGGTTCTTTGCAAGGGTCAGTAACATTGGTAAACTTCCAACTAGATTGTTCACGAAAAAATAAGAGAAGACACAAATTACCAATATAAGAAATGATAGAGAACATTTCTACAGATCAGAAGGATAATAAGGGAATATTTTGAACAACTTTATCACAATAAATTTGATGACATGGATGAGATGGATTCATACCTTGAAAGGCACAAACTACCAAATCTCACTCAAGGAGAAATAGATAACCCTAAGTCTACCAAGGGATTGAATTTTTAGTTAAAAATCTTTTCATAAAGAAAACTCTAGGCTCAGATGGCTTCACTGGTGAATTCTAAAACACTTTTAAGAAATAAATAATACTGATTTTACATAAACTCTTCCAGAAAATTGAAGAAGAGAGAATACTTCCCAAATGATTTTGGTGACCTGTTTAAAATAGTCCATATTCAACTGTATTTTTAAGATTTGTGAAAATTAAATATACCAATAACATCCAGTATGGAGAAAGGGTCAGTGTCATTGTTTTATTCAATGTCATTTTGTTTTAATATTGATGAGGAAAAAAATAATGACTCCAGCCAGAGACACCATCTGTGTGGAGTTTGCACGTTCTCCCATATCTGCATGAGTTTTTCCTGGGTACTCCAGTTTCCTCCCACACCACAAAGATGTGCAGTGAGATGAATTAGCATGTCTAAACTGCCCTAGTCTGAGCGAGTGTGGGTGTGTGTGTGAGTGGTGCTGCAATTGAAGGGCATCCTGTCCAGGGTGGGTTCCTGCTTTGCGCCCTGAGTAGCGGTGACTGGCACAGACCACCCTCAACCCTAAACTTGAATAAGCAGGTTGGAAAAGAATCATATTGTTTTTATTAATCTTTCTTAAATGTATATACAATTCACATTTATTTCAGTGTTTAATGTTAAAAACATTTTGGGTCTTTATTTAGAAGTTTGGTGATGTTTTTGTGACCGGAAATATGCCATAGGAACTTCACTCTTGTTTATGTCAATTATCCTATGGTAAAATTGGCTTCATGATATATTGTTTCACTTAAAGTCACATTTTCCAAGAACCTATCAATGATGTCAAGTTAGGACTTTCTGTACAACCTTTTTGAAGAATAATTTGGCAGTGTCTATTAAATTTTTTAAATGCACAGGTGCTCTGATCCAGCTGTCCCATTTCTGGGCCTTATTTATTTATTTATTTTGGAAATAATGCCATAAGCACCTAAAGATTAATGAACAAATATAATGATTTTGGAATTGTTTATAAGAGTAAACATTGTCAACAAACCTAATTCTTCATTAGTAGGGGAAAAACAACACAAATAATGGCACATTTGGACATACTATGCAGAACAAAATGAGAGAATGGATAAACAAATTGTGATACGTTAATAAGATGGACTAAAGGATAGAGAGGATCAAAGTATTGATACAACACAGATGAATCCAAAAACTATATATGTTGAGAGAAATAAACCAGACACAAAAAAACATGTATATTGTAAGAGTTCATTTATATGAAAACCAAGAACAAGCAAAACCAACCTATGGTGATAGAAGTGATAAAGAAATGGTTGTGAGAGAAAGTGGGAGTGGAGAACTGACTGAAAAAGATGTGAGAGAGCTTCATGGGGTGATGGAAATGTTCTATATCTTTTTGGAGGGAAGTTCGCAGATATATAAAATTGTCAAAGTTCATTGATTTGAATGAATACTTAAGATATGTACATTATGTTGTATATAAATTAAACCTCCATTATAAAATAGTTCCAAATACAGAATGGAAAATGACTTTATAAAGATTATCCGGTCACAATATTCATGATATATTTGCAACTCGTAAAGTTGCAGACAATAACATTGCAGACAGTATAACATTTAAATTTTTTTAATTGCATAGGCCAAAATAGAACAAATCATATATAAATGGATTGTGAATATATCTTATTTATGTTATACATATATTATATGTTTTATATATATTGATTATAAATAATTTAATTTCTTTTTGATGTTTTCAGCATTTAGTATGTATGTAAATTTAAGAAAATTTACATACTAAGAAGGAAAAAGAGTGTAGCAAGGGAGAAAAAAATAAAGAAAGAAAAAATTAATACAAGTTAAATAAAAACAGGCAATGAAGAAGGAAAACAAAAAGACTTTAAAGCAGCAAAAGAAAAATAAGGGAAACATACCCGAAAAATGGCTAAAAGGAAACCGCTACAAATTCAGGAAAGTTACAGGCAGCAAGCGTGTGTTATTGAAACTTTGATGAGTGCAAGAAGGAGCAAGTCTTAACATGAAGTGCTAAGCTGAGAGTGGGCTACCATTTTCATGGCAGTGGCGCTACACGCAGAAAGATGGCTTTGATGAATTAACTTGATTTAACTTGGAAAATCTGTCCATTCACTGCTCCTAGCTCACTACTTCAGTCATCTATGGGGGCCTCGCTGCTATGAGTTGAAAAGAAGTATCTATGAGTATATGAGGTGTTTAAGAGACAAGACTACAAGGAAGCCAGGAAGATCGTTGTCTGTCATTTAACTTTTAGAAGATAGGCTCAATCATTTTAAAATTCCAGGTCCTGGAAGAACCTCTATTGCTGGAAACCCCACACTCAAAAATTCCAATTTATTAGTCTTGATGTGAGAAATAAAAAACATTCTGTTGTTTCATTAGGTTGGTAGAATATTCCAGGGCTGGACTTGACAGTCTAGTGGCACTCTTGTGCAGAGAATCACATATGCAGGGACATGACAAGAAGGGCAGGAAATAGCACTTTCTTCAGTTTTAGAGTTAGTACTCCCAAATTAAAACTTTGATCCCATTGAGTAGACTGAGTTCTTCTCTCTGTTTTAGATTCAGTTGACCTAAAGAAAGCAAAGGAACACAATCAAAGACTAGATGAGGAAATCCTGGCTTTAAGAAATCGGGTACGATCACTTAACTCAGAAAAAAAAGTGTTTGGAGAAGTGGTAAGTATTTAATTTAGTTTGTTCATAGAATTTATTTAAATGTGTACAGAATAACAATCAACAGTGGAGCAACATAGATATATGTCACCTATTGGTCATTAGTGAGGACGGAGACTGGTGGATCTAGCATCCCAGGAAGATGCCATACTTTAACCTGAATGCATTCTATCAGTATTTATATATTATACATCTTAATTATCTATGCTAAACAGTAATCTTGTTGCTATTGTGGCAATTTAGGATTTTTCTTTTTAATAATGATTTAGATAATAGTTTATACTTAACACATTTACCAAATAGAAATTATTACTCTATTATATTGGATAAGTTTGAGATTATTAATACTACACCCTTAGTTGTATTACATTTTTAAACTATTTCTCCTTAGCAATTTATTGGTTTTTAATATATACTTTCAAGTTCTGGATATATATCTCTTCAATTTTAGTTTACGTTCATTTCACAGTAATATCTCTAGTGTCTGTAACACAAGGCCTGGCATATACCAAGTGCTCAAGAAATTTTGTTGCAAGAATAAATAAATACCCATTAGGATGGCTGTGATCAAAACAACAAAAAATAACAAATGTTAATGAGGATATGGAGAAATTAGAACCCTTGTACATTATTGATGAGAATGTACAAGGGGGAAGCCACAGTGGAAAACAATATGGTACTTTCTAAACATAGAATTGCCATATAATCCAGCAGTTCTGCTTCTGGGTATATTCCCAAAAGAATTGGAAACAGGGACTTTATCAAATATTTGTACATTTATGTTCATAACATTGTTATTCACAATAGCTAAAAGGTTGAAGCAACCCAAGTTTCTATTGACAGATGAATGGATAAACAAAATGTGGTATATACATACAATGGAATATTGTTTATCTTTAAAAAGGGAGTTCTGACATATGTTACAACATAGACAAACCTTGAAAATATGCTAAATGAAATAAGCAAGTCACAAAAAAGACAAATAGTGTATGATTTCAGTTATTTGAGGTACTTAGGGTAGTCAAAATAGAATGGTGGTTTCTAAGGGCTAGGGGGAAGGGCAGGATGAAGAGCTATTGTCTAATGAGTTTAGAGTTTCAGTTTTGCAAGATGAAAAGAATTCTGGAGATGGATGATGATGATGGTTTCATAATAATGTGAATATGTTTAATGCTACTAAGCTGTATACTTAAAAATGGTTAACATGGTAAATTTTATGTTCCATATATTTTATCATAATTTAAAACTGCAATCAAGTTGTCTTTATAAATTTACATATCTAATACTGATATATATTTATATGTGTATGTGAGATAAACTTCAGGAAAGGTATATCGCAAAAAGTATTACTTCTGAAAAGAGGAAAGAGATTGTGGGATAAGGTTATGTGAAAGAAAATATTAATTCTGTGTTGTCTGAATTTTCTACATGAAGAATATGTTCATGCATTAGTTGTATATTTTAAAAACAAAGAAGCTCCCCACTTCCAACTTTTGTATTTTAGGTTGAAAGGCTTAAAGGAGACATTTGTGAATCTCAAGAGAATAAGCAACTTGGAAACCACTCCCCTGGGAAAACTGTGGATGCTGAACAGAAAGCACAGGTATTTTTATGTTCTTTTGTTTTCTGATTTCTAATTTTTAAGGGAGTCACATTTTTACAGTACACCAGAGCAAATGATGCTGATCATTGGCTCTCTTCTTTTTGCCTGTCTTTTTCTATTGCTCAGCCAGTTAGAATGGAGGAAGAAATTGGGGCAAAGAGGATGTGTATCTATTCACTTCTGCCACTTAGGGAACAATGAATATGAAGAATATAAAGGATTGTTTCTTTAAAGACAAAGAGACTCTTACAACGATGCAACCAATTTGGGTATTTTTAATCATCAAAATAGAGTTGATTTGTAGAAACGACCAATGGTGAGGGAATAGGGAGTTGGAACCACACTGAACTTAGTAAAATATCGTAGAGAATACATTAGGATCCAGTGCGTACAATGTCTAGTCTTTTCAGCATGATCGGCCTCTGAAGTGGTAGGCAAAGTGATCTAACTAAAGACAAATTTAAACAAGAACCAATGTGTTTTAGATAAGGCTGTTTCAGACATTCAGGCCAAGGAGCTAGACTGCTTTGGGGCAGCCTTTCTTCTAAAATGAGTGATATCCCTTGTTTCTGAGGGATATTATTCACCAGATATCCCTTGTTTCTGAGGGATATTATTCACAAAACTAAAATGAGTGATATCCCTTGTTTCTGAGGGATATTATTCACCAGAGCTCTCCCACTACCCCGACCAAGGACAATAGCATTTATTACAGATAAGCAACAGGCATTTTTATTATATGAAGAGCTAACGCCAATTAGCAAGGATAAGGTAAACAACCCAAGTAGCAAATGAGGAAAGAGTATGCACAGCAATTCTCAAAACAATATAAAAGCCCAATAAACATATTTAATACTTCGAACCTCATTATTTGTCAATGTTTTTATTGTAACTCCCTGGGCCATATATCCCAGACCTCTTAGGTATCAGGAAAATTAAAGCCATAGGATTTCTTGGCTCCCCAGCAAAGGAACTAGTATCCTTTCTGTCTTCCAAAACCTCCTTGCAGGCAAATAGTGCATTTTTGTAGAGAGAGAGAGAGGAAGGGAAGGAAGGAGGGAGGGAGAGAAGGAGAGAAGGAATTTCCAGGTAGGACTTCAGTAACTTTTACCAAAATTATTCCCAAAGAACCCAGTGTTGCTATAATTTAAAGCAAGTTGATTTATTGGTGACCATTTTTATTAGTTTCTTATTTATCCTTCCAGTATTTCTTTATTCAAATACAAGCAATTTGAGTATTATTCAGATTTCCTCCTTTCTTAGTTTCTCTTTTTTTTACTGAAATGCTCCTGGAAATCCTTCCATATCATAAAAAGATATCTTTCTTATTCTTTAGAGCAGTCTAGCATTCTGTTGTGGGGATGTACTATAATTTATTTAACCAGTCCTCTGTTGATGAACCCTTGGGTTGTTTCCAGTCCTTTGCATATAGAGAGAGATGTTTCAGTAAGATAGAGTCACAGAAATGGGATATTGTGGTTAGAGGGTAGATACATTGGTAATTTTGGTAGATATTGCCATATACTACTCAGTAGATATTGTACCATTTCTGGATACAGAAATGCCAGTTTCCTAAAAAATTCACCAACTGAATGCATTGTCAAACTTTTGTATTTTTACTAAATGATAGGTGAGAATGCGTATTTCAGTGTAGTGTTAATTTTTATTTATTTATAGTGAGATTGAGCATTTTTCATGTTTAAAAGTCATTTGTATTTCTTTTATAAAATTAATTTTATTGAAATATTTAATACAACATAAACATATGTGTTTTAAGAGTTGTGCTCAATAAGTTTTGACAAATGCATACGTATATATAACCACAAAGCACTGCAATCAAGAAAGAAAACATATCCATTAGCCTAAAACGTTCCCTCACACTTTGCTATCAATTCCCCAACTTCACTTTCTATTACCATATGTTGTCTAGAACTTCAAATAAATGGAATCATCTTGTATATACTCCTTTGTATTTGGTTTCTTTCACTTATACTAATGCTTTTGAGATTTATCCATGTTGTTGCCTCTATCAGTAGTTCATTTTTTATGTTGCTGAGTAATATTCCTGTATATGGATTATTTATTATTATTATTTTATTATTATTAATAATTATCTATTCACCCACGGGTTGATAGACAATCAGTTTGTTTCCAAATTTTGACTGCTATGAATAAAACTGCTACTAGTATTCACATACCAATTTTTGTCTTTTTTTTTTCATTTCTTGGATAAATACCTCAAATGGAGTTACCAAGTCATAGAATAAGTATATGTTTAATTTTATAAGAAACTGCTAGACTGTTTTCCAAATTCATTGTACTGTCTTACATTCCTACCAACAATGGTTTGGAGCTTTCAATTGCTCCTCATCTTCACCAATGTTGTCATCAGTCTTTTTAATTTTAGTTATTCTGGTGGACATGTAGTGGTATCTCGTTGTTTTAATTTGACTTCCTAGAGTGTCTAATGACAATGAGTAAGTATGTCTTGATGTGCCCATTGGCCATTTGTGTATGTTCTTTTGTGAAACATCTGTTCAAATATTTTGCTCATTTTAAATTGAATTATATGTATTCTTTATACTGAATAGTAAATTCTTTATATATTTTGGATATCAGTCCTTCATTGGGTGTATGTATTTCAGATATTTTCTCTCAGTCGATGGCTTGTCTTTTCATTTTCTTAACAATGTTTTATGAATAGTAGTTGTTTTTATTTTTTTATTATTTTTTAAGAGTAGTTGTTTTTCAAATTTGATGGAGATCACATTCATCAGTGTTTCCTTTTATAGTTTTATGATAGGGCACAAAAAGCCTAACTAACAAATATCTGCCTCTGCCAAGGTCACAAAATATTTTTCCTTTCTTTTCTTCTAAAGGTATTACAGTTTTAGCTTCCACATTTAGGTTTATGGTCTATTGGAGATTATTTTTGTATATGGTGCAAAGTAAAGGTTGAGGTTCATTTATTTCCAAATATATGTCTGGTTATTCCAGAACCATTTATTGAAAAGACAGTTATTTCCTTTTTTAATACATTGGCACCTTTATTAAAAATTAATTATGCAAGTCTATTTCTGAACTTTATTCTGTTCCATTAGTCTATATGTTTGTTCTTAGGCTAATACCATGCTGTCATTTTTTGTAAGTCTTGAAATCAGAAAGAAAACATCTCCAACTTTTTTTTTTTTCAAAGTTGTTTTGGCTACTCTAGGTCTTTTATATTTGCATATTCATTTTAGAATCAGGCTGTCAACTTTGTCAAAAATGCCTGCTAGGATTTTGATTGGGATCGCATTGAATCTTTAAATCAATTTAGGGAAAATTTATATTTTAACAATATAGAGTCCTCTAATGTGTAAATATGGCCTGTCTTTCCATTCATTTGAGTCTTCTGTAATTTATCACAGCAATGTTTCATAGTTTTCAGCATGCAGATCTTGCACATATTTAAAGTTATTCTTTTTAAAAATCGAAATATAATTTACACACTATAAAACTCACCTTTTTAAAGTATCAATTCAGTAGTTTTTAGTATTGTACAATTATCACCACTATCTAGTTCTAGAATATTTTCATTACCCCAGAAAGAAACCTCATACCCATTAGTAATCATTTCTCATTCCCCAGCCCCCCAGCTCTTTGGCAACAGCTAATTTACTTTTTGTCTCTATGAATTTACCTATCCTGTTCATTTCATAGGAATGGAATCATATACTATATGGCCTTTTGCATTGGTCTTCTTTCAGTTAGCAGAGTGTTTTCAAAATTCAACCATATTGTAGCATGAATCAGTTCTTTATCTCTTTCTGTAGGAGAATAATATTCCATTATGTGAATATATACCACATTTTGTTTTTTATTTATCAATTGATAGACATTTGGTAGTTTCCACTTTGTGGCTATTATGAATAATGCTGCTATGAACATTCATGTACAAATTTTGTATGGCCATGTTTTCATTTCTCTTGAGTGTGTACCTAGGAGTAGAATTTCTGGGCCATATGTTAACTCTATGTTTAACCTTTTGAAGAATTGCTAAATTATTTTTCATAGGAGCTTCACCATTTAACATTCTCATCAGCAGTGTATGAGAGTTCTAGTTTCTCCACACCTTCATCAGCATTTGATGTAGTTGTGGGGGGATTTTGATTTGCACTGCCTGAATGACTAATGATATTAAGCATCTTTTCATGTGTTTATTAACCATTTATATATCTTTTTGGGGAAATGACTATTCAAACACTTTACCAATTTTTAATGGAGTTTTATCTTTTTATTGTTGAGTTGCAAGAGCTCTTTATATATTCTGTTTATTGGTCTCAGTTATAAGCTGAACTGTGCTCTCCCCCACCCAAATATGTTTAAGTCCTAACCCCCTATACCTGTGAATGTGATCTTATTCAGAAATAGGTCTTTGCAAATGTAATCAAGTTAAGATGAGGTCATTAGGATGCACTCTAACCCAATATAACTGGTGTGCTTTTAAGAAGGTAAAATGTCATGTGAAGACAGAAACACACAGGGAGTGCCATGTGATGACACAGGCAGAGATTGGAGTGATGCATCTGCAAACCAAGGAACATCAAGAATGGATGGCCATGACTAGAAGCTAGGAAGGGGCAATGAAAGATTCTACCCACAGTCTCAAAAGGAACATGGTCTTGCTGACACCTTGATTTTAGAGTTCTGGCCTCAGGACTGTGAGAGAATAAATTTCTCTTATTTTAAGCCACCTAGTTTGTGGCAGCCCTAGGAAACTCATACAGATTTTGGTACCAAAAAGTAAGGTGCTTCTATAACAAATACCTAAAACTGTAGAAATGGCTTTGGAATTGTGTTATGTATAAGGCTGGAATAATTTTGAGGTGCTAGATAGAAACAGCCTAAATTGCCTTGAAGAGACTATTGGTATAAATAGGGACCTTAAAGGTGAATCTGGTGAGAGCTCAGAAAGAAGTGAAAACTATTGGGAAAGTGTTATCACCATAGAGAATATACATGGATTGCCATGAACAGAATGTTGCTAGAAATATCAACATCAAAGGTGCTTCTGGTGAGTCCTCAGACAGCAATGAGGAACACATTATTGGACTCTGGGGAAAATATTATCCTTGTTATAAAGCAGCAGAGCATTTGGCTGAATTATACTCTACCATTGTGTAGAAAGTAAAACTATAAGTGATAAACTCGGATATTTAGCTGAGGTGATTGCCAGACAAAATGTGGAAGGTGCAGTCTGTTTTATCTTTGATGCTTGTGGTAAAATGAGAACAGAAAGAGAGAAATTAAGGAATGAACTGTTAAGAAAAAAAAGAAACCAACATCCATTGGCCATTTGTGTATGTTCTTTTGTGAAACATCTGTTCAAATATTTTGCTCATTTTAAATTGAATTATATGTATTCTTTATACTGAATAGTAAATTCTTTATATATTTTGGATATCAGTCCTTCATTGGGTGTATGTATTTCAGATATTTTCTCTCAGTCGATGGCTTGTCTTTTCATTTTCTTAACAATGTTTTATGAATAGTAGTTGTTTTTATTTTTTTATTATTTTTTAAGAGTAGTTGTTTTTCAAATTTGATGGAGATCACATTCATCAGTGTTTCCTTTTATAGTTTTATGATAGGGCACAAAAAGCCTAACTAACAAATATCTGCCTCTGCCAAGGTCACAAAATATTTTTCCTTTCTTTTCTTCTAAAGGTATTACAATTTTAGCTTCCACATTTAGGTTTATGGTCTATTGGAGATTATTTTTGTATATGGTGCAAAGTAAAGGTTGAGGTTCATTTATTTCCAAATATATGTCTGGTTATTCCAGAACCATTTATTGAAAAGACAGTTATTTCCTTTTTTAATACATTGGCACCTTTATTAAAAATTAATTATGCAAGTCTATTTCTGAACTTTATTCTGTTCCATTAGTCTATATGTTTGTTCTTAGGCTAATACCATGCTGTCATTTTTTGTAAGTCTTGAAATCAGAAAGAAAACATCTCCAACTTTTTTTTTTTCAAAGTTGTTTTGGCTACTCTAGGTCTTTTATATTTGCATATTCATTTTAGAATCAGGCTGTCAACTTTGTCAAAAATGCCTGCTAGGATTTTGATTGGGATCGCATTGAATCTTTAAATCAATTTAGGGAAAATTTATATTTTAACAATATAGAGTCCTCTAATGTGTAAATATGGCCTGTCTTTCCATTCATTTGAGTCTTCTGTAATTTATCACAGCAATGTTTCATAGTTTTCAGCATGCAGATCTTGCACATATTTAAAGTTATTCTTTTTAAAAATCGAAATATAATTTACACACTATAAAACTCACCTTTTTAAAGTATCAATTCAGTAGTTTTTAGTATTGTACAATTATCACCACTATCTAGTTCTAGAATATTTTCATTACCCCAGAAAGAAACCTCATACCCATTAGTAATCATTTCTCATTCCCCAGCCCCCCAGCTCTTTGGCAACAGCTAATTTACTTTTTGTCTCTATGAATTTACCTATCCTGTTCATTTCATAGGAATGGAATCATATACTATATGGCCTTTTGCATTGGTCTTCTTTCAGTTAGCAGAGTGTTTTCAAAATTCAACCATATTGTAGCATGAATCAGTTCTTTATCTCTTTCTGTAGGAGAATAATATTCCATTATGTGAATATATACCACATTTTGTTTTTTATTTATCAATTGATAGACATTTGGTAGTTTCCACTTTGTGGCTATTATGAATAATGCTGCTATGAACATTCATGTACAAATTTTGTATGGCCATGTTTTCATTTCTCTTGAGTGTGTACCTAGGAGTAGAATTTCTGGGCCATATGTTAACTCTATGTTTAACCTTTTGAAGAATTGCTAAATTATTTTTCATAGGAGCTTCACCATTTAACATTCTCATCAGCAGTGTATGAGAGTTCTAGTTTCTCCACACCTTCATCAGCATTTGATGTAGTTGTGGGGGGATTTTGATTTGCACTGCCTGAATGACTAATGATATTAAGCATCTTTTCATGTGTTTATTAACCATTTATATATCTTTTTGGGGAAATGACTATTCAAACACTTTACCAATTTTTAATGGAGTTTTATCTTTTTATTGTTGAGTTGCAAGAGCTCTTTATATATTCTGTTTATTGGTCTCAGTTATAAGCTGAACTGTGCTCTCCCCCACCCAAATATGTTTAAGTCCTAACCCCCTATACCTGTGAATGTGATCTTATTCAGAAATAGGTCTTTGCAAATGTAATCAAGTTAAGATGAGGTCATTAGGATGCACTCTAACCCAATATAACTGGTGTGCTTTTAAGAAGGTAAAATGTCATGTGAAGACAGAAACACACAGGGAGTGCCATGTGATGACACAGGCAGAGATTGGAGTGATGCATCTGCAAACCAAGGAACATCAAGAATGGATGGCCATGACTAGAAGCTAGGAAGGGGCAATGAAAGATTCTACCCACAGTCTCAAAAGGAACATGGTCTTGCTGACACCTTGATTTTAGAGTTCTGGCCTCAGGACTGTGAGAGAATAAATTTCTCTTATTTTAAGCCACCTAGTTTGTGGCAGCCCTAGGAAACTCATACAGATTTTGGTACCAAAAAGTAAGGTGCTTCTATAACAAATACCTAAAACTGTAGAAATGGCTTTGGAATTGTGTTATGTATAAGGCTGGAATAATTTTGAGGTGCTAGATAGAAACAGCCTAAATTGCCTTGAAGAGACTATTGGTATAAATAGGGACCTTAAAGGTGAATCTGGTGAGAGCTCAGAAAGAAGTGAAAACTATTGGGAAAGTGTTATCACCATAGAGAATATACATGGATTGCCATGAACAGAATGTTGCTAGAAATATCAACATCAAAGGTGCTTCTGGTGAGTCCTCAGACAGCAATGAGGAACACATTATTGGACTCTGGGGAAAATATTATCCTTGTTATAAAGCAGCAGAGCATTTGGCTGAATTATACTCTACCATTGTGTAGAAAGTAAAACTATAAGTGATAAACTCGGATATTTAGCTGAGGTGATTGCCAGACAAAATGTGGAAGGTGCAGTCTGTTTTATCTTTGATGCTTGTGGTAAAATGAGAACAGAAAGAGAGAAATTGAGGAATGAACTGTTAAGAAAAAAAAGAAACCAACATCTGCTATTATAAGCCCCATAGTATGTAGTTGTTTTAATTTTGTTTTAGTCTATTATCTTTTAAAGTGATTTTTTGATTAAAAAAAAAGTATTTTATATTTGACCACATATTAACCATATCTAGAGTTTATCATTGCTTGTTTTAGATCTATGTTTCCATCTGGTACCATACTTCTTTAGCCTGAAGAATGTGATTTAACACTTCTAGTGATAAACTCTCTGGTTTTGTCTGTCTGCAAAAGTCTTTGTTTTACTTTCTTTTTTTTCAATTTTTTTTATTTTTACTGTTGTAAAATACACGTAACAGAAAATTTACCTTGTTAACTATTTTTAAGTGTACAGTTCAATGATATTAAGCACATGCATATTGCGCAACCATTACCACCGTGCAACTCCAAAACGCTCTTTATTTTGCAAAACCGAAACTCTCACCCATTAAACAATAACTCCTCGCTCAGCCCTCCTCCTCCGCCAACAGCCCCAGGTGACCACCACTTTACTTTCTATCTCTATAATTTTGACTCCTCTAGATACCTCATATAAGTGGAATAATACACTACTTGTCCTTTTGTGACTTGCTTATTTTAATTAGTGCAATGGCTTCAATTCATCCATGTTGTAGCATGTCAGAATTTCCTTTCTTTTTAAGGATGAATATTATTCCATTGTAAGTCTGTACCACATTTTGTTTATCCATTCATCTGTCAATAGATACTTGGGTTGCTTCAACCTTTTGGCTGTTGTGAATAACACTGATATGAACATAAGTGTACAAATACCTATTAATATCCCTGCTTTCAATTCTTTTGGGGGTATATACCCAGAAGCAGAATTGCTAGATTACACAGCAATTCTCTGTTTAATTTTGCTGAGGAACCACCATACTATTTTCCACTGTGAAAATGACTGCACCATTTTACATTCCCACCAACAATGTACAAAGATTCCAGATTCTCCACATCCTTATAAACACTTGTTACTTTCTGGTTTTTTGATGGTAGCCATCCTAATGGGTATAAGGTGATATCTCACTGTAGTCTTGATTTATATTTGCCTAATAAGTAATGATGTTGAGAATCTTTACATGTGCTTACTGGAGAAATTAATTCTTAATTGGAGAAATATCTATTCAAGTCCTTTGCCCATTTTTTAAACCAGGTTATTTGTTTTTATGTTGTTGAGTTTTAATTCTGTGTTCTGCTTATATTAATTCCTTATCATATATATATATAATTTGTAGATATTTTTCTCATTCCATGGGTTGCCTTTCACTTTGTTGATAGTATTCTTTAATATATAGGAGTTTTAATTTTCATGAAATCTAGTTTGTCTATTTTTTCTTTTTTTGTCTGTGTGTGCCTTTGATGTTATATCTAAGAAATTATTGCCAAATTGAAATGTCATGAAGCTTTTCTCCTATGTTTTCTTCTATGAATATTATAGTGTTAGTTCTTACATTTAAGTCTTTGATCCGTTTTGAGTTAATGTTTACATATGCTGTTAGATAAGGGTCCATCTTCACTTTTTCCATGTGGATGTCCAATTATCCCAGTATATGGGTTAAATCCCAGTATATGGGATAAATTCTTTAAGCATTTATAGCTATAAATTTCCCCTTAACACTGCTTTCATTGCATCTTATAAGTTTTAGTTGTTGCACTTTCATTCATTTATCTCCAAGGATTTCGTAATTTCTTTTGTGATTCCCTCTTTGATCCATTGGTTGTTTAAGAGTGTGTTGTTAGGCTGTGTTGTAAACCAGTTTTCTTTTCCTTGTCATCAAGATATGAAATATGTATGGTTTTCTAAAATAATAAAACTTTATATTGACTCTTCAATGATCCTTTCACTTCATCCCACAGAGAGCTAGCTGAAATGGGCTAATAAGAAATATTGTAAATAAACATTCCTTCTCTTTGAAGGTGAATAAATAATCAATAATAGTGAATAAATAACCAATAATAGTTAAATGACCTTTTAAAGCCATTTCCTGGTGAATGATAACATAGCTAAATAGATTTTTGCCTTCAGAGTTCTCGCTCGATCTTTCATGAAATAAAAACTTTAAGCTTCCTTACTGCTGTTCAGCCCGGCAATGGTGATATCAATAAGTATTAACTAAAGGATCATTCTCAGCAGAGGAATTAAGTGAACTAAGTGCAGTAATAAGTAGGTAATGAGTGACAGTCTTTTCCACAGCTGGTTTTCAGATCTTGACCTTGTTCCCTGCTTTCCTTGGTATGGATCAGCTTTAAATGGGCACTCAGGTGCCTCATTCTTTAGCTCTGACTACTTTATTTTAATTTTCCTACCAAAAAAAGTAAAAGAATGGAAACTAAGATCTGTGTGCCTATAATGTAATGACATTACTCCTGGAGGTATGACATCACTCATTTAATGTTAACAGAAATTCTGGTAGGTAGGTATTGTTTATCCTGCTTTACAAATGAGGGAACCAAGCTCACAAATTCATAAATGTGAAAGTCAAGAATTTCAAATTTCAACTGACTACAAAACCTGTTTTTGTCATTGTGATTTTCAAATTATATTGCAAGGATCCTTGCTGTTCCACGGATGCAAATCTCTAGTTCTTCTACCTCCAAGAACCAGAGAAGCCTCCACTTTGGGCACTCTGTTAGACCGTTTCCTTATGAGATTTATTTTGAAAACAAATGGTGGGGTAGAGTGTGACTTAAAAAGGACAAATAATTAAGAAAACTACTCCCTTAAATCAAGCAGGCTCCTCAAGGTATGACTGTGTTCCTTGCCCATTTCTGTAGGCAGATAGATTTACCGTTCAGTAGACCATCTTAGTGCTAATATGTGTGTTCTCAGAGAAAATGCTTAAAATAGAAGAAATGTTAGGTATCTGGCAGGAATAATAGTAACCACAACATATTGAGCATCTGTCATCTGACGCGATCTGTTCTAGGTGTTTTACAAACATAATCTTGTGTAATCCCTGTAACAGCCCTCTCCAAAGTAGGAAGGAGAATTCCTATTTCACATCTGAGCAAACTTAAAGGAGTTGATCCAGGTTTGTCTAGCCCTAGAACTCATTTTCTACACCATATCAACCCTTGTGAGTATTTGTAGAGAGTATTTATATTAGGGATTAATTTTAACTCATGGGAGTTATAGCATGCCCAGCACTGACCACACGAACCGTCTCTCCCTGAAAGTGATGACCAGGCCGTATTTCATTCTTTACAGTGCCTACATTTGCCATCTCATTTGACTGTGCCTGTGAGAGGGTACAGCACAATGCAAGCACACAGGGGGATGGCAGTAACATTTGTCATATTGAGCCTGGGAGGTACAGTGGTTCAGAGCATTAACTGGACCTTTTAGACAGTGGAACATTGATAGTGGAAAATTCTGAGCTGTTACACAGTTCTCCAGAGTCGTTGGCAGCTACCCGGTGCCAATGAGGCTCTTCTCTAGCAAGTCCATTAGTCCTCCTCTTTGTTTACTGCCGGCTGACAGATGAGGTAGGCTCCCTTCAGCTACCCAGAGGTCTCTATGTATACTATTGCTCATTTCTCATATTATTTGCTGTCCCTTTCCTGTGTTTTTCTGTTTTAAACTTTGGTTGGTGGTCATAAAATATGTAAATTGACTAAATGCATAACTATATTTAGTGTGCCACAATTATGGTAAGTTTTAAATATATATTCTTTTGAAGTTATCTTCTAAAAGTTATAGCATTAAAACACACGACATTCTAATATTGAGAAAACATAAAGTAAATGAGGGGAATGTTCAGTTTTAGGAGTTGAAATGTTTCCTGCCCTTTGTACTGTGGTATCTCAGATGGTGTAAGAGTAAGGCTAAGGAGACTCTTGCTTTAAGTGTTGAATGCATCACCATGTCATGTGTGGATGTGCAAATACATTCACCAGTGCAGATGGTGGCTGGTGAAGAAGAAGAGGCTGCTTTGGGGGGAAAAATGTATCCTTCTCTGTATACTTGTACACTGCTGCTAATAAGGCAACATGATTCTTGCACAGGTCTTTTGTCCATATCAGTAGACAGGAAGATTTATAAAAGTTACACTTAGGTTTTAGCATCCATTTTTCCTGTAATGCTTCCCTTTTTTCTGACTCATCAGTTTGTGATTAAATATGTGAAAGGTAAATTATTGATAATCAACTTTATAAACTAATGGATTAATTTTTTAAAAAAAATCTATAGGTTAAATTAATACACATCTGGCAGTAAGTTATGAATCTAGAAATACAAGCAAAGCTCTAGAATACTTGCCCCCAAATTTAATTAGATAAAATTTTTTGGTAAATCAACCCTTTTTTTCCTTTGGCTTAAGTAAGTGAATATTTTAGTCTCTGAATTAAACTAAAAACTAAATTGAAATTTCTGTTGAAACTTAATTCTGAATAGAAAACATTTGACAAAATCCAACATCCATTTACAATAAAAACTCTCAACAGAGTGGACATACCTAAACATAATAAAGACTATATATAAACTCAATGGCGGAAAGCTAAAATTTTTTTCTCTAAGGTCAGGAACAAGACAAGAGTACACACTCTTGTCACTTTTATTCAACATAGTATTGGAAGTCCTAGCCAGAGCAATTAGGCAAGAAAAAGAAATAAAAGGCATAAAATTGGAAAGGAAGAAGTAAAACTGTCACTATTTGCAGATGACATGGTATTATATATAGAAAACCCTAAAGACTCCACCAAAAATACTGTTACAGCTAATAAATGAATTCAGTAAAGTTGCAGGATACAAATCAATATACAAAAATCTGTTGTGTTTCTATACACTAATAACAAACTATCAGAAAAAGAAATTAAGAAAATAGTCTCTTTTACAATTACATAAAAAAAAAAAAACCCTAGGAATAAATTTAACCAAGGAGGTGAAAGACCTGTACATTGAAAACTATAAAACATTGATGAAAGAAACTGAAGAAGACATGGATAAATAGAAAAATATTCCATGTTCATGGATTGGAAGAATTAACATTGTTAAAATGTCCATACTACCCAATGCAATCTCTATCAAAAGTCCAATGGCATTTTTCACGGAAATTTGTATGGAACCACAAAAGACCTCGAAGAGCCAAAGAAATCTTAAGAAAGAAGAACAAAGCTAGAGGCATCTTGCTCCCCTATTTCAAACTATATTACAAAGCTATAGTAATCAAAACAGCATAGTATTGCCATAAAAACAGACACAGATCAATGGAACAGGATAGAGATCCCAGAAATAAACCCATGCATATATGGTCAAATAATTTATGACAGAGGAGCCAAGAATATACAATGGGGAAAGGACAGTCTTTTAAATAAATTGTATTGGGAAAACTGGATGGCCACATGCAAAAAAATGAAACTGGAGCACTATCTTACTCCAGATGGAAAACTCAACTCAAAATGGATTAAAGACTTGAACATAAGACCTGAAATCATAAAACTAGAAAAAAAACACAGACAGTAAGCTCCTTAACATTGGTCTTGGCATTGATTTCTTAGATCTGACACCAAAAGTAAACAAATGGGACTACATCAAACTAAAAGGTTTCTTCACAGCAAAGAAAATCAGCATCAAAATGAAAAGGCAACCTACCAAATGTGAGAAAATATATGCAAATCATATATCTAATAAGGGGTTATTATCCAAATATATAGAGAACTTATACAAAACTCAGCAAAAAAAAAAAAATCTGATTTCAAACTGGGCAGAAGATATGAATAGACATTTTTTCCGAAGAAGACAAACAGTTGGCCAACAGGTACATTAAAAGATGCTCAACATGACCAGTCATCAAGGAAATGCAAATCAAAACCACAATGAAATATCACCTCACATCTGTTATAATGCTTATTATTGAAAAGACAACAAACAACACAGAAGGTCCTGGGTTTGTACCCCAGGTGGAGCCATGGACCATACCCTGGGTGCACCAGGCCCCAGGTGCACCAGGCCCTGGGTACATGCTGCTAGCGTGTGGGAAGGGACACCCTGCCGTCAGAGATTCAGTTCTTAAGGGGAAACGGCAACATCCATGGGTCAGGGGTGGAAGTGGTGGAGGGTGATTAAAGAGAGGAAAAGAAAAAAGAAAAGACAACAAACAACAAGTGTTGGCAAGGATGTAGAGAAAAGGGAACCCTTGTGCACTGTTGGTGGGAATATAAGTTAGTGCAGCCACTATGGAAAACACTATGGTCAAGAAATTAAAAATAGAACTACCATGTGATCCAGGAATTCCACTTCTGAGTATTTATCTGAAGAAAATGAAAACCGTAATTCAAAAAGATACATGCACCCCCATGTTCATTGCAGCATTATTTACAACAGCCAAGATATGGACATGACCTAAATGTCCATTGATAGATGAGTGGAAAAAGAAAACGTGGTATGTACACTCAATGGAATATTATTTCTCTATTAAAAGAAAATGAAGTCTTGCCATTTACAACAACATGAATGGGCCTTGAAGGCATTATGATAAGTTAAATAATTAAGATACTGAATGATCTTACTTACATGTGGAATCTAAAAGCAAACAAACAAAAACTGAGCTCATAGATATAGAGAACAGATTGGTGGTTGCCTGAGGCAGGAGTGGGGAAAGCGTGAAAGGTGTCAAAAGGTACAAATTTCCAGTTATAAAAGGAATAAACTAGAGGAAAGTAATGTATTGCATGGCAACTATATTTAATGACACTGCACTGCATATTTGAAAATAGCTAGAAGAATGGATCTTGAAAGTTCTCTCATAAGGAAAACAAATTTTGTAACTAGGTATGGTGATGGATGTCAACTCGACTGTTGTGATCATTTTCCAAAGTATACAAATATTGGATCATTATGTTGTACCCCAGAAACTAATTAATGTTATATGTCAGTTATACCTCAATAAAAATAAGTAAAATAAAACAAGGGCTTATAAGCTAGACTTGGTTTGAATCCTAATGCTGACTGCGTGACCTTGGGGAAATTACCTCACCTATGTTTTCCATAAAAAGAACATAATAATAGCTCCAATCTCATAGGAATCCTGGTAAAACAAAATAAGATAATGCATCTAAAGAATTTACCATAATGTCTGGAATATGATAAGCACTAAAGAAATAGTAACTGCTATCATTATTTTTGTAATTATTATTATCAATTTGGTAAGATTTCAATAATACCTTATATTTGGTAGGTGCTTAAAATTTACAAAATACTTTCAAAATCACATTTTACTTCTCTTCTGATGGCTATGATGTACATAAGACAAGCATCAGCTCCATTTATTCTTGAGAAAACAAGCTCAGAAAGGAAAATGTATCTTATGAACTATGGTACCATTAACTAGTTTTCCCAGCTTTCTAGCTCCCCTAGATGACTTTATAATTGAGTTAGGCATATAAATATTGTCATCAGAATTTATAGGAAGCATGTTTATTATATATAGAATTAATTATCTAAAAATACTTTCTGCAGATATTGAAAATGAGCCAAGAAAATATCAAAATATCTGAAAGTGAGTTGTCAGAAGAGAAAGAAAGGAGAAAGCAATTGATGCCAGATCTTAATACTGTACAGATGGATTTGAAAATTGATAGTGAGGTATTTTGCCATTTAGGATGTTATTTTCCTCTTTTTTGCATTTCTCATTTAGGGATTTCATGTTATCATTTATGTTTATTTTAAAATAAGTTATAGCTATAGGATGTGTTTTTATTAGTAATAATGGGGTGATTGTTGTTTCCACAAGCTGAGTTCCAGCACTAGCTATGAACAGCCCTTTAAGTAGCAGGTGTTTGATTATTATGGTGGTCATAGAATCATAGACTTGTCTCTCCTTTTAATTGCTTGTCCTGCCATCTTGGAAAGGTCTATCAGGAGACATAACCAGCACATATTTGGAAGAGAGAACTGGAAGTGAGTTCACCAATTTAGAATTTTGATCACCAATTTAGAGGACAGTGACAGTCAGTCCGTAGGGTGGGTGGAAGCCAGTGTGAATTGCCTTAAATCCCATTCTGAGGACATATGGGAATTTTCCGTGAAATAAGGGAAGAAATCAATACCACTTGCCCTCTTCCTGTGGTTTTGGATGGCCACTCCTACCTCCTCTCCTTTTTGTCCAATGCCTTCCTCATCAGCATTCTCCTCTGTCTCCAAGCTCAGAGCTTTGGTAATATACCAAGTAGCTCCTCTCCTGAAATAAATTTTATATCACCTGTTCCTTTCATAGAGAACCACAGACTGACTCTTAGGCCCCAGTCATTCACCAATCAAACACTGTATATTCCCTGTCATCAGTGTAGAAATTTGATTTTAAAAAAAAATCTACATCTTACTAAAATGTTTTCTCTCATGGAAAGAAAACTCAAAGGATTAGAGGAAACCTCTGTTGATTAAATCACTGACTATACATTATTAAGTAAGGTAGCATAATTTGTATGTAAGAACACAGAGTTTGAAATCAGACAGTTTGAATCTCAGCTTTACCATTTCCAGGCTCTGTGAATTTAGGTAGGTCAGTTAAGTTCTCTGAGCCTCAGTTTCAATAACCCTATCTCGTAGGGTTGTCACAAGATTAAAGGTAAACCATATAGCATATTGTTTTATAAAAGGCAACTTTAAAAAAGGATGCATTTTAAAACAGGTAATATAACTAAAAGAGGAATTGCTGAAGAATTTACTCTAAGCAAGCCTCGTGTAAAGCAGGAATGACTCTAGAAATCTAGATTTTCAACC
>NW_011889107.1:382511-389861 GCF_000151845.1 Pteropus vampyrus | reverse complement strand
CTTATGTGAGTAGTCTGAGTAGTCAAAATCATAAAGACAGAAAGTATAATGGTGGTTGCCAAGGATGGGGGAGGGAAGAATGGGAAATTGTTCTTTAATAGGCGTAGAGTTAGTTTTACAAGATAAAGAGAGTTATGGGATGGATGGTGGTAATTGTTGTACAATGTGAATGTATTTAATACCACTGAACTGTACACTTAAAAATGGTTAAGATGGTAAATTTTGTGTTACATGTATTTTATCACAATAAAAAATGCAAAAACATAGAAACAAAAGTTTACTTAAATGTCTTTGACTTTAAAACTTAAAATCAAAACATCTTTCTTAGTTTTACTGAAATTAGACTCATACTTAGAATTTGGAAAATGTTTAAATGTCTTCACCCCAGTTTGTTCCCCAAGTATAAAAATGGCTGTCAGACCAGGGTTAGTGCAACGGTAGATGGAGAAGTTGCCTGGAGTGTAATTTCTGGAGTCCCACCTACTAGGTTATCACCAACTCCTGGCTGAAAATTTCCTTCCTCAGTCACTCTCTTGATCTTGATTAAAATGGCAGAATGGAGTGGAGGCTTGAACACAACATTTAAAATATATTGTGTTTATTTTAATACCATTCGTGAAGTGGAGGACTAAATCAAGGCCTAATTTAGTCTATATGAAGCAGTTACACTGAGAGCAAGGAGCAAGTTGCTGAGGGATTGGGATATGGATCAAATATTATGTGATCTAGGGAGGAAAAGGTCTAGAACAGAGGATTTGCTGCCTGGCAGGTTAGATACGTAGGAAATGGCCTCCATCTAAGCTTTGTTTGTGGGACCTTGTCAGCAAGGCGAGTTGTCATCACACTGTATATCTAAATGATATTGTCTTTCGAAATATCATCAGAAAATTTAACACAGAGGGTGAACTAAGGGGAGAAGAATATAATATAAAAACAAGAGATCCAGGTCACTATCCTAGTAATCTGGCTTTCCCTCTCTCTTCTCTTTCTCGTATTAAAACAGACAAACGAAATGAACAAACCTTTTTATTTTGAAATAATTGCAGACTTACAGAAAAGTTGCAAAAATACTACAAAGAATTCCCATATACCTTGCCCCCTCCAAACGTTAGCATGGCACCGTTTGCTTTATCATTCTCTCCTCTGTGTGCACATGTGTGTGCTTGTGTACACATACACGCACGCGCACCCGCACGCACACACACACACACACACACACACACACACAACTTTTTTTCCTGAACACTTTGAGTGAGTTGGAGACAGAATACTTCTTTACCACTAAGTATGCCCATGCATGTTTGCTAAAATCAGTGAGATCTCTTTATCCCAGTACAAGTCTCAAAATCAGAAAATTAACATCAATATAGTACTACTATCTAGTCTACAGCTCATATGCAAATTTCACCAATTGTTCCACTCTATAGCAAAAGAAGAACATTTTTTTTTTCTAGTCCAGGATCCAATCCAGGATCACACGTTATTTTCTTTGTCATCTCTCTGTAGCTCCTTTAATCTGCAATAGTTCTTCAGTCTTTCTTTGTTGTTCATGACTTTGATATTTTTGAAGAGTACAGAAGAGTACCAGTACATTTATTTTGAAGCATATTCCTCAATTTGAATTTGTTTGATGTTTCTTCATAATATAATTCAGTTTACATATTTTTGGCAGAAATACTGCAGAAATGATGTTGTAGCCTTCTTAGTGCATTATATTAGGAAACACATAATATCTTTTTGCTCTATTTCTAGTGATGTTATTATTGATCATTTGGTTGATACTATCTGCCAGATTTCTCCACCATAAAGTTATTATTGTTTCCTTTGCACTTAATAAGTACTTTGTGGGGAGATACTTTGAGACGATGTATTCTGTTTCCCATCAAGCTTTTACTCATTAAAACTTTGTTTTGAATCTTTAGTTCTTTAATATTATTCCAATTTCTATTCAGACCATAGAGTGCTTTAGATGTAGATGTAGTCTTGCTAAGAATGGCTTTAAAATGTGTCTTATGTGTTCAGTAAAGCCCCAGTTTTATATAGCCTGTACTTTTCTTTGGGTCACAGTACTTAGATTCGTAGTTACAGAATTTTCTAGCTGGAAGGGATATGATCATGCAAGCCAGCATCTTCAAATTACAGATAAGAAAACCGGGCTCAGAGATTTTAAACAACTGCCAAATTGCCTGGTCTGTCCTCCCTACTCTAGGGCCTCAAGCAGAAAGTGGAACAATCAATGTAATACTTTTTATGGTATTTAAACATAGATGAGTATTAGATTGAGCTATATCACTAAGATAAAATTTTGATGAGGAGGAGCCTGTGGAACAGAGTTGATCCTGCTCCACATCTGTGTCATGGAAGGTCTTGTGAATTTAACTTTCTTCATGATAAAGAGTAAAGCTTCTACCTACTTAAGATGTACACCAACTTTATCATGTGAAAATCCAGAATACCTAGAAAACATTCAATATTAATGTCAACATCCTCTTCAGAAACCTTCAGCAGTTCTCAGTTTGCTTTAATATTGTTTAAATTCCTTTTGGCTTTCTTCTTAAGAAACTAAAATTTATTATTTGTAATGTTTAAATTTTTACATTGACCGTAAAAATCAGTGATGAAGTAGCATTTTGGAATCTCCTTTTTCCTGCTTACAAAAGTAATGCAGACTTATTAAGAATTTTTATCTTTAACTGACACCTACCCTCAATCTTACCTGATTTCCTCAGCTCCTTGTCTTGCAGCCTCTACTTCAGTAAGACCATCCTATACTTCCGCTAAAATACTCTACACTGAGTTCCACACCAGTGCCTTTGACCATATTGCTTTGACCATAAATGCTTTAAATGTGCTATACTCTCTCACCTATATCCTATGACCCAGTTCAAGACCAATGCTGTCTCTTAAAGAGGTTATAGTTTTTATGAGATTATATGGATTTATGAGGTTAAAATATATATCACACACTGTACTTTCTCTTTAGAGAATTGAAAAGGCGGAGGATACCAAACAAAGGGATTTCTTAAAGTAACTTAAACTGATCTTTAGAATTAAGTTCATTATGTTTTTAAAATCAAACACAATTACTATAAAAACTTGCATTTTCAGACAGGCTCAGAGTGGAAGTCAGGCAAGTTGTTGTCTGTCTTAGTGCAATCCTTTTTTGGGGATCCATCTTCCATTCTTAGAACTAGCCCCCTCATACCCTTTCTTCTGCCTTCTAGAGGGTTCTTTCATTTTATGTGAAGATATAGGGAGCAACCTTTGAGAAAAGGAACCTGTCAAAAAGAAAAAAACCTAAACAAATGTTTTGCCTAATCACACAACAGAGCAGTGACTCTCAAAGCATCTGCCTTCATTAGAATTACCTGAGAAACTTATTTAAAATGCAAATCTCTATTTCCCAGCACAAACCACTGATTCTGAATCTGTGAGGCAACATGAGGCTTCATGTTTAAATCCTCAGGTGATAGATGCTCTTCTACACTAAAGTTTGAGAATCAGTCCAGGAGCATTTACACATTTAAATGTTTCCAAACAGGATCAGACTGTAAGAAATTTGTTTTCTGTAATGTATGTATAATATTCTTTCTATTGCTTTCTTTAGCAGTATATTATTAATTTTATGAATCAGCAAAGTACATTCAAAACGATCATTCTCTCCTCTGTGTGCACATGTGTGTGCTTGCGTACACATACACGCACACGCGCCCGCACCCGCACGCGCACACACACACACACACAACTTTTTTTCCTGAACACTTTGAGTGAGTTGGAGACAGAATACTTCTTTACCACTAAGTATGCCCATGCATGTTTGCTAAAATCAGTGAGATCTCTTTATCCCAGTACAAGTCTCAAAATCAGAAAATTAACATCAATATAGTACTACTATCTAGTCTACAGCTCATATGCAAATTTCACCAATTGTTCCACTCTATAGCAAAAGAAGAACATTTTTTTTTTCTAGTCCAGGATCCAATCCAGGATCACACGTTATTTTCTTTGTCATCTCTCTGTAGCTCCTTTAATCTGCAATAGTTCTTCAGTCTTTCTTTGTTGTTCATGACTTTGATATTTTTGAAGAGTACAGAAGAGTACCAGTACATTTATTTTGAAGCATGTTCCTCAATTTGAATTTGTTTGATGTTTCTTCACAATATAATTCAGTTTACATATTTTTGGCAGAAATACTGCAGAAATGATGTTGTAGCCTTCTTAGTGCATTATATTAGGAAACACATAATATCTTTTTGCTCTATTTCTAGTGATGTTATTATTGATCATTTGGTTGATACTATCTGCCAGATTTCTCCACCATAAAGTTATTATTGTTTCCTTTGCACTTAATAAGTACTTTGTGGGGAGATACTTTGAGACGATGTATTCTGTTTCCCATCAAGCTTTTACTCATTAAAACTTTGTTTTGAATCTTTAGTTCTTTAATATTATTCCAATTTCTATTCAGACCATAGAGTGCTTTAGATGTAGATGTAGTCTTGCTAAGAATGGCTTTAAAATGTGTCTTATGTGTTCAGTAAAGCCCCAGTTTTATATAGCCTGTACTTTTCTTTGGGTCACAGTACTTAGATTCGTAGTTACAGAATTTTCTAGCTGGAAGGGATATGATCATGCAAGCCAGCATCTTCAAATTACAGATAAGAAAACCGGGCTCAGAGATTTTAAACAACTGCCAAATTGCCTGGTCTGTCCTCCCTACTCTAGGGCCTCAAGCAGAAAGTGGAACAATCAATGTAATACTTTTTATGGTATTTAAACATAGATGAGTATTAGATTGAGCTATATCACTAAGATAAAATTTTGATGAGGAGGAGCCTGTGGAACAGAGTTGATCCTGCTCCACATCTGTGTCATGGAAGGTCTTGTGAATTTAACTTTCTTCATGATAAAGAGTAAAGCTTCTACCTACTTAAGATGTACACCAACTTTATCATGTGAAAATCCAGAATACCTAGAAAACATTCAATATTAATGTCAACATCCTCTTCAGAAACCTTCAGCAGTTCTCAGTTTGCTTTAATATTGTTTAAATTCCTTTTGGCTTTCTTCTTAAGAAACTAAAATTTATTATTTGTAATGTTTAAATTTTTACATTGACCGTAAAAATCAGTGATGAAGTAGCATTTTGGAATCTCCTTTTTCCTGCTTACAAAAGTAATGCAGACTTATTAAGAATTTTTATCTTTAACTGACACCTACCCTCAATCTTACCTGATTTCCTCAGCTCCTTGTCTTGCAGCCTCTACTTCAGTAAGACCATCCTATACTTCCGCTAAAATACTCTACACTGAGTTCCACACCAGTGCCTTTGACCATATTGCTTTGACCATAAATGCTTTAAATGTGCTATACTCTCTCACCTATATCCTATGACCCAGTTCAAGACCAATGCTGTCTCTTAAAGAGGTTATAGTTTTTATGAGATTATATGGATTTATGAGGTTAAAATATATATCACACACTGTACTTTCTCTTTAGAGAATTGAAAAGGCGGAGGATACCAAACAAAGGGATTTCTTAAAGTAACTTAAACTGATCTTTAGAATTAAGTTCATTATGTTTTTAAAATCAAACACAATTACTATAAAAACTTGCATTTTCAGACAGGCTCAGAGTGGAAGTCAGGCAAGTTGTTGTCTGTCTTAGTGCAATCCTTTTTTGGGGATCCATCTTCCATTCTTAGAACTAGCCCCCTCACACCCTTTCTTCTGCCTTCTAGAGGGTTCTTTCATTTTATGTGAAGATATAGGGAGCAACCTTTGAGAAAAGGAACCTGTCAAAAAGAAAAAAACCTAAACAAATGTTTTGCCTAATCACACAACAGAGCAGTGACTCTCAAAGCATCTGCCTTCATTAGAATTACCTGAGAAACTTATTTAAAATGCAAATCTCTATTTCCCAGCACAAACCACTGATTCTGAATCTGTGAGGCAACATGAGGCTTCATGTTTAAATCCTCAGGTGATAGATGCTCTTCTACACTAAAGTTTGAGAATCAGTCCAGGAGCATTTACACATTTAAATGTTTCCAAACAGGATCAGACTGTAAGAAATTTGTTTTCTGTAATGTATGTATAATATTCTTTCTATTGCTTTCTTTAGCAGTATATTATTAATTTTATGAATCAGCAAAGTACATTCAAAACGAGAACAAAAACATGTAATAATAGTGTAAAACTCTATATATCACAGTTTTTGCTTGTCAAAAGATAGAAGAAAACCCTAAATGGCATTGTGAGAAGCCAATCCCAGAGACCAAAAATACTCTTATTTTAAAAACCGTGGATTTATCTACCCTTATACCTGTGATAAAAATAGATTAGATTATATAACAACTGTAAATTATTAAATTGGAAGAAAACTTCAACTAGGATGTCAATTTATATTACTTAAGGCAATAACTAAGCATTTAATGGAATCATTATACTTTTTTCACAGTTGTACATAAGATATGCAAAATAGAATATTTGTTTTTTCATTTAACTTCGCAGGTCTCGAAGCTCGCACAAGAATTTGAACAATTAAATTACTTTACTGTAGGGAGAAAAACTGCAGATGCTAATTTAATTACAAGTGAAAACATCTGTAAAGATCTTGTATCTAAAATACCAATTCTAGAAGCAGAGGTTCAAAGCCCAAAGGAAGAAAAAGAGAAACTCTGGTAAATTGAGAAAATCCCATGTCATGTTAATTATCGGGGGTGGGGGTACATTTTACTTGGCCTGATCATTATGAGAATCTGACATTCATTTCCAAATGATATGAGTGGAAAAATTAGTTATAAGTAAACATTCCCCAAAGAGTTTGTCTTCTGACGTTATTACATTTTAAAGCTATTTTTCCTGCTTTTTAAAATAAATGTGCTTTTTATGGAAAATTTGTAAAGCATGAAAAAGGACAAGGAGATAATAATAATTTATAATTCCCACCATGGAGAGATGTTAACATCCTAATTTTTCTTCCTTGTCTTTTTTCTGTGTGTATACACATATGTATGTATATAACATACATACATATATATATTTTTTACATAATTAAGACTATACTCTGCAGAGAGTTTTTTTTGCTATTTATAATTGCATATGATTATTGTTTTATGAAACTCTTATTTCCTTTCTTTTTTTTCCTTTTGATTAATCTTCCCCTCTGACTCTTGTATTTCTAATTTTTCACCAAAAGTGTCTTTCACAGAAACTTTTGAGGCTTGGGCAAATGCATTACTCTATTTTGACATGAAAATTAATAGATGTATTCAAATTTTGTTTGGGCAAAAGCCTAAAACTAGATCATCAAAAGGAAATGATAGCAGTCTGTTTTTACTTATATTTC
>NW_011889107.1:372391-382166 GCF_000151845.1 Pteropus vampyrus | reverse complement strand
CCTTATACCTGTGATAAAAATAGATTAGATTATATAACAACTGTAAATTATTAAATTGGAAGAAAACTTCAACTAGGATGTCAATTTATATTACTTAAGGCAATAACTAAGCATTTAATGGAATCATTATACTTTTTTCACAGTTGTACATAAGATATGCAAAATAGAATATTTGTTTTTTCATTTAACTTCGCAGGTCTCGAAGCTCGCACAAGAATTTGAACAATTAAATTACTTTACTGTAGGGAGAAAAACTGCAGATGCTAATTTAATTACAAGTGAAAACATCTGTAAAGATCTTGTATCTAAAATACCAATTCTAGAAGCAGAGGTTCAAAGCCCAAAGGAAGAGAAAGAGAAACTCTGGTAAATTGAGAAAATCCCATGTCATGTTAATTATCGGGGGTGGGGGTACATTTTACTTGGCCTGATCATTATGAGAATCTGACATTCATTTCCAAATGATATGAGTGGAAAAATTCGTTATAAGTAAACATTCCCCAAAGAGTTTGTCTTCTGACGTTATTACATTTTAAAGCTATTTTTCCTGCTTTTTAAAATAAATATGCTTTTTATGGAAAATTTGTAAAGCATGAAAAAGTACAAGGAGATAATAATAATTTATAATTCCCACCATGGAGAGATGTTAACATCCTAATTTTTCTTCCTTGTCTTTTTCTGTGTGTATACACATATGTATGTATATAACATACATACATATATATATATTTTACATAATTAAGACTATACTCTGCAGAGAGGTTTTTTTGCTATTTATAATTGCATATGATTATTGTTTTATGAAACTCTTTCTTCCTTTCTTTTTTTTCCTTTTGATTAATCTTCCCCTCTGACTCTTGTATTTCTAATTTTTTACCAAAAGTGTCTTTCGCAGAAACTTTTGAGGCTTGGGCAAATGCATTACTCTATTTTGACAGGAAAATTAATAGATGTATTCAAATTTTGTTTGGGCAAAAGCCTAAAACTAGATCATCAAAAGGAAATGATAGCAGTCTGTTTTTACTTATATTTCATACTAAAGGATACATCAACTGGGAAAATATTGTCTAGGTAGAGCCAAATTTATATCTTCTTAAATGTTCTAAGATAGAAGATAGTTTTGTTAGTTTTGGGCCCCTGAACTTTATACTATCTTAAAAGCTTTTTAAATTTAGAGTGACCTTTGCGGGGAGAGAGTACCAGTCCACAGCCCAGGGACTGGAGACACTTGCTTTAAGGTAATGGACTCTGTCTTGCTTTTCCGTTGTTTGTAGTGCTTTTGTTATAGAGTAATGGAATCTTAGAACTGGAGGGACCTGAAGGAAATTATAGTAGTTTTCACACTTATTTCTCAAACTTTAAGAGTTCTGTAGCAGGAGTTCAGAAAGCACTTTGGGAGCTGAGGAAAAACAGATGAATGGGACAGTGAGCCCTGTGCTCCCATGTTAGCAGAAGATTCACTTTTATCTGTTTTATATGTGGAGTTCTGTGTAAGATTTTACTTCAAGAAAGGGTCCATAGCTAAGATAAGTTCGAAAACTACTGATCATTAGCTAAGTTTTATCTTTCACAAATGTGGTTTCTGACTAAGAGAACTAAAATGACTATTTCAGTCACAATCATGTACTTAGCAAATTATTAGCAGGAATGGGTAAGGTCGTTGGTGTTATGGTATTGAAATTATGGTGTTGAAAATTGCTCAGGACTTAGTCTCTGTATATGCATAACATAGGGGTGGCATGGGAAGAAGAATGGAAGCCCATTCTTTCTTGTTCTGGATTGTCTCCAGTGTCTAGAACAATGCCTGATACATAGTAGGTACTCAAAAAATATCTGAATGAATGCTCTTTTTCCCCATTCCCATTATGTACTTGCCGCTGAACCCAGGTTGGCCTGAGTTTACTTTCTTAGAAAACTTGGGCCCAAACAGCTGATAGCTTCCCTTGACCTTAATGCCTTAATGAGGTTTATATTTTCTAACACACTCTTCATTCACCATGTCACTGCATCCTTGCTATCTTTATCAGAATTGTTTGATAAATGTTCAAGTTGATTTTCATTTCCAGTTCAACTTGAAAGTGGATTATATCTATTTCACAGACTGCTGATATATTTTTCCTCTTCTTCAAAACTTGTCCAAACCATTCAATGAATGGGTCCCTCCCCCATTCACACAGTTGATCAAACCAAAACCTAGGAGTCACTGTTGGTTCCCCTCACATCTAACCCATCAAAAACTTTAGTCGGTTCTACCATGAAAATATAAAATATTAAATTTGTTTTAACACCTATAGCACCCGGTATTCCTACGTTGTCTCCCATCCAAGTACTAACCAGGCCCGACCCTGCTTAGCTTTCAAGATCAGACGAGATCAGGCACGTTCAGGGTGGCATGGTCATAGACTTAAATCTTTTAATACAAAATATTAAATCTTTTTATTTCTATCTGTATCTCCACAGCTACTACCCTACTCCTTGACTCTGGTTTCACCCACTGGGACTATCACAGTATCTTAACTGGCCTTCCTGCTTCCATACCTCTTTCCCAGTCCATTATGGAGCAACCAAAGTTGTCTTTTAAAAATCCAAATTGAACTGGTATTACTCCTTCTCTTAAAAACTTCTCAATGGCTTCCCATTGCACTTAAAACAAAGTCTATACCCTTACCATGATTTATGAGGCTGCTATGAACATCAGTGTGCAAATATCTTTTTGGATATATGTTTTCAAGTCTTTGGGGTAAATACCCAATAGAGGGATTGCTAGATCATGTGGTAGATCAATTCTTAGTTTTTTGAGGAAGCTCCATACTGTTTTCCATAGTGGCCGTACCAATTTGCAGTCCCAACAGCAGTGTATGAGGGTTCCTTTCTCTCCACATCCTCTGGACACTTGTTATTACTTGTCTTGTTAATAGTAGCTATTCTAACAGGTGTGAGATGGTATTTCATTGTGATTTCGATTTGCATTTCCCTAATAGGTAGTGATGTTGAACATTCTTTCATGTTTATTGGCCATTTGTATGTCTTCTTGGGAGACATGTCTGTTCAGGTCCTCTGCCCATTTTTTAATTGGATTCTTTGTTTTTTTGTTGTTGTTGTTATTGAGTTATATGAGTTCTTTGTATATTTTGGATATTAGGCCCTTATCAGAGGCATTTCTTGCAAATATATTTTCCTATTTGGATGGTTGTCTCTTTGTTGATGGTTTCTTTTGCTGTGTAGAAGCTTTTTAGTTTGATATAGTCCCATTCATTTATTTTTGCTTTTATTTCCTTTGCCTTTGAGGTCAAGTTCATAAAATCCTCTTTAAGTCCAAGGTCCATGAGTTTAGTTCCTATGATTCCTTCTATGAAATTTGTTCTTTCAGGTCTTATATTCAGGTCCTTAATCTAGTTTTAGTTAATTTTGGTGTATGGTGATAGACAATAGTCTAGTTTTATTCTAAACCTGTTTAGCTGACTTCTGATACCACTCTGGCAGAGGAAGTAGGTGGGTGCTGTCTCATTACTACCCCAGGGTGGGGGAAGAAGCCAAGGTTCCCTCTTCATCCTCTGTGGATACCCAAGGAAAGAGGGGCTTCTTGTTACTACTGGTGAGGGTGGGAGTTTCTGCTCCCCATTAGGCTTCTGCTTATATTGCTCTGGCTGCGAATGGGAAGAATACATTGTTACTGCTCCCCACTTTGCCTCCGTGATATCATGAAGAGGGTGGGTAGGGATGGTCTTTTTATACTGGGTAGTGGTGAAAGTTCTGGCTCTCTATTAGGTCTTTTCTGACACTTCTCCAGTGGAAAGGGAGAAGAGTGTCTCCTCATTGCCTGGAAGTTCAGAAACTCCATGTCTGTTCTTGCCTGGCAGGGATGAATGTCCCTTCTCCCTATTGGCCTCTGACACCACCCAGCAGGGGAGTTGGGGTGCCTCATAATAGCCTGGTAAAGGTGGAAGTATAACATTACAACTTGACCTTTGCTGATATGGTTGTGGGTGGGGCCACAACTTTTTTCTGTAGTGTTTGGCTAGAGTAAAACGGGCATTGTCCAAAAGTTTTCTTTCTTGCTTGACTGTCCATTTCCTGGTCCTCTGTCTAAAGAGTACATACTTTTGCCTGTGTTCATTGGTGTTTTCTGGGTTGCCAGCTTCTTTAGTTCCAAGTCTATGATGAATGAGGCAAAAAACAAAACCCAGGAAATTTGCAGCCGTGTCATTCCTTGAGTCCTGAGTTCTCTGGCTGGTCTGCCTTCTACTCTGCACATTTCGGATTCTTCATATGTTTGTTTTATATATAGTGTCCAGGGTTTTTAGTTGTACTTGGCAGGAGAAATCAGGAAAAGTATGTCTACTCCATCTTCCTAGAAGCAGAAGTCAGTTTTTCTACTTTTAAAAATCTGAGATATATTTTGCATTTTCCCAGTCTTAAATGTATCTAGCATCCATTGGGAGTAGGAAAAGAAAAAGTTTATGAAGGATGGGCGAAAAAAAATCATTGTTATTTTATTGAATATTCATTTTTACTCTGTTTCATATTGTTTTGAATCATTTGAATGTATTATCTTAAAAAACTGTTGTTCAAAATAAAATATTTATTTCTCTTTTTTATATAGTGTTAAAGGAATTTTAAATGGAAAAAAAATGCCCTAGACACAATTTTTTCTGTTCCTTTACAGCTTTTACTATGTATATACTTTCGATAGCATATATTCTATATATATAGACACTTATACATACACATATATTATTTATTGTTCCACTGTTTTACTTTAATGAGTATTTTTCATGTTGCTGAATAGTCTTTCTATCATTTTCAAGTTGGCTTATCTTTCATTCTTTTAGCCATTTCTGTGTCTTTATTTAATCACTATTTTAAATAGTGATTATGGGAATATTTATACATTCAGCTATTTTCTTAACCAATCTCAAAGTTTGATTAAAAATTGATTTCCCTGCTGTATAGCATCCAAATGATCTTTCTTTCTTTTACCTCTGTGCTTTTACCCACCTTATTTATTAAGTCATCCTGGAATACCTTTATTGTTCTCATCTATACCAAGACTTCCCCCAGTATATACATCATACACACATGCAAGTAAGCTCATATCCCTTCCTTTACATTTGCCTAGGTTGTGCCTACTTATCCATCAGGCCTCGGATTACTTACTGCTGTTAGATCTAGTCATTTGTTTACTTATCCTTATTTCTCACTAAATTTTAAATTCCTTTGGAGTCCTAGTGCCTGTCAAAGTGCTTGGTACTTATCAAGTGATTATATATATATATATATATAATTTATAAGCTGTGTTTGCCCAATGTCTTACTAAAAATTGAAAAAGTAAAAAACTCATTTAAACTGGTTGTTTGAGTGTAGACAAAAGTAAGTCTATGATGGGTCACCTCCCCGGTATAAATTTCAAAAATAGGACTGATTGTTTTTAAGTTTTACTTACAAGAATAAGGTAACCACTGTGCTGTGGAATTCAAGTTGAAAATCTTGCTTGCAGTACTGTCTTGACTGGTAGGCTTTTTTCCTCCATATTCTGCTAGTAGAATAAACATTTCGATAGTTTTTGTTGTTATATTTGCACCAAGTTCTGAACTAGGAGAAAGTAAGCGGAAGAAAATTCCAGAGGAGTCAGTAAAGGAAGGCACTTTTCCAAGAGAGAGGCAGAAAGAGGAGGACTTGCAACAGAACCAAGATACAAAAGGTGAAGAACAGCAGTCGACTTCGAAACTTGAGGAAGTTGTGAGACTTAGAGAAGAGCTGAGCCATATTAATCAGAGTCTCCTTCAGTCTCAGAGCTATGAGGATAGCTCAGATGACAGTAACACCCAGGTAGGTGCTGTAAACCCATGTTCTGTTTGGGTCCATTTCCTGTGACCAGCTTTGGATATAAACATAATTTTTATATCATCATTAATGTATATTTGTTGAACAATATCATAACTATGGTCTGAATGGTAATAAAACAGCAACCAAAATCTGAACTAAGCCCATCAGTTGATGTACTTTATTATGAAAGATTCTTAGGCTCTATGGAGGCTCAACAGGAAAAAAAATGCTAATTAATTTTTACTGTCTGCCCTGGCAGGTAGAATAGGGAATGGCAGGATTTGTGCCACATTTTCTACTCCTGGTACCTAATTTAGATTTGGAGAGAAAAGACCAGATTTAGAATTGTTTTAAATAAGGTTTTTGCCATTTATCAGAGATCTACCTGTAAGAAAAATGAAAGGGGTAACTACCAGCCACAGCTCAGTATTTATACCTTAATTTTACACGTTCCCTCTTGTACAAATTAAGATTCCCCTACATACACATTTCTGGGAATTATATTAAAATTCACAGAGGGAGGGCTTTGTACTCGCAAGTAAACCAAATTCAAAAGACTAATAATAAATGTTTGAAAAGTAATTCAAGTATACATTTAGAAAAAAGAAAGAGTAACAGTAAAGGAAATCAAAAATATATTTGAAAAGAAATTCAGATATAGTTCGAAAACTAGACAAGTCACAAACTAAAAGGAGATTCCCATATATTTGAAAAAGAAGGGAGTCACTGGATTTGTTCAGAAGACTGAAAAGACATAAATATTCAAAATGAGGTTAATTTTACATCTCCCAGACAGGCCCTGTATTGGGCAGTGGGCCAGTGTGTAGGAACCTTGGGCAGACACTGGACACTGTGGTCACAAAGACTGTAAAATCTTTTTTATAAGCTCAAAATGACCAGTGTACTTTTAGAATAATGAGATTTAGAGTATGAGAAGTAACAGCCTGGTTAATTTGTTAATTTTCTTTAATTTACACTTTCCCATTATTCAACGAATCATTTTTCAATATCCAGGAAGGAAGGAAGAAACTATTAAATATATAAAAATTCTATAAGAAATATGGGGAAATAACCCGTTTGTGAAAAAGCAAATAATCCTATATAGCGGATAGCCTCTTAAGGCTTCACTGAATTCTTGCATAGTTCAGTAATTATTTTCCCTAATAATGACTTTGAATTATTGAAGGAAGTTATTGAATAAGTTGCTCTTATTTATTTATTCAGCCAGTATTAATTGAGTAGCTATGATGTGCCAGGCCTAGTGTTAAGGCATATACAGCAGTAAATAAGACAGATGTGGGCCACATAGGGGAAAAAAAATTTGTATTTTGAACTTTACATTTCCCAAAGCACTGTCACACATACTATTTTATTTACTTTAAGCAGCAAGGAAGAAAATATACTTTAGACAGATATGTTTTTCTGCAGTGTGCCGTGGAGTAATAATTTCAGAACCTCTTTCCGTGTGTAGAATTATTTGACTTACTGATGACTGTAGATTGTTCTACTTTTTAGTTCTTGTGTATGTGTAGTTTTGTTATTCTTCACCCCTGAAGCCGGGTTATAGTGTCTAGTACCTAGCTACTATCCACATGTACTGTTTTCTTAATCTCATAATTTGAAAATTTAAGCAACTATAAACTGAGACTATATACTAAACTTTAAAGAATGTTTGTATATGGTAAATACATAGAAAAAGAACTGTGAGAGCCTCTTTTTTGAGTAAGTATGTAGCCCAATTGTTCATATGTATTTGTGGCCACTGATGGCCTTTGGGAGCTTAATTTCTGCTGTTCAACAGTATTCCAAGTGAGGCTTTGATAGCTGAATCCTAGATATTACTTTCCCAATATTCTTGAAACAAATTAGAACCACCATTAATATCTTAATTTTATGAGTTTAAAACCTAGCTTTATGTTTTTTTCATAGCATTATTGAATATTTACTATGTTCTAAGCACTGTACTAAATACCCTATATATGTTAGCAAAACAATGAGGCAGGAATATGGTTATTTCCACTTCATAGATGAGGAAACTGAGGTTTTAAAGAGGTTAAATAATTTGCCCAGGCTGACATGACACATTGTGGTGGAACTTGGGTCTATCTACTCTAGAGCTTGACCTTTTAACTGCTGCATCATTTGCTTCCAGTTGCGGAGAAATTCAAAGAAAGCATACAGTTTTCACGTCAAACTAAAGACTAGTAAGCTGGCTCCCAGAAGTCCTTCCGGGGTGTCTGTCATAGATTATCTTGGTGAATTTATTCAAGGTTGGGCCCTTAGGCTTACAGGTTCCAAAACTTGATGTATTTGTCTCCTTGAATAGATTTGTGTCTTGGGGTTAAACTGACATTAAACCAAACACTCAAAACTATTGAGTAAAATCAGAATGTCAATTAGTTATTCTTCTGTAATAATTAATTATGAACATAACTTGAACATGTTTAAATAAACAGTTGCATTTACCTGTAGGGAGCTAAGAATGACAAATCAAAATCTGAAGGAAGTTTGATAAGTAGGGATTCAGAACAAGCAGACTTATTTCAATGATTGATACACTCACATATTTTGATAGCCTGTTTTATCCACATTCACTAGATGAGAATATTTAAAACCAGTAGTCCTTAACTCTGTTTCCATAATATGAATCATCTTGTCATTGGGACCAGTATGTGAACTTGGTTCGTATTAAATTTTTATTTTATTAAGATAATATTTTAAAATATTATCTTAGACTTTTAAGATAAAATAGATAAAATTAAGGTAAAATAAATCTAGTAAAATAGATTTTTAGCCTATAAAATTAAGAAAATGCTGGTTCCAGCTTGTTTTACTTTAATTCTTAAGGAATTATAAATGATAAATTCCTTAAGATGGAAGAGAAATTAGACATCATCTGGTCTTATAACTTTAATTTGCAGATGAGTAAACTGAGACTCTGAGAGGATAATTGGCTTAATAAATCTGTTGATTGCACAAAAAAGGACCCCTGTGTCCTTTAGTTTGTGCTCTTACATTGTTCCTAGTAGCCAGAGGGAGTCTTTATGCCTCTGCACTTTAATGGGAAATAATTTACATAGTGGGGAAAAAATAGAGGCTCTTTATGTTGGCCGTTTGACCTGCTGAGTGGTAGTTTTGTAATAAAATTTGCATATCTATTCTGGCAAAGTGGCTTGACTGGAAAATGTAGACAGGGAGAACTGCCATTCTGACTTTTCTCATCTTCAGAACAAGCTAAAAACATTTGTGCCTTTGTCCCATTGGTATAAATGGGTTCTTCTCTTTTGCATCTCTGTTTTGGTATGTAAAATGGCTATATAAGCTGCTGATAACTAATTAATTATTTAAAATCTGCTGTATTAATGGTTAAATAAGAAGCTAGAGTGGTGATCCAGGCTTTCCAGGCTTTAGGAGAACTCTTATTTTCAGATAGAAGAAGATAGTTAAAATAAGGAAAGTTAAGTACCTTCAGCAGTAATGGGTAATGTTATTGAGTGCTTATGTGCCAGGCATCGTGCTAAGTCCTTGCTTGCATGAATTATCTTACTTACCCTTTACTCTATCTAGTAGTTATCATTGATTTTCCCATTTTAAAATGAGAAAAATGAAATGTAGAAAGACGATGTAACTTTTCTAAGATTACCCAATTACTAAGTGATCGATTCAGGACTGAAACCCAGATAGATCCAACTCCAAAGCTAGGGTTCCGATAATTGTATTATAATTCCATTAAAGAGTTTTCTCTAGGAATCTTAGACACTTGCATCTCTAAGAAAAGCAAATTGAATTTAGATCACTTTTCTGACTAAACCAAGACAGGAATTTAAGGGTTAACAGGACTTGGGAAATTCTGTATTGCAATTCTGTTATAAGCAAGATAGAAATAGAATGATGATATGGACTTTTCAGAAAGCATACTGGACCAGGACAGAAAAGCATACTGGACCAG
>NW_011889107.1:368746-372341 GCF_000151845.1 Pteropus vampyrus | reverse complement strand
TGCGGAGAAATTCAAAGAAAGCATACAGTTTTCACGTCAAACTAAAGACTAGTAAGCTGGCTCCCAGAAGTCCTTCCGGGGTGTCTGTCATAGATTATCTTGGTGAATTTATTCAAGGTTGGGCCCTTAGGCTTACAGGTTCCAAAACTTGATGTATTTGTCTCCTTGAATAGATTTGTGTCTTGGGGTTAAACTGACATTAAACCAAACACTCAAAACTATTGAGTAAAATCAGAATGTCAATTAGTTATTCTTCTGTAATAATTAATTATGAACATAACTTGAACATGTTTAAATAAACAGTTGCATTTACCTGTAGGGAGCTAAGAATGACAAATCAAAATCTGAAGGAAGTTTGATAAGTAGGGATTCAGAACAAGCAGACTTATTTCAATGATTGATACACTCACATATTTTGATAGCCTGTTTTATCCACATTCACTAGATGAGAATATTTAAAACCAGTAGTCCTTAACTCTGTTTCCATAATATGAATCATCTTGTCATTGGGACCAGTATGTGAACTTGGTTCGTATTAAATTTTTATTTTATTAAGATAATATTTTAAAATATTATCTTAGACTTTTAAGATAAAATAGATAAAATTAAGGTAAAATAAATCTAGTAAAATAGATTTTTAGCCTATAAAATTAAGAAAATGCTGGTTCCAGCTTGTTTTACTTTAATTCTTAAGGAATTATAAATGATAAATTCCTTAAGATGGAAGAGAAATTAGACATCATCTGGTCTTATAACTTTAATTTGCAGATGAGTAAACTGAGACTCTGAGAGGATAATTGGCTTAATAAATCTGTTGATTGCACAAAAAAGGACCCCTGTGTCCTTTAGTTTGTGCTCTTACATTGTTCCTAGTAGCCAGAGGGAGTCTTTATGCCTCTGCACTTTAATGGGAAATAATTTACATAGTGGGGAAAAAATAGAGGCTCTTTATGTTGGCCGTTTGACCTGCTGAGTGGTAGTTTTGTAATAAAATTTGCATATCTATTCTGGCAAAGTGGCTTGACTGGAAAATGTAGACAGGGAGAACTGCCATTCTGACTTTTCTCATCTTCAGAACAAGCTAAAAACATTTGTGCCTTTGTCCCATTGGTATAAATGGGTTCTTCTCTTTTGCATCTCTGTTTTGGTATGTAAAATGGCTATATAAGCTGCTGATAACTAATTAATTATTTAAAATCTGCTGTATTAATGGTTAAATAAGAAGCTAGAGTGGTGATCCAGGCTTTCCAGGCTTTAGGAGAACTCTTATTTTCAGATAGAAGAAGATAGTTAAAATAAGGAAAGTTAAGTACCTTCAGCAGTAATGGGTAATGTTATTGAGTGCTTATGTGCCAGGCATCGTGCTAAGTCCTTGCTTGCATGAATTATCTTACTTACCCTTTACTCTATCTAGTAGTTATCATTGATTTTCCCATTTTAAAATGAGAAAAATGAAATGTAGAAAGACGATGTAACTTTTCTAAGATTACCCAATTACTAAGTGATCGATTCAGGACTGAAACCCAGATAGATCCAACTCCAAAGCTAGGGTTCCGATAATTGTATTATAATTCCATTAAAGAGTTTTCTCTAGGAATCTTAGACACTTGCATCTCTAAGAAAAGCAAATTGAATTTAGATCACTTTTCTGACTAAACCAAGACAGGAATTTAAGGGTTAACAGGACTTGGGAAATTCTGTATTGCAATTCTGTTATAAGCAAGATAGAAATAGAATGATGATATGGACTTTTCAGAAAGCATACTGGACCAGGACAGAAAAGCATACTGGACCAGGACTCAGGAAACTCTTAATTATATATTATCTATTGAATTGGATAAAGTTGAATTCTTTTTCTACTCAGTACTTGTGTGTGCCTACCTTTGAGAAGACCCAAATGACTCTTTCTTTGGTCACAGCATTTTATTGTACTCCAGGGACCTGACAGGAAAATGTGTTGTTGAGTAGTATCTGAAGAAGAATCATCAGGCAGTAAAAGTGATGAGGAAGGCTAGAAATGTAATCTCTCTTGCTAAATGTTCTCTTTCCTTTTGCCAACAGACAGCCCCCCAACACACACATACACAAATACAACACATACACATTCACACTCTACTTCTTCACATATTGGCTGTTATAACTCCTTTAAAGCATGTTTTACTCCAAATCATCAATGCTTCTGTTCCCCTTCACTGATATGAGAAATATGAAAATTAATTGTCTATGCTTAACTGCTTTTGTTCACATAATTTCTTTCATACTTTCACTCTACTATTAAATTATATGAACATGTACCAACTAGCTATAAATATAAAAGAATAATTTGTTGTAGATAAGCCAACTCCAAAAACATTTACATGTGAATAATCACATCTGACAGTTCTGGTTCTGACAGTTCAAGTTGTCTATGTTTCTCTTTTAAAATGTTTGTTTTAGTATTCGTCATCTGGAGAAAAACTGAAATACCAGCAGCAAGAGGAACTACAACTTCGCCAGAATATGCACCGGCTCCAGATTCTGTGCAACTCAGCTGAAAAAGAGCTTAGATATGAGCGAGGAAAGAACTTGGACTTAAAGCAACATAATAGCTTACTTCAGGAAGAAAACATGAAGGTAACTCCAGTGAGCACATCCATTATTAAAGTGTCTCAATTGTTCAGTTGGCCCTGGGAGTAAATGAATCAAAATTCCTCAACTTTATAATCCATGGATAGTGGACAATGTGAGCTCTCTGGTAACTCAGTTCTTTAACTTTTCTATACCAAGTAGATATACAGCTCTGTTGTCTCTCTGCTGCTGAAGGTGTGTGTATGCTGTCAACTTGCAAATATGAAAAGTTTTTAAATTATACAATCTTTTGAAATTATTACCTAAAATTTTAGCACTTACTAAATTTTAATGACCTGAGCCTAAACTCTGGTTGTCTTGCCCCAGTTTTATATCTAAATTTATTTATCTCTAATAGATATATCTATTATTATTGGTTGAATCAAATGTCAACTGTATCGAAGTATAATTCATAGGAGGGCAAAGTTGTTCTTTCTGATAAGAGAGCATCAAAAGTTAGAGGAACATCCCCCAAACATGCTTGTTTTAAAATAATCTATGTAGAACTGCTATTCACATTCTCATTTGAATGTTATAAACCACATTAATGTTTAATTGAACTACCACGTAAAATAGTACTTCCTTTTAATTGTGGTTCAATTCTGTAAATATGTATTAGGGACCTGGTTTCTGTGAGCCCCCATCTAAGGTTCTGAAATGCAACATTCAACAAATATTTATTGAGCATCAGTCATAAGCTGGGCAGGCAATCTTGTCCACACTGAGGGTTTACTGGTAGGCAAAACAGACACAACCCTTATCCCCTGGTGCAGGGGTCAGCAAACTTTGGCCATGGGTCAAATACTGCCTGCCTTCTGTTTTCTTAAATAAAGTTTTATTGGCACACCCCATACCTATTTGTTTAGGTATTATCAATGGCTGCTTTTGCACAGTGACAGCAGATTTGAGTAGCTGTGACAGAGACCATATACCTCACAAAGGCTAAAGTATTTCCTATCTGGCCCTTTATAGGAAAAGTTTGCCAACC
>NW_011889107.1:364468-367521 GCF_000151845.1 Pteropus vampyrus | reverse complement strand
TATTTGTTTAGGTATTATCAATGGCTGCTTTTGCACAATGACAGCAGATTTGAGTAGCTGTGACAGAGACCATATACCTCACAAAGGCTAAAGTATTTCCTATCTGGCTCTTTATAGGAAAAGTTTGCCAACCCCTGGTGTAGTGGGATCAATGGACATTATTCGAAAAGTGACATCAAAATGAATTAAGAAAGGTCTCTACTTTTCAGGAGCTCACAGTCTAGTAAAGGAGATATAGAGGAAAGAGAGAAACAGACCTGGGTTTACATTCTGACTCCACAATTTGTTGGCTCTACAACCTTGAATAGTTTTCTCATCTATAAAATGCAGACTGTTTAGGGTTATGGGGAGGTTTATATGAGATAAAGTGGACAATCTGCCAATAAAAGGTTGCTGGCTATTCTATGTAACTCTGCATAGGAGCCTGGCTCTTAGGACCAGCCAGCCCAAAGGCTGGTCTCATTACTGAAATGGCCAAATTTTACCCCACCACAAAGATTTAAAACAGAACAAAAAATATCTTCTCCTTTTACCAAGCTATCATTTACCTATCCCTGAAGGACTCATTCATTAATTCAACAAATATTTATAGGGTCCAACCATATATAAGGCATCATGATCTGCGTCGATCTGGTCATAGCACCTTGAAAAAGCTGTGGTATTGCTTGAATATGCTCAGAGTTGAATAGTTAAAGTGATCTAAGAAATATGCTTGAAGGGAAGGTCAAAGTCTATCTTACAAGGAAATGTGATGAAGATTTGGAATTTAATTTAAAACTATAAAGGCTTGAGGGAATACGATCAATAATCAAAAAGTCATAAGGGGTGAGGGAGGGAAGAGGTTTATTCAAATAACCCTGGAATACTAGAACTCCTAGAAGGGTTTCCCTTGAAGTTTGCATCATAGGGTATATATTACTTCAACTCTTTAGTTTTCTACTCCCACCACATTATATGAAAGTCCCTATTGCTCTACATCTTTACCCTCTTGGTACTGTCAGACTTTAAAATTTTTGCTAACCTGGTATATGTGTATAGTTGTAGCCCCTTGCAGTTTTAATGTGCATTCCCTGTTTACAAATGAAGTTAAACAGCTTTCTATGTATTTATTTGTCATTTGAATTCCCATTTTGTGATGTGCCTATTCAAGATTTTGTCAGATTTTCTTTTGGGCTCAATATTTGATGGAAGAAATCTTTTCACTCTAGTCTTGTTCTAGGATATCTTGGCTATTCTTGATCATTTGAAATTCTATATATATTTTATCATCAGTCTATCAAGTTACATGCATATACCTACATGCACCCACACACAACCTTTTGGGATTTTAGTCGGAATTACACCAGATCTATAGATAAATTTGGGCAGAATTTAAATCTTTACAGTATTGACTCCACTAATTTATGAAATATGTATATGTATTTATATTTAGGTCTTCCCTAATTTCTTTCAATATTATAATTTTCTTTGTGGATATCTTATACATCTTTTGTTAGACATATTCCTAGGTGCTGATATTTTCCATACTATCATAAACGGTAACTTTAAAAAGTTTTTATTTTCTAACTATTGATAATGTATAAAAATGCAATATTTTTCTATTAAAAACTTTGCCATACTTTTAAATTAATTCTTATAATTTATGTTTACATTTCTTTGGATTTTCTATGCAAGCAATAATCTGAGAATAAATATAATTTTCTTATTTCCCTTCCAAATGTTACATCTTTCATTCTTTTTATCTTGTTCTTTGCAGCATCTAGTTCAGTGCTGAATAGAACCATTGATAATGGGTATCCTTTTCTCATTCCCAATCTCAAAGGAAGATCTCTCAAATTTCACCATTTAGTATGTTTTTGTAGAGTCTGTAAATAGACATTCTTGCTCACATTAAGAAATTTTTTTCCAGTGTTAAGTTGTTCAATGTTTTATAATAAGTACATGTTGAATTTTATCAACTTCTTTTTCTGCATATTTTGAGAATATAAGATTTTTACAATTTTATGCCTAATATGGTGAGTTATGTTGACTGATATAATGTAAACCCAACTTTGCATTGCTGGCATAAACCCAACTTCAGCATAAATTACTATCCTTTTCCTACATTGCTGATTTTGGCTTGCTAATATTTCTTTAGGATTATTTATAAATGAGACGGCTTGTCATTTTCCTTTTTTGTAATGTTCATATCAAATTTTGATATTATGGTTATCATACCCTCTTCTTCTATTCTCTAGAAGAGTTTGTGTAAAATTGCAATTATTTCTTCTTAAATAATGATAAGAACTCATCTCCAAATCCATCTGATTCTAAGTTTTCTTTTGGGAAGATTTTAAATTAATGATTCAATTTCTTAATAGTGATAAAAATCCACATTTTTTATTACTTCTTGTATCAATTTTGGTATATTTTACTTTCTAGAAATTTTTCCTTTTTGTTTTAATTTTTAAAATTTTTACATAAACTCATTCATCAATTTTTAAATAGAGCAATGGTCCTTTTTACTTCTATGATACTATTTACCTATATACTTTGTTGCTTTTCTCTTGATTATTCTCAGTTTATCTATTATTAGATTTTTCAAAGAACCAACTTTTAGCTTTGTTGATCCACTCCTATAGTATTCTCTTTCGATAAATAAACAATATAAAGGTATTTCACAATTTAGAGACAGTATAGTGTGGAATACTGGATTAGAATCAGAAAAATCTGTATTCAGACCTTGGCTCTATCATTTGCCAACTACATTTGAGATTCAATTTTTCCATTTCTAAAATGAAATAAAATATCAATTTCATAGATATGAAAGCCTAACAAATGTAAAATAGTATTATTACTTTCTGTTTTAGATATATACTTCAAATACAGTGGATATTCTGATTCTTGAAGAACAACAGTAAACTTGTAGTAGATGTTGTCTATGTGTCTGGCTCTATTCTTGATGCTTTTGTTCTTTGTTTTATTTATGTAACTTCACAACTGTCCTATGAGATTATCCCCATATTACAGATAAAACTGAAGCTCAGAGAGGTTGAACATTATTAACTTTTAGA
>NW_011889107.1:351352-364418 GCF_000151845.1 Pteropus vampyrus | reverse complement strand
TACTGTCAGACTTTAAAATTTTTGCTAACCTGGTATATGTGTATAGTTGTAGCCCCTTGCAGTTTTAATGTGCATTCCCTGTTTACAAATGAAGTTAAACAGCTTTCTATGTATTTATTTGTCATTTGAGTTCCCGTTTTGTGATGTGCCTATTCAAGATTTTGTCAGATTTTCTTTTGGGCTCAATATTTGATGGAAGAAATCTTTTCACTCTAGTCTTGTTCTAGGATATCTTGGCTATTCTTGATCATTTGAAATTCTATATATATTTTATCATCAGTCTATCAAGTTACATGCATATACCTACATGCACCCACACACAACCTTTTGGGATTTTAGTCGGAATTACACCAGATCTATAGATAAATTTGGGCAGAATTTAAATCTTTACAGTATTGACTCCACTAATTTATGAAATATGTATATGTATTTATATTTAGGTCTTCCCTAATTTCTTTCAATATTATAATTTTCTTTGTGGATATCTTATACATCTTTTGTTAGACATATTCCTAGGTGCTGATATTTTCCATACTATCATAAACGGTAACTTTAAAAAGTTTTTATTTTCTAACTATTGATAATGTATAAAAATGCAATATTTTTCTATTAAAAACTTTGCCATACTTTTAAATTAATTCTTATAATTTATGTTTACATTTCTTTGGATTTTCTATGCAAGCAATAATCTGAGAATAAATATAATTTTCTTATTTCCCTTCCAAATGTTACATCTTTCATTCTTTTTATCTTGTTCTTTGCAGCATCTAGTTCAGTGCTGAATAGAACCATTGATAATGGGTATCCTTTTCTCATTCCCAATCTCAAAGGAAGATCTCTCAAATTTCACCATTTAGTATGTTTTTGTAGAGTCTGTAAATAGACATTCTTGCTCACATTAAGAAATTTTTTTCCAGTGTTAAGTTGTTCAATGTTTTATAATAAGTACATGTTGAATTTTATCAACTTCTTTTTCTGCATATTTTGAGAATATAAGATTTTTACAATTTTATGCCTAATATGGTGAGTTATGTTGACTGATATAATGTAAACCCAACTTTGCATTGCTGGCATAAACCCAACTTCAGCATAAATTACTATCCTTTTCCTACATTGCTGATTTTGGCTTGCTAATATTTCTTTAGGATTATTTATAAATGAGACGGCTTGTCATTTTCCTTTTTTGTAATGTTCATATCAAATTTTGATATTATGGTTATCATACCCTCTTCTTCTATTCTCTAGAAGAGTTTGTGTAAAATTGCAATTATTTCTTCTTAAATAATGATAAGAACTCATCTCCAAATCCATCTGATTCTAAGTTTTCTTTTGGGAAGATTTTAAATTAATGATTCAATTTCTTAATAGTGATAAAAATCCACATTTTTTATTACTTCTTGTATCAATTTTGGTATATTTTACTTTCTAGAAATTTTTCCTTTTTGTTTTAATTTTTAAAATTTTTACATAAACTCATTCATCAATTTTTAAATAGAGCAATGGTCCTTTTTACTTCTATGATACTATTTACCTATATACTTTGTTGCTTTTCTCTTGATTATTCTCAGTTTATCTATTATTAGATTTTTCAAAGAACCAACTTTTAGCTTTGTTGATCCACTCCTATAGTATTCTCTTTCGATAAATAAACAATATAAAGGTATTTCACAATTTAGAGACAGTATAGTGTGGAATACTGGATTAGAATCAGAAAAATCTGTATTCAGACCTTGGCTCTATCATTTGCCAACTACATTTGAGATTCAATTTTTCCATTTCTAAAATGAAATAAAATATCAATTTCATAGATATGAAAGCCTAACAAATGTAAAATAGTATTATTACTTTCTGTTTTAGATATATACTTCAAATACAGTGGATATTCTGATTCTTGAAGAACAACAGTAAACTTGTAGTAGATGTTGTCTATGTGTCTGGCTCTATTCTTGATGCTTTGGTTCTTTGTTTTATTTATGTAACTTCACAACTGTCCTATGAGATTATCCCCATATTACAGATAAAACTGAAGCTCAGAGAGGTTGAACATTATTAACTTTTAGATTCACTTGATAAAATCTGATTGGTTAATACACATAAGTCACAAGTAGAGGAGATTATAGTTGTAATCTTTATTCAGTTAAAAAGCTTTGAGCCCAAGAAATTCTCTTTTACATAAGTAAAAGTAAATTCTGTCTCAGCATTTTTGTCTGTGAGGCCTACCTAGTATGTCCATTTACCAGATTCTACTTTTTCTTAAAATGTCATTCATTCATTTATTTGTTCAGTAAATACTGATGAATCATCTATTCTTAGGCATTTTGATAGGCCTCGGATACTGAGAAGTGAATAAAACACGTAGTCCCTGTTCTCTTGGAAGTTAGAGTGGGGAAAGAGAATATAAACAAGTAGATAAATACATGTTTAATTATAAATTGGGATGAGTTCTATGAAGGAAATAAATGTGGTGCAATAAGTAAGGAATAAGTAAGGAGACCTCTTCAAATTAAATGATCATAAAAGTTGTCTCTTACAAAGTGGCATTTTAAGCTAAGACCTGGAGAATAGCAGGAGCCAACTAAACAGTGAGGAGGGGAACAGGAAAGCATTCCTGGCAGAAGGAAGAGTGGAAAGAGTTTAGTGTGTTGGAATCTCTAAATAGAAACCAGTGTGGCAGATCAGTGGAAGAAGAGGGAATGACTAGATGATTTTAAAGGTTAGCAAGGGCCAGATCATACAAGGCCAGGCAAGCTGCTGGGATTTGTTTCCAGAGTGATGGAAAGCCACTGGAATATTTAAGCAGGGGAGTCAAGTAGTTCAGTTTATGTTTTTAAAAGAACACACTGGCTACCGTGTAGGGAATAGATTGGAAAGGAGTAAAAATGGAAATGGCAGGACCAGTGTTGGGGCTATTGCTATGGCCCAGGCTAGAGATGATATTGATCTAGACTAGGGTGGTAACACAAACGACGCAAATGGATTGATGCAAGATATATTGTGGAGGTAGAGTGACAGCGTGTGCCGAATTGGCTCATGATGGAAAAGGAAGACACAAGGACAACTCTCAAGTTACTGGCCTGAACGAAAGTTTGGATGGTTGCATGGCTTAACTTACTGAAATCAGGAAGACCGAGAGAAAAACGATTTTGGAGCTATGGGCAGAATTTTGGCAGTTACTTGGCATAAAGGTGGGTTTTAAATAATGAGAATGAACCTAAGGAGAGAATGATCCACTTTCAAGGCCTAGAATAATCCAATAATATTTAGAAGTTGAGTAGCATTAGAATAGTCTACAAAAGAGACCAAGAAGGACCAGCAAAGGCGTAAGTAAAAACAAGAAGAGTTTGGTATCACAAACTCCAAGAGAGGAGAACTATCTGAGATGGAGGGAGTGAATGCTACTTAGAGGTCAGTTGTCTGTTGGATTTACTTTGGCAATGGAGGAGGTCAGTAGTGACCTTGGCAAAAAAAAAAAAAAAAAAAAAAATGGTTTCATGGAGTAGCAGGAATGAAAGCCAGCTTGGGATAGATCAAAAAAGGATGGAAAATGTTTGACCATGTGTATGTAGTAACTCTTAGGAAAATCCCTTTGTCCAGCTGCCATCTGGCTAGATAAACTTTGGCAAACCTTACTAACACATGGCAGCTGCAGAGAGGTAATCGGCCACATGACATTGGTATTTGTCAGCTCTTGGGGGACTACACTCCTTTGAAAGCTGCTTATTCTGGCTCGCATTCACATTCATTCCATACCTATTTTTATCACTCTTATTTATTCCCCATCTCTAGATGAAAATTGAACTAAAGCAGGCCCAACAGAAGTTATTAGACAGTGCAAAGATGTGCTCTTCACTCACAGCAGAGTGGAAGCACTGTCAGCAGAAAATCAAGGAACTGGAGCTGGAAGTACTTAACCAGGCTCAGAGCACTAAATCACAGAAAAACCTACAGGAAAAGCTGTCTCAGGAGAACTCTAAAGTTGCTGATGCAGAGGAAAAGGTAATTATCCTCACGCTTAATAAAGAACATACGCTGGATACCAGTACAGAAATCCTGTTTCCTTGAGGATTTTAAGAAATGGATATGGTGCAAACTTGATATAATTCTAGGGATTTTCTTTACTCTTCCATGCTTTCTTCTTTCTTGACTTCACCTGATCCTATAATTCTAGTAAATCTTGTGGGTTTTGTTTTTTTTTTAATTACATGAACTTAAAAGGATGTTTCATTAAAGCAATAATATGAACTTAAAGAATTAACTGGGACCAAATGACTTTCGTTTTATACTTTCAAATTTTAGAAGGCTTATTCTCCTGTCATTTGGATTGGATGTTTATATGATTTTTATTTTGTAATTTTTGGAGGGATTTGTTTTGTGAAATGAACCATTTTGAAATATTGCACCTGCATTTTAGAATGCTTAACACCAGGTGGCAGTAGTATGTAGCAGTTACACATTTTGATCTGTGGGTTTGTCTTGAGTCAAATATTTTTAAAAAGTCATTTTATCAAACCATAGAAATATAAAACAAACATCAAAAAGTAAATGGCAGCAATATGAATTAAACTCAAAAGGCTAATGCTGAGCTAAAGAAGTCAGCATGAAAGAGTGCATACTGTGTAATTTCATTTATAGGAGGTTCAAGAATAGACAAAACTAAGCTATGGTGATATGTTAGTGGTTGTCTTTATGAGGGGTATTAACTATGCGGAGACATGAAGGAATCTTCTGTGGTGCTAGAAGTATTTTATATCTTGGTCTGGGGGGTAGTTACATAAGTAAAATCTCATTGAGTACACTTAAGGTATACACTCTTTACTGTATATGTTATTACTCCTTAAAAAAGTAATTGGTAAAATTGATAAAGATTAATAAAAATTTTAGATTTAGACAGTCTTAAATATTATTGGTGAGGATTCTGTGCAACAAGAACTCTTATTACTGACTGCAGTTGGAAGCATAATTAGTATAAACACTTTGGGAAGCAGTTTGGCACTGGTATCTAGTTAAGTTAAAGATGCATATTCTGTATACAACCCGACACTTATACTACTAGGCATAAATACTAGAGAAACTATTATACTGCACGCAAGTATCAGGAGACAGGAATTCAGTCATTTTCATAGTAACATAGTTCCAAACAGCAGAAAATTTGAAACAACCTAAGTGTCCACTGACATGAGATTGGACAAATAAATTGTATATTTACATAATAGCAATGTATATTTACATAATTACAACAATGAAAATGAATGCTGTACATGCTGTAGTTCAATATAATATTGAATAAAAACCATATCACCAAAAACGCAGTACGATTCCATTGATATAAAGATCAAAATAGCACAAATATAAACTGTTATACACACACACACACACACACACAGTTAAAAGAAAAAAAGGAAATGATTAATACAAAATTAAAGATATTCGTTTTCTCAGGTGGGGAAGAAGTGAGATAATTAACGAGGGTCACAAAGTAGATTTAAAAAATATTGGAAATGTTCTCCCAAAAAACAAAAGTTCTGGACCAGATCGCTTCATAGGCGAATTTTACCAAGCATTCAAAGAAGAATTATCACCTATTCTCAAACTATACCAAAAAATTCAAGAAGAGGGAAGGCTCCTAACTCCTTTTATGAGGCCACCATTACGTTGATTCCAAAACCAGGCAAAGACATTACAAAAAAAGAAAACTGTAGGCTGATATCTCTTATGAACATTGATGCAAAAATCCTCAACAAAATATTAGCAAACCAAATTCAGCAATACATTAAAAATATCATACACCATGATCAAGTTGGATTTATTACTGGGATGCAAGTTTGGTTCAATATTTGCAAATCAATTAATGTGATACACCACATTAAGAAATCGTAAGATAAAAACCATATGATCATATCAATAGATGCAGAAAAAGTGTTCAACAAAATCCAGCATCCATTTATGATAAAAACTCTCAGCAAAATGGGAATAGAAAGAACATACCTCAACATAATAAAGACCACATGTGACAAACCTATAGCTAACATCATACTCAATGGGGAAAGGCTAACCACATTTTCCTTAAGATCAGGAACAAGACAAGGATGCCCACTTTCACCACTCCTCTTCAACATTGTATTGGAAGTCTTAGCCACAGCAATAAAACAAGAAAGAGAAATAAAAGGCATCCAAATTGAAAAGGAAGAAGTCAAATTCTCATTATTTGCCGATGACATGATACTATATAGAGAGAACCCTAAAGATTCCACCAAAAAACTGTTAGAACTGATCAATGAATTCAGTAAAGTAGCAGGTTACAAAATAAATATTCAGAAGTCAGTGGCATTTTATACACCAATAATGAACTTTCAGAAAGAGAAATTAAGAAAACAATCCCATTTACAGTTGCATCGAAAACTATGAAATACCTGGGAACCAAATTAACCAAGAAGGTAGAAGACCTGTTTTCAGAAAATTATAAGTCATTGAAAAAAGAAATTGAAGAAGATACAAATAAATGGAAGCACATACCTTGTTCATGGGTAGGAAGAATCAACATTATTAAAATGGCCATATTACCTAAAGCAATCTATAGATTCAATGCAATCCCTATCAAAATACCAATGGCATTTTTCAGAGAACTAGAACAAATAATCATAAAATTTATATGGAGCCGTAAAAAAAACCCGAATAGCCATGGCAATCTTGAGAAAGAAGAACAAAGTTGGAGGTATCACACTACCTGATATCAAACTATACTACAAGACTACAGTAATCAAAACAGCATGGTACTAGCGTAAAAATAGATACATTGATCAATGGAACAGAATAGAGAGCCCAGAAATAAATTCACGCCTATATGCTCTCTTAATATATGACAAAGGAGGTAAGAATATACAATGGGGTAAAGACAGTCTCTTCAATAAATGATGTTGAGAAAATTGGACATATACATGCAAAAAAAAAAAAAAGAAACTGGACCATCTTTTTATACTATATATAAGAATAGACTCAAAATAGATTAAAGATTTAAATGTAAAACTCGAAACCATAAAACTTTTAGAAGAAAACATAGGCAGTAAACTCTCTGATATTGCTAACAGGAGTTTCTTTTCAGATATATCTCCTCAGGCAAAGGAAACAAAAGAAAAAATAAACAAATGAGACTACATCAAACTAAAAAGTTTTCGTACAGCAAAGGAAACCATCAACAAAACAAAAAGACAACCGACTGTTTGGGAGAAGATATTCGCTAATGATACATCTGATAAGGGGTTAATATCCAAAATTTATGAAGAACTCATACTACTCAACAACAAAAAAACAAACAATCCAATTTAAAAATGGGCAGACCTGAAAAAATACTTCTCCAAAGAGGAAATACAGATGGCTAACAGATACATGAAAAGATGCTCAAGGTTGCTAATCATCAGAGAAATGAAAATTAAAACCACAATGAGATATCACCTCACACCTGTCAGAATGGCTATCATCAATAAATCAAAAAACAGCAAGTGTTGGCAAGGATGTGGAGAAAAGGGAACCCTCATGCATTGTTGGTGAGATTGCAAATTGGTACAGCTGCTATGGAAAACAGTATGGAGGTTTCTCAAAAAATTAAAAATGGATATACCTTTTGACTCAGCAATTACACTTCTGGGTATTTATCCAAAGAAAACCAAAACAATAATTCATAAAGATCTATGCACTCCTATATTCATGGCAGTGCAATTTACAATAGCCAAGATATGGAAGCAACCTAAACGCCCATCAACATATATACAATGGAATATTACTCAGCCATTAAAAAAATGAAATCCTACCATTTGCAATGACGTGGATGGACCTAGAGGGTATTATGCTGAGTGAAATAAGTCAGGCAGAGAAAGATAGATACCATATGATTTCACTTATATGCAGTATCTAAGGAACAAAAGAACAAACTAATCAAAAACAGACACAAATATAGTGGACAATTTGGTGACAGACAGAGGGGAGCGGGGTTAGGAGGCTGAGAGAATGGGGTGAAGGTTTAAAGAAGTACAAATTAGTAGTTGATAGTTGGGCATGGGGAGCAGGCAGAGGGAATGCAGTTAGCATTAATATGATGGCTCAGTGGAGGGCCAGGGGAGGGAGGGAGCAATTGGGAGGATCATTTTGTGAACATTATAAATGTCTAACCAATGTACTGTATATGTGAAACTAATTTAAATAAATAAATTTATAAAAAATATATTGGAAATATTCTCTTTCTTAATTTGGGTGGTGGGTTCAAAGGTTTGACATATATCCTTGACAGAGAAGCCAATAGGGTGCTACTCTTATCTATATGGAGCAGCTCAAAAAACTTGACCTAGTCTCAAATGACTGGCTGCCCACTGTTATTGTCCTTGGATCATTCTGTATCTTTACCTCTCCTATGAAATGTGGGCTCTGCAGGGACCTAAGTACCAAGGCTTGGGGCTAATGTAGAAAGTCCTTCTCTTAGAAGAGGACTGCCATCCACTGGCATTCACAGAACGTTTGTGGGGAATGTGGCACCAAATCAATGTGAAGGATTCATTTTGGGGTCAGGAATATAATAAAGAAAGAATAGCTGTTCTGAAATCTATTCATTCAACAAATATTTTTTGTTGAATATTTTCGATATGCCAGTCATAAACTTAGGTAACAGAAGGTTTATAAAAAATTAGTAAACAAATTTAAAAGGAAATTTATCTCACAAAAAAAAAAATTTTAATGACAGTTTTAATCTAACACATAAATTTTAAAATAAAATATCTATCTCTCAAATTAATAAATCTCATTTTTAGTTCTACCACCTATTACTGGTGCTAGGCAATATGCTAATAGGTACTCATTTGTAAGAGACTTCTACTTTGTTTTGAGATATTATCCATGAATGTAGCCACAGTGTAGGGAAACCAGACACTCTCACACATTGTTGTTAGAAGTGTACTTCGATTTAATACCTATGAAGGCAATTTGGCATTAGCTATCAAACAAACAAACAAATAATAACCTTTACCTTGACAAATCCACGTCTCATAAGGTATTCTGGAGACATCGTTTGTAATAGCAAGATTGGAATCAATCTAAATGTCCATTAGTAGGAGGCTAGTTAAGTGATAGTGTACTCTTATAGTGGAATGGCATGTAGCTGTAAAAGAAAAGACAATTATCTATATAGATGTATAATATGGAAAAATCACTGAGTGTATTTTTATTAAAAAAAGCAAGGTACATGAGTATATGTAATATGCCATCATTTGTGTAAAAATGTGTGCCTGGGGAGAATTATAAAATATTTGTTTATATGTGCATAAATAAATCTCTGGAAGGGGGCTCAAGAAACTAATAGCGGTCATCTATTTGGTGGAGGAAGACAGGATGAGATGCGACGGAGACTTTTCAGTATATAACTTTGTTTACAGACACACACACATTTAACTTTGTGAAGGTATTATATATTATGAAACTTAAGTAATTTATTTTAAAATAAAAATAAATCTAGCCACACTCTTTAGATCGAATTTCTTTGTTAGCCCTACACTACTACGCTTGTTATTTATATGGTATTTTCCAAATTGGAAAATAGGGCACGCTCTTCTTAAAGTTTTATTTGTAAACTTTTTCATTCAAGATTTTGGATCTGCTGCAGAAATTAGAGCATGCTCATAAAGTCTGTCTCACAGACACTTATATTTTGGAGAAGAAGCAACTACAGGAAAGGATTAGAGAAGCAATGGAAAATGAAGCTAAAACAAAGCAACACTATCAAGAAGAAAAACAGAAGAGGTAAGAAGAGCAAGATGTCAGTTTCCTGTGAGCTAACCATGACTGGGTTTACCAGCAGTGTCAGTTTACCAATGTGTTTCCTCGGTGTCCCCACTGATGTAAACTCAGTCACACAACTTCTTATATGTCATACTTATCACACTGTATTTTGATTATTTCTTTTCTTGTTTGCCTTTCGTACTAGAGTGTGGGGTTCTTAATGGCAGGTATTATTTCTTGTTTGGGGACACACTTGATACACCAGTAAATTTTCCTGAATGACTGGATTGCCCAGGAAATATGATATTCTGGGATTTGTTTTTCTAACTCTAAAATGATTGGCGCAAAATGCAGACTAGAATGAAGTTGGTATTTTGTATTTGTCAGCTGATTTTCTTCAAAAAATTTCCAAGTACTTTACGGGTACCTTATTCATCAATAAGCTGCTACCAGTTAGGAGCTATTTTTTTTTCTAAAATTATGATTATCATTTGGATTTTTACTAAATCATCTTCTCAGATCCCTAAACTTAAGTATCATTCACAGTGATTCACATGTATTTTAAGAAAAATAGTTTTAGTCACTGAAAAGATATACAGACTTCCACATATACCATAAAGTTCAGAAGCTTTCTTTCAGTTCTAGTTAAAAGTTCTAGCATAGGGCTTGACACTCAATAGGTACTCAGTAAATATTTAGTGAATGAATGAATGTTTGAGTAAGTGAATAAATGAATGTACAAACAAATAATTGATTCACTCAGTGAGGTACTGTAAAAAATACTTGTCTCGCTGTTACTTTTAGCAGGATGGCATACTATCCTCCTGTTGTAATACTACTGGATCTGAATAAACCAATAAATATACCTTTTAAAGCATTGCTCACAAAGCAATAGAAAGCCCTAAGGGCAAAAATACAGTGAGGTAAAACAAAAATGATAAATGATAAACAAACTCCTATGTCAAGGGGCAAATAACAGTATCAACCCCGGTTAAAAGAATAAACTGAGGAAGTTTGCCACAAGGTGAGATAGTTGAACTAGAGACTCTAGTACCTGGCTAGGAATTTTGAAGAAACTAAAATATTCCCCAGTAGGCATCCCCCTGGCTTCTTAACTAAGAAAATCCAAATGATCTATGGAGGAGAGCAACTCCAATTTAGATACTGAGGATTCTCATATGTTAAGTTTAATCAAATATGTGCCGACAATCGAAAACCAAGTAACACAATGAATAAAAGTCAACAGAAACAACAAACACCAAATTTATAACCCGGTGAAGGTTTAAAGAAGTACAAATTAGTAGTTGATAGTTGGGCATGGGGAGCAGGCAGAGGGAATGCAGTTAGCATTAATATGATGGCTCAGTGGAGGGCCAGGGGAGGGAGGGAGCAATTGGGAGGATCATTTTGTGAACATTATAAATGTCTAACCAATGTACTGTATATGTGAAACTAATTTAAATAAATAAATTTATAAAAAATATATTGGAAATATTCTCTTTCTTAATTTGGGTGGTGGGTTCAAAGGTTTGACATATATCCTTGACAGAGAAGCCAATAGGGTGCTACTCATATCTATATGGAGCAGCTCAAAAAACTTGACCTAGTCTCAAATGACTGGCTGCTCACTGTTATTGTCCTTGGATTATTCTGTATCTTTACCTCTCCTATGAAGTGTGGGCTCTGCAGGGACCTAAGTACCAAGGCTTGGGGCTAATGTAGAAAGTCCTTCTCTTAGAAGAGGACTGCCATCCACTGGCATTCACAGAACGTTTGTGGGGAATGTGGCACCAAATCAATGTGAAGGATTCATTTTGGGGTCAGGAATATAATAAAGAAAGAATAGCTGTTCTGAAATCTATTCATTCAACAAATATTTTTTGTTGAATATTTTCTATATGCCAGTCATAAACTTAGGTAACAGAAGGTTTATAAAAAATTAGTAAACAAATTTAAAAGGAAATTTATCTCACAAAAAAAAAAATTTTAATGACAGTTTTAATCTAACACATAAATTTTAAAATAAAATATCTATCTCTCAAATTAATAAATCTCATTTTTAGTTCTACCACCTATTACTGGTGCTAGGCAATATGCTAATAGGTACTCATTTGTAAGAGACTTCTACTTTGTTTTGAGATATTATCCATGAATGTAGCCACAGTGTAGGGAAACCAGACACTCTCACACATTGTTGTTAGAAGTGTACTTCGATTTAATACCTATGAAGGCAATTTGGCATTAGCTATCAAACAAACAAACAAATAATAACCTTTACCTTGACAAATCCACGTCTCATAAGGTATTCTGGAGACATCGTTTGTAATAGCAAGATTGGAATCGATCTAAATGTCCATTAGTAGGAGGCTAGTTAAGTGATAGTGTACTCTTATAGTGGAATGGCATGTAGCTGTAAAAGAAAAGACAATTATCTATATAGATGTATAATATGGAAAAATCACTGAGTGTATTTTTATTAAAAAAAGCAAGGTACATGAGTATATGTAATATGCCATCATTTGTGTAAAAATGTGTGCCTGGGGAGAATTATAAAATATTTGTTTATATGTGCATAAATAAATCTCTGGAAGGGGGCTCAAGAAACTAATAGCGGTCATCTATTTGGTGGAGGAAGACAGGATGAGATGCGACGGAGACTTTTCAGTATATAACTTTGTTTACAGACACACACACATTTAACTTTGTGAAGGTATTATATATTATGAAACTTAAGTAATTTATTTTAAAATAAAAATAAATCTAGCCACACTCTTTAGATCGAATTTCTTTGTTAGCCCTACACTACTACGCTTGTTATTTATATGGTATTTTCCAAATTGGAAAATAGGGCACGCTCTTCTTAAAGTTTTATTTGTAAACTTTTTCATTCAAGATTTTGGATCTGCTGCAGAAATTAGAGCATGCTCATAAAGTCTGTCTCACAGACACTTATATTTTGGAGAAGAAGCAACTACAGGAAAGGATTAGAGAAGCAATGGAAAATGAAGCTAAAACAAAGCAACACTATCAAGAAGAAAAACAGAAGAGGTAAGAAGAGCAAGATGTCAGTTTCCTGTGAGCTAACCATGACTGGGTTTACCAGCAGTGTCAGTTTACCAATGTGTTTCCTCGGTGTCCCCACTGATGTAAACTCAGTCACACAACTTCTTATATGTCATACTTATCACACTGTATTTTGATTATTTCTTTTCTTGTTTGCCTTTCGTACTAGAGTGTGGGGTTCTTAATGGCAGGTATTATTTCTTGTTTGGGGACACACTTGATACACCAGTAAATTTTCCTGAAT
>NW_011889107.1:330070-350457 GCF_000151845.1 Pteropus vampyrus | reverse complement strand
GAAGAATCAATTATAAAACAACTGTGTGAAGTTTTTAAGGAAACAAAAGATGTAGACAAAAAATTGAACAAGGAAAAAAACTAATTTTCTTGAAGCTTGATTTCTTATCTTTAAAGTGGGAATAGTAATACCAGTTCTATACATTTTTTAGTGGAGAATAAATACCTAGAAGTAATATTTAAACCAAGGAAAATGAAATATGTAGGAAATTTCTTTTCCACAAAAAAGGAGGTATGTAGTATACATTGTTTTGTAACCTGGAGGAAAACAACCCCAATTTAGATATTTAGATTGTAACTTATACTTTTTTCATTTAAAATATAATGATCTGTTTACTGCCATTAAATCTTCTCCTAGAACATTATTTTAATAATATGCCATATTTTTATTAAATCGGTCCTTTATTATTGGACATTTACATTTTTCCCAGTTTCTTACTATAGCAAACAATGACATAATATATATCCTTGTAGCCAAATTTTTGTGCATATTTTGTGCATATTTTTTATTATTGTTGAGATAAATACTGGCAAATATGATTATAATTCTGTTTATTATGAATAAACATATTCATATATTAAAGAGCTATATAAAATAAAAGCATAAGTTCTTCAGAAGGCTATCTTTAGCAATGACCACTTTAAGTAGTTGCTACATATTTCTCAGATTTTTTTCTATATTTATGCATATATTTTGTATTGTTAAGAAGAGTTGAATCATTTTAAATATATTGCTTTGGAATATATTTATAACAATAAAACACGGTTGTCTTATTAGTCACTTAATAGCTGTATAATCTCGGGCAAGTTTCTTATCTTCTCAGTGCCTGTCCATACCTACATACATCATACCTACATCATAGGATTTGTGTATATTAAATGAGTTATAAGCAGTTGGCTCGTATCAGTGTCTGGCACATAGTAAGCACTTGTATTAGTCAGAGTTCAATCAGAGAAGTATAACCAGTAGGAGGAAAATATATTTAATAAGAGATGTGTTACAAGGATTTAGTCTTATGCAATTGTGGGAACAGGTGCACAGTCTGTAAAGCTGTCAATGATTGCATCATATGCTGGAGCTTGAAGTCTGCAGGGCAAACAGGAAGTAAAAATGGATATAAAGTGAGGGAGAGCAACATCAGGCTGGCACTCATGAATACAAGTTGAGCACACGAAGATGGACTGGAACCCATGTCAGTTCTCACTGCCTCCGAACTTGGTAAAGTAGATGTCCTGCAGGAGAAGCTGGTCCCCCTCATCAAGGAGCTAAACAGACACCTGGCCCAGGAAATGAACAGGGGAAGGAGGATCCGAGGGAAGGTGAAATGGTTGCAGGCCCACTGTTACCTCACGCTTAGGCGAGCAGCAGATAAACTGCAACATATATGAGCTACAGAAGCATATGGTCCAGCTTTCCAAGCATAAAAAACAAAATGCTTCAGTTCTGCCCTCCAAATCTTACACAGATACATATCTTGTAGCCCACTCTAACCGGAAACATACATGGACAGAAATCCTAGCCAAGTGACACATTACAAAGCCACTACTATAAAGGTGCTATTGTTATTGTGATTGCAGTATTTGATGTTACTATTGTCATAATCATCATCATTATCTTCAGTGAAGTGAAAAATGTTCCTTTGGGCTAGAACAAAATGTTTGGGGATAAAGGGAGTGTGACAAGAAAACAAGGCTAGAAAGATGAGCTAGGCCTGGCTATGCCAGTCCTAACCAGCCACATAAAGCAATTTAGACATGTTCATGGGAGATAATGGTCTACAGTTTTCCTTTTTGTAATATCCTTATCCAGTTTTGGTATTAAGGTAATGCTGGCCTCTTAGAATTAGCCAGAAAGTGTCCCCTCTCCAATTTTTCTGGAAGAGATTGTAGATAATTGGTAGAATTCACCAATGTGTGGTAGAATTCACTGATGAAACCACCTGGGCCCAGCACTTTATTTTTTGGAAGGTTATTAAATATTTATTTAATTTCTTTAATGGATATAGGCCTATTAAGAGTATCTATTTCTCCTTGTGTTTTAGTAGATTGTATCTTTCAAGGAATTGGTCCATTTCATCTACATTATTAAACTTGTGGGCATAGAGTTTTTCATAATATGCCTTTATTGTCCTCTTAATGTCCCTAAGCTCAGTAGTGAAGGGGAGCAGAGTTTGCCACCTCAAAATATGCCTCTTTGAGATATTATTTTAGGCTGATCAATTTCAAGAAACATAAGACATGGGAGAAGCTCTGAAAACTGAGCATAAGTTACCCTTTGTTAAAGGACATTTACACTTTTAAAGGTGTTTCCCTTTCTATACCTGGAAGAGGAGGATATCTCTAGAAACTGTTATTGATGGAGAAGGTGTGGACTTAAATCTGCATAATAATATATCCTTGTTTATTTTTATTGTGCTTTTTCCTGGTCACCTCCCATAACCGACTCTTCACTCCCACTTTCATTTTTTGTTTTTAGCTGAAGGTGGTATTTAAGGTAAAGGTTTCTGCCATCTTCTCAAGTTACTTAGTGTTCTTGGGTCTCTCCCATGTATACAGAAAGTATATGTGTTCTTTTAATTTGTTTTTCTCCTGCTAATCTGTTTCATGTCAATTTGATTATTAGATCAGCCAGAAGAACCTCGAAGGGTAGAGGAAAATTTTTTCTCCCGGACAGTAGTGATGATCCCGCTTTCATTTTTGATATTAGTAGTTTATGTTCTGTTTCTTGGTTAGCCTGATTAGAGGTTTATCGTTATTGATCTTTTCAAAGAACCAGCTTTAGTTTCATAGTTTTTCTCTGTTGTTTTCTTATTTTCAATTTCATTGATTTCTGCTCTGATTTTTCTTATTTCCTTTATTCTGCTTTATTTAGGCTTATATTTGTCTCTTTCTCTAGTTTTCCTAAGGTGGAAACCTAGATTGTTTATTTTTCTTTTTTATAATATTTGTATTTAATGCTATAATTTTCCCTTGAAGCACAGTTTTTGCTGCATCCCACAAATTTCGTTATCAAAACAAAGGGGCCTGTCTACCTGCACTGGTCTAAGTCAATGAAATACATACAGATTTTGCAGCAAAGAAAGTTAGGATTTATTTGTAGAGAGAGTTGCAAGTCCTAGACACAGGCCAGCTATCGCTCAAAGGCCTGGCTTCCCAGGTGTCTCAAGGGAATAGATTATATAGGGGGAAATTCTTAGTTATGGAAACCAAGGGAGTTGGAGTTGTGGGCACTACTGATTGGACAGGGCTGGAGTAATTGATCATCTTGTCCCTCTGGTTCTACAGTCAGCCATGGCGTCATCCCATGGTGGCTGGGGCTGTTTCGCCTTGATGGGCCTGGGGCAGAACACATCTAAAGCCAAGATTGTCCTCATGATTGGTAGACCTGATGCTTCGTTCTTAAAAGATTTGACACTGGCCAGAACTTTATGTTCTAAAGCTTAATGGTGAAGGGAGCAGGCATACAAAGGTGGAAAGAAAAGGGTGGAAAAAAGCAAATGAGTCACAATGCTAATATCTAGGCAGAACCATCTTGAATCAAAGAAAAAGCTGTAAGTGAAATCTGGGTACGGTTACAATTTTCTAAGTTGTATTTTCATTTTCATGTAAAATACAGGTAGTTCAAAATATTTTTTAAATCCTTGAGATTTCTTTTTTGACACATGCATTTTTTAGAACTAAGTTTGTTTGTTTAATCTCAAAATATTTTGGGATTTTCCAGCTATCTTTCTGTTATTGATTTATAATTTCGTAGTGTTCTTTTTAAATTTATTTTATTTTTTATTAGTTTCAAGTATATAGTACATTAGTTAGACATTTATATAGTTTATAAAATGATCCCCCTTCTTGCTCCTTCTCTCCTCTGGTTTTCCACCTAGCCAATACAGTAATGCTAACTGCATTCCCTATGCCGTGCTCCCCATCCCCGTGACCATCTATCAACTACATAGTGTTCTTTTAAACAGTTGTAGAACATCCTGTTAACATAGATCTATCATTATTTATGTAAAATGTTTTTTAGACATTTTTGCTTATAAATAATGCTATTATTATCAAACAGAAAGAGCCGAACACTAAACACTGAGAATTGCAGTGGCGAAAAATTGGCTTTTTTATTATGAATGGTGCCAACCAAGAGGATGGGAAGCTAATGCTCAAAAGCCCGAGCAACTGATGGTGTGTAGGTTACAGATTATGTAGGTCCAAATCACAAGACGCCGTGGGTTAGGGATTTGAGGTTGTATTGAGAGTTGATTGGTCAAAGGTGAGGTAAAGGTAATAAATTATTTCTTCGGGTCTTTTGGACAATTCTGAGGTCCACTCTGGCATCCCTTTGTCTGGTTTCATGAAAAAGTAGCCAGGAGGTTGTTCCACCTTAGAGCTCAGGAGCTGAAACATAAAGAAGCTGAAACATAACTTAGGTCAAGATACTATCTTGAGCTTAACTGAAACTCATACCTTGTGACCCTTAGTCAAGTCATGACCATTGTTTCTGGCTGCCTCAAGGGGTTAATGACTGATAAAGGAAATGGCTAAGGCTTGCAAAACATGCTGTGAAGAAACTGAACAGAGTGCTGAGGCTACATATTAAATCAAAATCATAATTCAGGACTCTCAGTCTCACTATAATGAATATCTTTATACATAAGACTTTGCAACTGCAATGACGTATAAGTGTTATACTAAGGAAAGTTTAGGATGCTGCGATACACATAGCAGGGCCACCTAATCTGGTCTAGAGAAGGCAAGAATGCCTTCCTTGGAGAAAGCTATTTAAGCTGAGAGTGAAGTCGGTGGTATGGGAAAGCTAAGTAGAGTATCAGGCAACATAAGGCCTAGAAGGGGAAGACAGGGAAAAGGCTGGAGTTGCAGAGGAGGAATAAGTGTGGATGACTTATTTCAGAAAGTGAAAAAAGTTCATTTTGCCTAGAACAAAATGTTTGGGGGCACAGGGAATGGCAAGAAAATGAGGCTAGAAAGGTAAGCAAGCTAACAAGTCATATGAAAGTTTGAACTTTATCTTAAGAGTAATGGGGAACCATTGAGGATTTGAAGCAGAGAGAGTGATATGATTAGGATTGTGATTTAGAAAGAACACTCTTCTTGCTATGTATAGGATGGATTGAAAGAAAGGTTAAAGTTATTAGGGAGACAGGGAATCTTATTAATCTACTGATTTCTTAATTTTATTCACTGGCAGAACTGGTTTATTTGTTAATCTTTCATTGTTCAAGCTCTAAACATAGTATAGAAATTAATTTCTAACATATTTATGAGTTACTTTTTAAGTTTCTAACTCCTAAATTTTACTGCAGGTAACTCAAGTTTTTTTAGTGCTAGCAAATTTTTAAAACTTGCCTTTCAGCCCCAAGGATTATCTCTTAGTATTATCTCTTGATCAGAAATTCAGAATGGAATAAAAAAAGAAGAAGAAATTGACAGTAATAACAAGGAACTGGTCACTTATACAATGAATTAGAAGAAATAGAGTTGAAAGGGGGGATGTTGGCACAGAGGTGGATGTGAATGGTAGAAGGTAAGCTACAACAGTCTTCGGAAAGCTTGTACTTATATCCAGAAACATGAGAAGAACTAGAGGTTGAGAGATATGAGCCCCATGTCTCAAATATCAATCCTTCCCAATAATCCATTGATTATTGAAAAAATTAAAGGTATAGAAAGAAAACTTATTTGTCCAATAGCAGTATTTTAGTGACTCAGAATGTAGGTGAGTATTTATCCCACCAGTACTATATCATCATTACCGTCATCATATTCTTCTTCATAAATCTCCTAATTCCAAAGAACCTGGTCTGAAATCCTCAGAAACTGTTTTTACAAACCATAGTCTGATGAGACTCCCTCTGAAGGAATTAAGTACTTATGGCCCTTTTGGAAAAGAACAAATTTCCTCATGTTAAAAATGCAAAATTCAACTGAAAAAAATTGAAGATCTAATTGGCTTTACTCAACAATTCATGAATTGAATGGCATCTCATCTAGCAAATAAGAAGGTACTTCAAAAAGCTGTACAAAATGGAACGCTTTTATAGGCAGAAGAGGGTGGAGGGAAAGGAAGTTTCTAGCAAATGGTAGATTATTTGGGGCATGGTCACCTTCCTTTGGAGAAGGGTGGGGGTCTGTCAAGCAGATTACCTCACTAGAGCCGACCAGGTATTTCCGAGTTGACTCCATTTTGGACCTGTTGTTTCTTTTTTAACACTCATCAAACATAAGCTCATTCATGATTCAGCTATAGCAGTGTTAACATGTGTGCATTAGTATCAATAGCATTTGAAACTAACAGTCCTGTATTGGACCAAGACAATCAATGGGCTCATAAAGCAGTGAGAAAAAGAAGAAAGAATATGAGATTCAGGATTAGAGCCCTACCTCCATCTTGTCCTAGCTGTGTAACCTTGAGCAAGTTAATTAAAACTCTGGGCCACGGCTTCCTCTGTGAAATAAGACATTATTTCTTCTTCATAGTGTTGTTTTGAGGAGAAAGAGAAAAATAAGAAAAGATTTTTCTCACAGAAGAGGTACCTTGTGTTGGTTCCTTTTCTTATGGACATATAGCCTACCTCATTAAATCCAAAATATCCTCTTGTGGTATAATCATTTTATCTCAAATGGTTTCATTTGTGAAGCTTTGCAATTCACAGTGTGATTTAGTGTACACTAATTGTCCTCAGGAAACTCCTAGATCAGAATATGAATGAGCTACAAAAGAAAGTGAAAATCTTACAGGATAAAGAGAATCAACTGGAAATGACCAATTCTCAGCAACAATCCAGAATTCAGCAACAAGAGGCCCAACTTAAACAACTGGAAAATGAAAAAAGAAAATCTGATGAGGTAAGAAAGTATAGATATGCTTCTTGGTTTTCCAGTTCCCATAGACCTCAGTAATAGCAAATAATTATTGAGTGTCTAGCACTTTGCACATTAAGCTTAGTCAGGTTTTAGTCAGGAAAGTAGAATTTGTTCCAGGTAAGAAGAGATTTCAAGTAAGAAAGGATTTAACATAGGGAATAATATGCTTATAAAACTGTTGGAAGGGAGAGATAAGGGCGAGTGAGGGTCAGAAAGAACTGCTGCTGGCTTTCAATCAGTGCAGAAGTTCAGAAATCATGGGAAGCCGACTCCTGCAGCACCCAAATGGGGAGAATTTGCAGTTACTCTCCCTGAAGCTCCTATTGTCTCATCTGCTGTCAGCCCATTCACCTACCTGCTAGTGTTAGAGGAAAAAAATGGCTTTTCCTCCCACCAGTGCTTTCTACACCATGTGCAAATGCCTCTCATTTGCAGAAACTAAGCTATTAAGGGAGTCTGAGAAATGCAGTTTTCAGATGTCCAACTTTGCAGCACAGGGGAGAGCTGAGAAAAATGGGGGTCATATTGAGAACAGCACAGTCCACTTTGTGTAGTCAACATCCATAGAAACCCTTTTACCCATATTTAACCGAATCAACAACAAGAAGAACATTATACTCTCACCTTCATGATGCACTATCAGTCATATAAATTAAGACACATTTAACCTCTTAACATCCCATCAGTATCCATGATCATTTTGGGGTAATGTTAATTGCTGCTTCTTCAGTCTCAATCCACATGGACATACTGTAACTTTAAAACTTAATTATAAAGTTAACTACCAAAAATATAATAATACACATTTTGTGATTCCCAAATGTGTGAGAAACTGTTCCCATTTTCATCTCTTTGCTCCTTTCCATGTATTCTGGTTATGAGGGAAATATTATCATATACTATTAATAACTGGTTAAAAGTTTAAACATCATCTGATAGGATATCACCTAACCCCAAAAGATGTTGTCACCTAACCAGCACCATAATTATATCTTCCATAGGTCTTTCCACTGTTTCTCAGGTTAGTTTTTTTTCTGGATGATGGGGTATAGGGTAAGACCAATGACTCTCATGTATATGAACCCTCGTTCCACTTCTCTTACTGTAAAATGATTTTCTTGGTCAGAAGCAATGTCAAATGGTATATCATGACGAGAAATAAGAAATTTGCTAAGTCCACAGATGGTGGTCCTGGCAAAAGCATTATGGACAGAGAAAGCAAATCCACTAAAATGAGCATCTCTTCTAGTGAAGACAAATTGTTATTCTCTCTATGATGGAAGGGGTCTAGTGTAATAAACCTGCCTATAATAAACCCCTAATGGGTGATGCCATAACACTTGCTCAACATCGATCTTTGCTTTTGGCAAATTGAATGGATTAGCACTGGTGACTCCTTGTAAAATACATTCTTGCCACCATATACTTTGTACATAAGCCCACTGAGCAAGGAAATAGGTCCTGGAAAAAGAGGCTGACATCTACAGAAGGTACCATTTTTTTCACCTGATTATTGAGAGCCACCTCTCCTGCAGATGCCCTCCAGCGAGCAAAAACACATAATTTTAACATGTGTTTTCACACTCTAGGCCTGTGCTGTCCAATAATGTGTCATCTAGCCACATGTGGTTTAAATTTAAATTAATTAAAATATTTTAAAAATTTAAAATTCAGTTGCTCAGACACACTAGCCACATTTTAGGTGCTCAATAGCCACATATGACTAGTGACTACTACCATATTGGAGAGTCCAGAAATAGAACATTTCCATTATTGCAGAAAATTCTGTTGGACAGCATTTCTAGTTCTAGGGCCCTTTCTCAGATCTTTTTTTTTTTTTTCTTTTTCCACCAGTTCTCCAATAATATTATTTCCAAATTCCTGATCAACTAGCCAAATTATTAGAAATTTCCTATGACTTAATATAGGTCCATGCCTCTGGCCATCTCTCTTTCCAGGCAAAGCTTTGCCCACTGAGATTTCCCTTCCCACTGTCCTTAAGGGCCATAATGCTGCAGCAGCCTTATTTTGAGTGGTTGCAGCATATCGTACAGAACCATATGTAAATCATGCCTGAATATATTCTTCCTCAGTTCACTGGTCATAGGAAACTCCCCATGAGGCCGTAGGTTTGAGTTGAGAGGTGCGGTAATGTAGTAGAAGTTAGTACTACTTGCTCATGCAACTCTGTACCTTTAGGACCTGCTCAGGCTCAGTATCTTATGTAGCCCTTCTATTTGAGGATAGAGTATTACTGCACTTGCCCAACTTCATGGCTTGGCAAATAATATGATACCTAGTTTGGGGAAGGGCAGCTCAGGTTACTTGATCACTTGATTTCTGATGGCCAGGTATTCAGTCTCAACCAGGGCCAAGTCACAAGCAAAGACCTTCCTTAAAAAGTGAATAGTTATTATGGGAGGAGGGGTGTCTTAGCTCCCAAAACTTAAGGTGAAACTATCACAGAGCTTTTATGGGGGGTCCATATAACATCATCATCTACCACCAAAACTTGGATCATCTTTGGATTTGCTAAGTCATAAAGCCCACATGGCAAAACAATTTGCACTGCAGCCTGGCACAACTGCAGATCTTTGGCTTGCTTTAGGTACCACCAAAAACTTACAGCTTTGAAGGTAACTTGATAAATGGGTTGAAAGGGCAAATATGGTATAAGTCAATTATAGAATCTGAAGAGGCATTCCAAGCACTTGGCCTTTTCTACCATCATAGCCCTCACTCCTTGAGTCAGAATGCCAATGTGGAGAATCCGCTATTCCAGATAGTCTATTCTGACTGTACATTCAAGAATAGGGAAATAACCACTGGGGCAGGCAGGGGTGGTAGAGATTCACAGACCCGCTAGGCCCACTGTGAAACATATGCTGAGCCAATGAATCACTGCAGACACACTGCAAGTTTAAATTCCATTTTTTACCTTACTTCGTTAGGTCCCGCTCTGAATTATGAACCTCTGTGGCGTTTTGGGTTCCAAAGCATTAGTGTTGATTCAGAATCACTGCCCTATAATTCCACAAATATCTAATTCCCTCTTTCCAATGCCCAATCACCTTGATAAAAGGCCACAGATCTCTAAGGAAGGTTTGGGAAAAGATCACATACGTATGACAATATCACAGGGTTTTTCCTGAAGACAACCTGGTATTTCCAAAATTTGAAGGACTCTGGGTCTCTGAACTGGCTCAGGTCTGGGGATTGAGTAAGAGGCCATTACTCTCCATTGTCATTCAAATTTGGGCCTCTGTTTACCGGATTCAGGAGTATCTTTCTTTTCTTTCCTCCCTCCCTCTCTCCCTCCCTCCCTCCCTCCCTCCCTGTCTTCCTTCCTTCCTTCCTTCCTTCCTTCCTTCCTTCCTTCCTTCCTTCCTTCCTTCTTTCCTTCTTTCCTTCTTTCCTTCCCTCTCCCTCTTTCCCCTTCCTCCCTCTCTCCCTTCCCTTGCCTTTCCTCCCTTGCTTGCCAAACTGCCTGCCTGTCTTTCTTGTATAACTCAAGTAAGACTTTAATGGGTTGCCCATCGATTTTTGTCCTAAAATCACTGTGATCAGTTAACCACAACCACAGACTGCTACAAGTCAAACCATTTAGTTATATTTCTGGCCCTATTGTCTAATAACAGTAATAGTACCCACCTTTTATTTGGAGGTTAAATATTGCCACTCAACCTCTGACATTCTGTAGTACCATCATCCCCATTAAAATTACGGATCCATTTTAATGTTGACACCACCTACCACCTATGGCATTATAATAGAACATTTCTAGAAATCTGGTGCTCCCCTCACCAGTGTATTTGGTAAAGCTTTAGTGAAGAGAGTGTCTTCTGAGAGGTGTGTGTCATGATGATGAGGTGGGTGAGTAGGTCGCCTGTGATAAATCTACCCCAAATTTCCTTATTTACTTAAAACATTGGATTCTTCTTTATGTCAAAAAAGTATGGAATCTTAATGTCATTTAACATAGGCCATTGTTGAGTCCAAATTTCAGTCAATCAAGCAAGCAAACTGCTTCAAGAGAAGTTAATACAGAGTCCAAGGCAAGTGTGGTTAATCTCTTGAGAGCAGAGAAAGGACCATTTATGCAGATAAGAGAGGCTCAGTAGAATCTGGAGGTCCATTCTGTCAAATGTACTCATTCCCAATTATCAGATTTCCATGCATTCCCAAACAAAACATTATTTTCCATATAAGAGATCTGGCAAGGCTATGAAATCAATTTGTGCTGTAATTCTGCATCTTACTTGATGAAATTTGAGATTCGGTTTTTGGATATTTGACCTGCTGCCTAGAATAGAGAAGAAGTTCTTATAGGGCACTCATAGAAGCTCTCTGGGTCTCTGACTATGCCTTGTGCCAATAATTAAATGCCCAGGTTGGACGTTTTCTCCTTGAAAGCTCATTGACATGGTCAGATGTGGCTAGCCCACCCCAAACTCCTTGTGTTCTCAGTTCTCCTTTAACATTCTTTGTCATGTGGTCTCCCAAAGCACTTCATTACAGGCAACTATATTATAATTTAATCAGCTCTTATGTCATGGATATCTAGTACTAGTGACAACATCATACTTGGTTAAGTAACCAGGTCAGATAACCAATCTTTGAGGTTCTCATCTTTGAGGATCTGTCCAGTGGAGCTACTTCTAGAACCAAATACTTTATCAGTCAGGAGTAGGTCAGGAAAACAGCCTTCACTTTATGTACTTCAAGCTGGAAGACTTTTTATATAACAAAGTAAGTGTCAGACTTTTGAAAAGGCTAGGGGATCAAAAGTCAGGGAAAAGAGCTGCTAGCTTTCAGGAAATTTAGAAGTGCAGAAATCACAGGAAGCTACTATGGTTTCAGAAGCTGGAGCCACTGTAAGCCTTTTTCAGCAGAAAGGCTTTGTCAACTTGCATTCCACCAATATTATACCTCTATTCAGCTCAGAATGTTCTCATTTAAAAAAAAATTTTTTTTTTCAGCATCTCAAGAGCAACCAGGAATTGTCAGAGAAGGTATCTAAGTTACAGCAAGAAAATGAAGTGCTCCATGAAGAATATGGGAAAATTTTGAAGCAGCTCGATTTCCATGTGAGGTAAACAAAAACAAGTTCCCTTTGTTTGGAAAGGAACTTCTTGCTAAATGTACCCTTCTCACTTGCCTTCAGTCTTTTTTTCCTCTCATTACTTTCCTCAGCCTGGACCACTCTCTCCCTGTTTCAATTCTTCATTTCATAATTCTTAATTCTTAGACTAAGAGTTACCTACTCTACAAAGCCTTTCTTCAGACCACCAGCCTGGGCTGAGTGAGGTGCTCACTCTTTGTGTCCCTATAGCCCTTTGTACATGCCTCTCTGTACTTTTTAAAGAACTTGCCACCTTGTTTTGAAATAATGAGATTCACTATCTGTCTTCCTTGCCATTTTATAGGTTTTTCAAGAGCACGGGCCACAGTCTTACTCATGTTTTTATCCATAGTCCCTGGTATATAGTAGGTGCTCAGTAAAAATTTCTGTTCCTGAGCTTCCTGCACTTCTGTTTCCTACTCATCATTCCACCAGATTCCTCCCACTCTCCTCCTCCCTGGAATGTAGCACAGTAGTTCAGAGTACAGACTCTGGAACCATACTGCCTAGGTACAAATCCTGATTTTACTAGAAACTAGATGTGTGACCTTGGGTGAGTTATGTAACCTCTCTGGTCTGAGGTCCCTCATCTTTAAAATGGGCAAAATATCAGTACTTATAAAATTGTGAGAATTAAATGAATAAATATATGTAAAGTGCTTACTTAAAACAGTATTTAGTTTATGGCCATGCTACCCTGAACAAGCCCGACCCCGTCTGATCTTGGAAGCTAAGCAGAGTCGGGCCTGGTTAGTACTTGGATGGGAGACTACCTAGGAAGACCAGGTGCTGTAGGCATAAAAAATAAATAAAAAAATAAGGGATTGTAAACTGACAAAGTCCTTGCAATCTGCAAGGTCAACCAAGAGTTGCCTCGCCTAAAAAACAAACAAACGACAACAAAAAACAGTACCTGGCACATAGCTATTATTATATCTATTTTTTGTTTTTTTTTCCCCCATGACCCGCCTCTCTGATGTCACCTCTGTAGTCTTCTGCTTTATTCCTTTATAGATTGAAGTTTCTTACCTATTATTTTGATGGTATTAATGATAATGATTTAAAACCATTGTTTACTGCTTTATAGCAGAGAGTATTGTTCAGAGTCGTTAGTATTCATTATCTTCCTTTGATCATCATATCACTGAGAAATGTAGAAGCCATGGTCAAGGGCGTATGTGTGGTTCAGTTCATGCTGCTTGCAGATCTTAGACTGGAACTCAGTCATCTGATAACCTATGCAGTGCTGTTTCTACATTTTATCTTCCTATTAAAGGGAGGTGAAAGAACAAAGTATTAGATCAATGGCACCATACTTGACAAATGAATTGACTCTAAATCTAATATATGTGTGTATGTATGTGTGTATATGTATATGTATACGTATATGTATATATCACTATTGACTTGACATATGTCAGGTCAATATCAGTCTCCAAAGATAAAATGACATTTGATTTTTAGGCAGTTATATTTTTTATTCATTTTTCAAATAATGAAACAATGAACATTTTTGAATGAAAGAACACTTAACCGGAATCCCTTGTCTGTCAATAAACAGAGTTTCATAGTTTTATGATTGTACTATCATAGCTTAGATAAAATTTATATTCTCTTTCTCTTAATATCATCTTATAAGCCTTGTGCTTTATTGCTACTGTCTTTGAATTTGCTTATTTTTGTAAAACATACTTCATAAAGTTGATATGCTTTTGCACTAACAGTGCCAGTTAACAAGGTTCAGTTGCTTAAAGAAGCTAACAGAACCCCAGTGACAATGCTTACAAATATATAGCTCACTGCAGGAGAAAGACTCAGTATTGCAATGAATTAGAGTCAGGATACACATCACAGCCCATGACTGTCTCACAGCAGGCGGTCCAGAACCATTAGGCAGGAGCCACAGAGGCCCTCCCCCTCCCATCCTCCCATGCCCCCAGCGTAAGGACCATGCCTGGATGCACTTCCTCTCTCCCATCAGGAACCACCCACTTGTGCACTGAATACCTCATAACCAGCGATCCAAAAATGGAGTCTCAACTGAGATTTTTTTATTCTCTGCTAGTCATGTCAGTATATTTCTGCTGTATAACCAGCCTTAAGAGCAGAGCCCTTTGGGGTTGCACTGAGATTAAATGCAAATCATCAACTTCACTGTTGTCAGTAAACAATGCTGACAAGCTGGTGCAAGCCGTCGTGAAATTCCTTTGGCCTTGTGGTTACAAAGCAACACTGTTATAATCAGTATATTTCTTTCATTCCTTGACCAGTGGTCAGTACCAAGCAAGAACTTTAGCAAAAGAGCTCAGAGCAGTTATAGACCTGATAGAATCAACCCTCACAACACAGTCCTAATTCACTGGTCCTATGAATGATATTGTTATTCAAAATAACACCAAAAAGAAAATCATTTGGTATATATATATTTTTTTTATTTTAAAAATTACTTTTGTAGAATAAATTCCAAGGAGTGGAATTACTGGTCAGAAAGCTGGAACTCTGGATCTTAAAATGTATCGACAAATATTCAGAAGCATCCTACCAAAATTTTTTGCCATCATTGTATAAGAGTAGTAGTAATTTCACCGCATCTTCATCAGCATAGTGCGCTACTATGGGTGCGTAGGGGGCTCTGATGAAATTTTTTCCAATATTCTTTATTTTAATTGAGGCATAACTTACATATGATAAATGCACAGATTTTAAGTGTACAATTCGATGAGTTTCAACAAATTGAATACACCCACATTTCTACTACTCCAGTTAAGATTCAGAACATTTCCATTACCCCTTAAAGTTCTCTCCTACATTTTTGCAGTATCTCCTGTTCCCCTCACCTCTTCCCAGGCATCCACTCTTCTGATTTCTGCCTCTCCTAGAATTTCATCTAAGTGGAATCATGCTGCATGTAACTTTTTGTGTCTGGATTTCTTTTTCTCAAAATATGCTATAATTTTTAATTTTCACTTATAGTCTTAAATTACTTAATTGCCATTTTATTTGGAATTTCTTTGATGGCTAGTGAGGCAGAATATTTTCCCATGTTATTTGTCCACAGCCTTTAGGACAGTATATCCTAACACTAGGTATACATGCCTGGGCCCCAATATAGATTAATTAAATCAGAATCTTTGGGATAGGGCTTGGGGAATCAATATTCTGCCAAAAGCCTTCCCATGTGATTCTGATGTGCATGCAAGATTGAAAACTACAGCTTTAGGAAAGAAAATGGAAGGAACAGTCAAAACTCTAGGTTCATTTTCATTTTCACTCCCCTGATCCCAGAGCTGACCTTTACAGACAATGCTTATTTTTTCCATGTTTTCCCAACCACTCTTCCAGAGGAACAAATTCCTTGCCTCTTTGAAGTAAAAACAATAGAAAGACCATCTGGTTTTACTTAAACATAATAAAAAAGCTGTCCCTAAATTTTAGAACATCAGTATTGTGCTGCTTCATAGTGCTAGTAGTTAACAAAGCCAAAAATAAACTTAGAAAGTCCACATGTTCTCTGGGCAAGTTGACCAACAGAACTTCTGATCAGATGGATAGGTGTGCCAAAAATCCAGCCAGTAATGGCAAGGGAAGGCTCTAAGCCCTCACCAGCTGTACTGCATCAACACATTCTTCAAGCCATTATAACAATACAGACAGAAGCTTGATTATCTAGCGATAGGAGCTAGTTAGGTCAAGTATAATACATTTATTTGATGGAATATATTACAACTCTACAAGATGGTGGCTGTGAAGACTAGATAACAGCATAGGGAAACAATTATGATATAATCAACAAAAGCATAAAATATTTTAATATAATCAAGTTTTAAACAAAAGATGCTTATAAAAAGACTAGAAGGAAATACAATATTATAACACTGATCATATTGAGAGTTGGATCTTTTTTCCAAATTTTCTGTAATTTAGCATGTGTCAAAATTTCATTTGTATATATATATACCACATTTTGTATATCTATTCATCAGCTGATAGAAATTTGGGATGTTTCTACCTTTTGGCTATTGCGAATAGCGCTACTATGAACATTCATGTACAATTTTTTGTGTGGACATATGTTTTTATTTCTCTTGAGTGTATTCTTAGGAGTGGAATTGCTGGGTCATATGGGTCTATGTTTAACCTTTTGAGGAGCTGCCAGGCTTTTTCCAAAGAGGCTGCACCATTCCTACCAGTAGTATATGAGAGTTCCAATTTCTCCACGACCTTGTCAGCACTTATTGTTATCTTTATTTTTGATTTTAGCCATTCTAGTGGATGTAAAGTTGCATCTCGTCGTAGTTTTCATTTGCATTTCCTTAATAGATAATAATGTTAAATATCTTTTCATGTGCTTATTGGTGGTAAGTCAGATTTATGTCAGAATGAGAGTAAGAGTCTTGAGCAGAGACCATTGTAGAATTGGCATTTAGAAGTCCACACTCAAGGCAAAGACTGAGAGCAGACCAAGTTATCTGAAAAATAGACAAAGTATATCACTGACCAGGGTATAGTCAAGAAACTAGAAAATTTTAAATTAATTACTGAATCAGTGGAACAAGATTCAGAATTTAGATGTTGGGGATCAGTCAAGGAGTTTCTTAAATTAAACTTGGTTACTAAAGCTATGCCATAGCCATCAGCTCAAGACCAAGATAAGCCAGAGACTTGAGTCTATGGGGAAGAGTAAAGCTGGTATTCTCTAGGAGGTTATCCTTGGTCCATTCCCCTGCAGATGTGAGGCAGGACAAGCAAGGTGCCAGGCCTTGACAAAGCAAGAAGGAGGAGCCCAAGAAAGGTGCATATTGAGGAGGCAAAATAAATTTCACTGCATTCAAGTGTACCTGTATTTAAATTTACTTTTATAGAAACTATAATGAGAAACATTATCATTACAAAGCCAAGCTTCGAAGAGTCAAGGATCATTTAGTTCATGAAGTAGAGCTACGAGATAAGAGAATTAAACAACTTGAAAATGAAGCTGGATTACTGCAACAAGAAGTGGCAAAGGTGAGGGGGAAAAAAGGTGAAAAGCTTACTGATAATGCTGGTGGTTGGTCATTTAGAGAAAGCCCACTCATTTATTAATTTATCTGTGGCCTCTTTATGGCCCATGTTTTCATTTCTTTTCACCTCTTTCCATGTGAGTCATTGTTTAAGCCCTGCCAAAAAGGATGTAAGATTCATAGTGATGCTAAACCAAATTGGACACTGAAAATATTCTGCACTGCCAGCTTATGATTAGTGTCTTGCCTTCAAATGAAAATATCTTTTCCTAAACATCCTTCAGCAGACTTCCAGAACACCCCCAGTAACTCATTCCTACTTTTTATAGCAGTGGTCCGTAAACTTTTGGCACCAGGGACCGGTGCTCCTATGAGAATCTAATGCCTGATGATCTGAGGTGGAGCTGAGGCAGTAAGGCTAGGGCTGGGGAGTGGCTGCAAATACAGATGAAGCTTCACTGCTCGCCTACCGCTCACCTCCTGCTGTGTGGCCCTGTTCCTAACAGGCCGTGGACTGGTACAGTGGGGACCCTTGTTCTACAATCCTCATTTTGCCTCAAATTTCTGTCAGTTTTAAATGGCAGTAAAAATAGGTGATCTCTACCCCTTTATCAATTCTCAATTAGTACTTCATGCTTATTTCTAAATATCCATGGTTTCTCGATGTTTGTCTTATTGTCCTTGTGCCTTATTGGTATGTGAATAGGGAGGACATGGGACAGCTGAGTGGAATCCAAAGCAGAATGTTCTCAAGATCATTAAACTACATAAATTCAAAATGGAGAGCAACTGACTTGGCTGGTAATGTTTTCCCTTCTTGAGATTCCTAGCCTAACTCAGAATTTTGAAAAAACTGTCCTCACTCCTAAAGTGCTCATTTCTACACCCAACAAATTTTTATTGTACTTTCACTCTGTGCCATGGATACCAAAACAATTTATGTAATTTCAGTTATTCCATGGGCTAGTATGGGACTCCAGATTAAGAATCCCTAGACCAGGGGTCCCCAACCTCCAGGCCACAGACCGATACCAGTCTGTGGCCTGTTAGGAACTGGGCCACACAGCAGGAGGTGAGCAGTGGGTGAGCAAGCGAGCTTCATCTGTACTTGCAGACGCTCCCCAGTGCTCACGTCACTACTTTAGCTCCACCTCAGATCATCAGGCATTAGATTCTCATAGGAGCATCGGTCCCTGATGCCAAAAAGGTTAGAGACCGCTGCCCGAGGCTACAAAATGTAGTGCCAGGTGAGTACTAGACTAGTCAGGGGGATCACTTCATAAATTACATAAATGTCTAACCACTATGCTGTGCACCTGAAACTAATATAAAATAATATTGAATATCAACTGTAACTGAAAAAATTTTTTAAAAGTCGGGGGAAGGTGAAGAGAATAAGAGGTTCAAATTTTCAGTTATAAAATAAATAAGTCATGTGGATGTAATGTACAGCATAGAGAATGTAGTCAATAACATTATAATAACATTATATGGTGTCAGATGGTTACTAGACTTACAGTGATCATTTCTTTAGGTACATAAATGTTGAATAACTATGGTGTACACCTGAAACTAATACAATATTGTATGTAAGCTATATTTTAATAAAAATCTTTTTGAAAGAAAAAAGAAAGAGTCCCTAGACTACATATAATTTAGTGAACCCCAAATTCTATATGACTAGTGTCCTTATAAGAAGAGGAGAAGACACACACACAGAGACAGTCACAGGGGAAGAAGGTCATGTGATGGTGGTGGCAGAGACTGGAGTGATGAAGGTACAAGCCAAGGAACACCAAGGACTGCTAGCAGCCACCAGCTAGGAGACAGGCATAGAACAGAGTCTCCCTCAGAGCCTCCAGAATGAACAACCCTGCCAAAATTCTGATTTTAGATTTCTAGCCTTCAGAACTGTGAGAAAATAGATTCCTGTTGTTTTAATCCTACTGAATTGTGATAATTCACTATGGAAGCCCTACACAGTGAATAATACATCTGCCCAAAGGACCACAGGTCTCCATTGAAGATACTGGTGATAGCAAATAAGCCGAGGCTAAGAAAGAGTAATTGGACCTTTTTCTCCAAGTGTGCTGTGGGCTTTGGTCTTAGATAGACGTGGATGCAAAGTCTAGCCCTGCCACTTAATAGTTCTGTGACCTTGCATAGATCCCTGTGTATCATTTTTCTCATCCATGAAATAAGGGAAATAAATCCCTACCTCACCAAGCTTTTGTGAGGATTAAAACATGAAATGCCTAAAGTGATACATGGCACATATAAATTTTCGTAGCTGTTACTTCTTTTTAATGTAAAATTTCTTAGAAGCATGTTAATTGGTGGGTACAGCACAAGAGAAATTGTTACAAGAATTGGAAATACTTAGCCTAGAGAAGACCCATCCACATAATATCTTTTAATGCCACAGTATTACAAACCTGGTGGTCCAGATGTTACTTATTTTAGGTCCAATGGATCAAAGCCCTGAGCATAAAATGGCTGGGCTCACTTTCTAAGCACCAAGTGTCCAGAAAATAATGCCACTTTTTTTGGCTTCATTCTTCAGCCTTCTCTATATATAGTGAACCAGTTGAGTCCTCTGACTGTTGTTAGGTGTGACCTTCCAAACCAGATTTCCCCAAGTATATTATCCTATTATTAGAGCAGGTGTCCTGATTTTTTGGTTCAAAGAAATATGTTTCCAAAAGACAGGGTGTCAGTAGGTTGTCCCATTCAGTCTCCTTTCTAACCCAATTACAACTGCATAGAGTATTTTTTGTGGGATTGCTTTTTCTCGCCTCAATCCTTACCATAAATAGGAGACTTCCGTTTAATGTTGAAGGGTCCTAGATGAATAACTTTAAAATCTGGGATGGTTTGTTTCATAACATAATGTAATCTTCCTTATAACTCTTTGATAGACAATCTTTTCTTTTTTTGAGATATAACTGACATATAACATTATATTAATTTCAGGTGTACAATATAACGATTCCATATTTGTATATATTGCAAAATGGTCCCCACAATAAGTCTAGTTAACATCCAACACCATACATTATTACAAATTTTTTTCTCTTCATGAGAACTTTTAAGATCTTCTCTCTTAACAACTTTCAAATATAAAATATAGTATTAACTGTAGTCACCATACTATATGTTACATCCCCATGACTTCTTTATTTTATAACTGAACCTATGTACCTTTGACCTACTTTGCCCATCCCCCACGCCTTGCCTCTGGCAACCACCAATCTGTTCTTTGTATCTATGAGTCTGGTTTTTTTTGTTGTTGTTGTTTTAAGATTCCACATATATGGAAAATCTTTTCTGAATGCTCTATATTAGTATATTACTTTAAAGGAAGGAAGGAAGGAAGGAAGGAAGGAAGGA
>NW_011889107.1:298681-327768 GCF_000151845.1 Pteropus vampyrus | reverse complement strand
CTATCATACTGTCACGTGTCCCATATAAACCATGGACTTGGAGAGTGGGCCTGGTATAGTGGTTAGGACCTAAGGCTTAGAAGTCTGAAAGATCTGAGTTGGCATCCCAGCTCTACAACTTTCTGGTTTTATCTTCTTACTTTCCACTCTCTGAGCTTTAGTTCCCTTACCTGTAAAATAGGCTTCATAGCAATATCTATTTCATGGGGTTGTTGTGAGGATTAAATGAGCTAATAGTTTGAGGTGTTTACCATGCGGATAGGTTACAGTGCCTAAGTGCATGGTGAGTACTCAGTAAATGGTTGCTGCCATTGCTGCTGCAACTACTAAAGTATAGGATGACCTAAGAGATCAGAACCAGATGCAGGCTGTGTAGCTGTAGTATTTGAAGGGATGCAGAGTGTCTTTTCACAGTCCCATTCCTAAATAGGATCATATCCTTCCATAAGTGTCTCAAGGGCTAGAACTAGTGCCTTTCATACTCTTGTGCATAGTATGTCTCTGCTCTCAGTATGTATTTAATGACTGTGTACAGGCCAGAAGCTCATTAATTTTTACTTGGTCTTCAAATATCATGCAAATTGATCTGCCAAAGTTAGTTCTAAAATCTGGACAAGGGCTAAGACCCAGAGCTAGTGGGAAGTGGGACATAGTTTTGAATTTTTAGTAACGATGAAGAAATTTCTACTTATGCCTCTGGTTTATTCCATTCTTAGAGTGTTTTTCCTGGATAAGGAAAATAAGCAATTACAAGAAAACAGTCTCCGGCTCACACAGCAGGTTGGTGTCTTAAAGCGCATTATAAATAACATCCAGATTCACAGAGGAGAGGTAAGATGTGTGCTCCCTGTCAGAATTTTAATGTGAAGTTTAGGTTGCTAAAGTTGCTGTATTCACGCTTCCCTTCATCATCTTCATATAGCTGTAGGTTGCACTTGGCCTCATGGTGGACTGTGGCAAGGAGGCTCATTGACTTCACACTAGGGCTGCAGACCTTGAGTCTGCTCTTGGCCAGCTTTGCTCTTTATTGGGTCACCTTTTATTAAACACTCTCTGCTATGTGACCCCAAAGCAATTTGCCTTTCATGTCTCTATCTTATCAACTCAGCGGTGAGATCTTGGAGGGCAAGAACTGTATCTTGTATGTCATTATATCTATAGAGAGGTGCTCCATTAATGTTTGAGACTGAATGAATGTTAAATGTTTTCATATGTATGCCTCATTCTCAACAACCCTGTTTGCCATGTCTTGTTTCAGCCCCATCTGAGAGATGAGCAAATCTGAGGTTCAAAGAGGTAAAGTGAAGTTAGGCTGGTCTAGCAAGAAGTCAAGCCTAGAGACAACATCTGAGTCAGAGAAAAGCAATTATGCTACAAAATCCAATTAGACTAGTAGTGAAGTCCAGAGAAATGTGGTAATATAATAGTATAGGTTCAGACAAGGTCCGGAGTCTAGTTGGTAAGTGAGTGAGCAAAGAGGGACTTCAATGAGCAGAGTTGTGTTTTAAATCCAGGACAGAGGCTGCTTGCCTTCTTCCCTGGCTTATACCACATGCTAGATGTTTCTTTCCAAGATACTTCACATAGAACCTGTTTGTTGGGTACTGTTGCTATGAGCATAAGACCTGTATCTTGTTTGCTTTCAGAAAGGTGATTATTTCCAAGCCATGTATGAAGTTTTACAGAATTTGTCAAAAGCAGAACTGCTAGATCACATGGCTTAATTTTCAGTAGTTTTTGTCTTCGATTGAGTTACAACAGTTCTCAATTGTCTTGTCATTTACTTTTTTACTTATTCATTCAACAAACATTTATCAATTCCAGGAACAATTTTACATCCTAAGAATATGAAGACAGATCCTGTTTTCACAGGCTCTCAGTCTAGTAGAGAAAGACAGACATACATTTATAAATATAGTATTGTAAGTGCTGAGTTAAAAACCTTAATAGAATATATACAAGGACCAATAGCTTTAAGATCCACAACATTACAAAGGAATAAACAAAACAAACAAAAAATAAGCCAGTAGTTACAGAGAACAGAATGGCGGTTACCATAGGGGGCATGGGGTGGGTTGGAGGACACAGAGGGTAAACAGGGTCAGATATAGTGTAATAGAAGGAAACAAGACTTCGCATGGTGAGTACACAATTGAGTATATAGATGTAGTATTACAATGCTATACACATGAAATTTATATAATTTACTCCAATAAATTTAATTTTTTAAAAAAGATCCACAAAATTATCCTCAAATCAGGATAAGAAATGTCACATGGGTCAAGACTATAGTAGATCAAGCTCAATATTCCATGTGCGACAAAGTAGCAACTTATAACATCTTGATACCTATTGGAATAAACAATTTAAATTTTGTTTTTAAACTTAGAATCTTAAGAATCTTCTAGTTCAATTCCCTTACTTTATACAGAAGGAGATAAAACCTGGAGAGGTTAAATGGTATATCTGAGGTCACACAGCTGCCTCTTACTTCTCCCAAATCTCTTGATTCTTACTGATTATCACATACTGCAAATAGATCAGTATATAGATCCCTGAGATTAGACATACCCTAGGTTTGTTCCTTCCTTGCAACGCCTCGGGCTAAAATGGTGAGAGTTTGACATTTGTTGAGTGCTTACTATATGGTACTGTGCTAAGCATTTTATTTATCCCATTTAATACACAAAGCAATCTTTCATGATAAGTCTGTCATTCCTATTTTCATAGCTGAAGAGACTGAGATCTAGAGAGGTGAAGTGACATCATTGTCCAAGTACATAGCTAATAAGTAGAAGAGCAAGGACTGAAACCAAGTCTTTCTGGTCCTTTGTTCTTAGTTGCTATCTATTAATATCCCGAGTCTACTGCTTCTCTTTCAGGGGCATTGGAATAACCAGGGACTTAGCCTCGTAATAGACATTGCTTCCTGTATTATAATTCTTTCTTCTCTACTGGATTATAGACTTCATGAGAGCAGGAACTCTGTCTGTCTTGTATCCCAAGCACTTAGCTCCTGGGTTACGGCAACAACTTGTTAACTCATCTCCTTTCAGTCTTTCTTCCTCTTGTAATCTATCCTGCCCATGCTTCTAGACTAATCTTCATGAAGTGCTACTTGATTTCGTAGTATTTCATCTCAAAGATTTTCTGTCTTCTTTTGTCTATAAGATAAAGTTCATTCATTCAACAAATATTTATTGGGCATATGTAGTGTGCTGGCCCTCATATATATCAAACCATATATCCATATGGTTTAGATATAATAATGAACAAGATACAGAGTCTATCCTCAAAGAACTCAGGCCCAGTGAGAGTGACAGTCACATAACTGGCAACTACCTTACATTGTGATAAGTTCTACAACAGCAATAGGCCCAGAATGCTGTGGAAGCAAGAGGAGTGGTATCTAAACCTGTTCAGGGGAGGTTAGGGAAGGCTTCTGGGGTTGTCGGTCTAAGTCAGAAGAACCGAAGCCACATAGGAAATTTCCATTTTTCAAATACCTTTCTGACATCAAACAAGCCTGATCAAATGAAACTAATCTATTCACAGTTTTTCCAAAGTCTCTAAAGTTTTATCCCTCTGTATTATGTATTTTCCTTACTTGGAAAGATGCATCCCACCTCCCCTCTTCCATGTTTCTGGCTTTTGTCTTTTCTATTCCTACAGTGTTTATAGTCTATAGCCAGAAAATAAAATGTGAGCATTTGACTCAAAACCACACAATGACTTCCCACAGTCTTCAGGATGAAACTCAAATTTTCTGACATGGTCTTCATATTCTCTATGACCAGGCCTCTCTGTCTGTCTTACCGATTTCATCCCTTATTGGTTCCCCTCTCTGCTCTCTGCTCCATACTATCTTACATGGCATCACCTTGAGCCTCTTCAAAGATTAAACTGAGATCCAAATTCAGGGGAACCAAATACATATAAAATTTGGTCTGCATTAGTCTATGTTTTTCTTAGAAAGAGTATTTGGGGTTTATAGTCATAGAGTTCAAAACAGGTGTTTTTTATGATTTAAAGGGGCAGAAAATGTTTACCAGAATATTAAGTAAAAACTTACCTAATATGAGACAATTCATGTAGAAAAGCAGATCTAAAAAGCAGGCTAGCAGTGAAAGCACTATTATAAAAAGTATGACATTTATAATTGCCAAATATTTTGTAGGTATTAGGGGTTACATCATTTTTTTAGTTTTATTGAGATATAATTGACATATAACATTGTGTAAGTTTAACGTGTACAACATGATTTGATATATGTATATATTGCAAAATGATTACCACAATAAGATTAGTTAATATTCATCACCTCACATATTTATAATGTTTTCTTTGTCATTAAAACTTTTAAGATCTACTCTCTTAGCAACTTTTGAATATACAGTATTGTATTATTAACTGTAGTCACTGTGCTGTACATCTCCAGAATTTATCTTATAACTGGAAGTTTGAATTTTTGACCACCTTCACCTAATTGCTCCACTCTACCCCCACCTCTAGCAACCACAAATCTGATCTCTGTTTCTGTGAGTTTGGTTTTTTAGATTCCACATATAAGTAAGATCATGTTATTTGTCTTTTTCTGAGTTATTTCACTTAGCATAATGCCCTCAAGATCCATCCATGTTGTCACATGTTTCCTTCTGTTTTATGGCTGAATAATACTCCAGTGTGTGTGTGTGTGTGTGTGTGTGTGTGTGTGTGTGTGTGTGTGTAACAATTTCTTTATCCATTCATCCATCAATAGATGCTTAGGTTGCTTTCATGTCTTGGCTATTGTAAACAATGCTGTGATGAACATGGGGTGCAGATATGTCTTCAGGACAGTGATTTTGTTTCTTTCAGATAACAAAATTGCTAGATCATATGGTAGTTCTAGTTTTAATTTCCTGAGGCACCTCCATACTGTTTTATATAGTGTCTGCACTAATTTACATTCCCACCAACAGTGCACAAGGGTCCCTTTTTCTCTAGCATTTATTACCTCTTGTCTTTTAGACAGTAGTCCTTCTAACAGACATGAGGTGAGGGGGTTACGTTTTTAACCAAAAAATATAAAGCATAGTTCTAGAATCATAGTGCCAATGGTTTATCAATAAATTTTTAAATGCATGCTTTCTTTCCTTTTAGGAAACAATAATTAGTGGAATCTCTGAATTCGAAGTATTGAATAAAATCTTGCCCCTCCCAAACTCCAGGTTAGTAAAGTTGAGACAATCATCTATATGCCTGAGAGTTATGACTGCCTAACCAGTCCTGAATTCCTAGTTTGAGAAAGCACAGAAAGTGGGGGTAATTTTCTCTATATTTAGTATTTAAACTTTCCAAATCCTTCTCTCCTCACCACTGCTTCACCCACACACCTAAAAGAATTCTGACTTAAGGTAGAAGATAATCCATAAACATAAGTTTAAGGTAATTTTTGTTTGGTTGTCTTTGTGTTTGACCATTGTCAAAACTGAAATTCTATTTAAGTCTTATCCTTGTAACCTCAAAGTGCTGCCAAGAGACCCTATCCACACAAAGTCCTCACATATGGCCTTTCTTAGTTTTTCAGGAACAGGTTTGGTAGAGTCAGTTGGAAGTCTTCAAGAAACTCAAGAATCTAAGTCAGAAGAAACAGTGGCAAATCCCAAGTCCCTTGAGTCTGTTTCGTGTTCACAGAATTCCGAAGCTGGATACATAAATGTGACTTCTCTGAAAGAGACACGTTGCATCCAAGAACAAGACCAAAAGTCAGAACTATAAAATCACTGGTGTCTAAACTAGACTGATCAAAGTTGTTAACTTAGAGCTTGGGCGTGAAGGTGGGACATGACGTGGAAAAACGTTAGAACACATTCCCCACTGGACATCAACTAGGAGTCTTCAAAATTGCTGATAAATTCACTAAACCAGTTCTAAAAAATGGATTTCTCAAGTTTGTTTGATATCCTCAGATGCCTTATATTGATCAATATAGTAACTTAAGTTCATTGGTTTAATTGAGTTTTTGTTTAGCAGAACACATATATGGCTAATTCACCATTCTTTCCTATTATCATGGATTTTTTTAAAAGTAAAAACAGTGTAATCACATTAAAGCAAATACTTTAAAAAGAAGAAAAAAACCCTCCTGTAATGTCATATTCTGAACACTACTATTTTCATTTTGGAGTTATTCCCTATGGTTCTCATTCCAATTTATTTATTTTAATGGTTATCATATTGTATTTTCATAGTCTGAGTTTTAATATACCATAAACCATTTTCCCATATTTAAACTCTTCATAATTATTCTTTCAATAGTCATATGATACTCTATCACATTGATGTTCTATAAATTCTCTTGTTACTTGACATCTAAGTTGTTCTACTTTTTCACTAAGATTATGCTGTGGCGAAAGTCTTTGTGAAGTTAGCTCTTTTCTTCTCTTAAGTTAATCCAGAAAACAAATTCACAAGATCGGCATAATTGGGTCAAAGGATATAAATGTTATATAGAGTTTTGGTACATCATTTGTCTCATTGCTTTAAAAAAAGTTGTGTCAACATTGTTTCCATGGTCAAACTCTTTAAGCTTCTATTTCTTGATGCACAAAATAGGAATAGTAGTTCCCATCCCATAGGGTTTCATTTCACCAAATGAGATGAAGTGTGTATTTTACACTGAGTAATTGTTTCAAAAGTGCTAGATACATTCACTTATTTTCACTTGCAGTTTGAGTGTACTTCAACATTGGATATCACCAATTTAAAGAATTTATTCTAAAATAGTTGGTATAAAACTGTATTGAAGGATGATTTCCGCTGTTCCTTTTCCCCTTCCTCCCCTTTTCCCTCATTCTCCTCTTCCTTCTTCATCATCAGCTGGAGATAGAGAGGGAGACAAAGGGAAGGGGGAAAGTAACCGGAAATAAAAGAGCCCCGTAAGTTGAGACATACTGAATTTTTATGTGCAACCCTTGCCGCCTCAGATACCGAACTAGAAAGGATGATCAAAGAGTGTAGGAAATAATAACTATGATATTGAATGCATGCTCTGATTCCAAACTTTGTCCAAATTCACCTTCTTTCACTCGATTCATTGAATCTATTTATCAAAGTCCTGCTATGTGCTATTCAATAGTAGACACTATCATCACAACTGTGAAGACAGACAAGAGTCCGTTTTCATAGAGTTATATTTTAGGTTAGACGGTATATGTGTATGTGGCAGGGGGTGAGGTGGGGAGACTGACCGTATAATTTTGGATGGTGAGTGGCATGAAGAAAATAAACCAGTGATGTATCTGAAAGTGTGACTGATGGCTACTTTATATTGGGTGCAATATTCCTATCTGAGTGACATCTGAGCTGAGACCTGAAATAAAAAGAACACCTCCCCCTCATTAAGATCTAGAAGAGTATTAAAGACAATTAACTGTACCAAGACCCTACAGAGAGTACAGTAGTCCTCCTTAACCTGAGGAGGTTACGTTCCAAGACCCCTAGTGGATGGCTGAAACCATGGATTGTACTGAATCCTATATATACATACATACCTATGATAAATAATTGATAAACTAGGCACAGTAAGAAATTAACAATAGTAATAAAATAGAACAATTTTAACAATATACTGTAATAAGTTATGTGAACGTGGTCTAGCTCAAAATATCTTGTACTGTATTCACCCTTCTTGTGATATGAGATGACGCAATGCCTACATGATGAGATGAAGTAGGGTGAATGACATATGCTTTGTGAAATAGTGTGAACACAAGCATTGCAATACCCTGATAGTCAATATGATAAACAAGACACCTACTAAGTGACTAATGGGTAGGTAGCATATACAGTGTGGATATGCTGAACAAAAGGATGATTCACATCCTGGGCATGAAATTTAAAACTTATGAATTGCTCATTTCTGGAATTTTCCATTTACTATTTTTGGACTGTGGTTGGCAGCAAGTAACTGAAACCAGGAAGGTGAAAATCCGATAAGGGGGGACCATGTATCCATCTGTGACCTCGAGGAACAAAAAGGTCAGAATATATTAACAGAGGGCAAGTAATACAAAATGAGGCCAGCCAGATAATGTAATGTAGGCTTTTTTGTATGTAAGAAATTGGATTTCATTCTAAATACAGCAAGCCAGGAGTGATTTATAAGATTTATTTTAAAAGCTCTAGCTACTCTGCCAGAAATAATTGTAGTGACAAAAGTGGAAGCTTGTGGCAGAACTGGAGCTAAAACTAAAATTCTAGTGTCCTGACTTCAAAGAAGGGCTGAGTATTTACTAAGCACACCTTATTTGCCAGGCTGTGCTAACTCCCGAGGATGAAGAGTTCCTGCCTTTGTGGGGCTCACAGACTAGTGCGCTGGGTTAAGAAACAGCACGCGTGATGGTTCAGATCTTAGCTGCAAGGATTGATCAGGACCCTGGAGACTACGCAGTCCAAACTCCCTACCCTGAGCGAGAATAATCTTGTACTTCGCTTAGTGTAGCCATGTGAATGGGGTATCTGTTGACCTTGAGCAAATAAAGGCGGAGGCATGCCTCCTCTTCCATCCCTCCTCCACCTGCACCCGCGTCCCCAGCCCCGCGTCTCCCTACCCACCCCGGCCTACACCCCCGTCCCCAAGCACAGTCAAGCGAGCTAACAGCCGGCGGACATCTCGTGGTCAGGACCGATGAAAGTCCTGGTCACCGCAGCATCTCGCAGTGCGGGCGCAGAAACCAGCAAGCCCCAAAGTCGAGCGCAGAGTAGGGCTTCCGGGGGCGGGCCCCGGCCTCGGTAGGCTCTTCCTGCGCCTGCGCGGGAGACTAAACCTGCGGAGCTGGGATTAGGTTCATCGGAACTAGGCGCTAGCGACTTCTGCTTCCGGGTCGGAGCCATGGCGGTGGCAAATTCAAGCCCTGTCAATCCCGTGGTGTTCTTTGATGTCAGCATTGGCGGCCAGGTGAGGTCCAGGAAGACCCAGCCCTGCGCCGAAGGGAAACAGCATGGGGCCAGGCAGACAGAATTCATCCGCCCAGGGATAGCGGGCTCGGGAAGCCAGAAAGGGAAACCGGACCAGAACCTACCGACCTGCGGGGTGTGGTGAGGGAAAGAGAATGAACACCCTTGCCCCTCGTAGTGTGCATCCTAGCGTCCCGCTTGTGGAATGTCTGGACGGAACGAAAGGATAGGTTACGGAGGCAGAGGTGGGAGAGAGAAAGGTATGGGAAAAGGAATGGTTAGCTCTTTGAGGTCCCCGCTCAGCGAGGCCTTCGTGGTCTTGGACTGGGCCTTCCGACCGTCTCTTGCCGGTTGCAGGAAGTTGGCCGCATGAAGATCGAGCTCTTTGCAGACGTTGTGCCTAAAACGGCCGAGAACTTTAGGTAAGGAGATGCTCTGCCAGATTAACCGAACCGAAAGCTGGGCCCCATTCTGCGGAATCGTCTGCCTATCCCTGTCCGTCCACTCACTGCCCTTGTGATCTGATTCCCCTAGGTATCGCTCTGTCTGAATAGTCCCCGTTTTGACTGTTCCCCATGTCAGTTTATCTTGTCTGTATGCCTGGGAGTCTGAACGTCTGGCCTCCGGTTGGTGGGCTTGCTGGCGCCAGTGGCTGTGCGGTCCCCCACGGAGATTAGAGGAACTCACTGCTGTGATGTCATGGTGGCTGAGTCCTTCATTCTTTTCCCTTTCAGGCAATTCTGCACTGGAGAATTCAGGTCAGTGGTTGACTTCTTTGCTTGCTCCTGAGGGGTGACCTGGGGCTGCAGTGAGGGTTTTGGGGAACCACCCGCAGGCCTTGAATGATTGCTGGGGACTGTAATAGAAGGTAATACCCCGAGGGTCTGTCTCACTTCATTTGCCTTCTTTATCTCCCTTGTCCTGACCATCTTTAGGAGCGTGCCTTTGGCTCCCGTGTATGGTAAATTGGAAAGGCGTATGGTTATCTGTCATCATTCCAAGTCTCTTTCTTTTTGGTTATAGAAAAGATGGGGTTCCAATAGGATACAAAGGGAGCACTTTCCACAGGTGAGGCCCATGGCAAACCATCCTGAGGGCTTTTAGAATTACTTCTTTGGGGGATTAATCTCTTTAGGAAAATAAAATCATAGGATAATTCTTAGATCTTGAGAAGGAATGTTTTTGTGGACTAAATTGACTTGAAGATTTATTAAAAGCTAGAGTGATAAACATGGTATTTTGAAATCAATGTTAATCTAAACTATAATGACTAAGTCAATATTTTTCTGAACTACAGACTCTTATCTCAGAATCCTTTGTTCTCTGTTTCAGGGTCATAAAGGATTTCATGATTCAGGGTGGAGATTTTGTTAACGTAAGTACTCTTCCTTTCCTATCAAAGACTTATACGATTTTGTTGTTGTTTTTGTAATTGTTGTTGCTACTATTTTTACTACAGGGACCCAAGTCTTAAGGCTTGAGAACAATAGCCAAGTTTATTAGGGGTGGGGGTGGGAGGGATGAGGATGAGAATGTCCTTGAGAGTTGCTGGCAACTACTCAGTGTACCACTAGATGACAGACATCAGCACTTTATTGAATCACTAACTTCCAAATCTCAACCTTTTAGGGCCAGAAACTGAACTTTTCCAGCATGCCTGTAGATGACCCATGACAGACCCAAATTAACCACATGAAACTTAGCTAGAAATCAAATGCAATTTGTTTAAACTAAATCGTAGTAAGTCCCTTTCCAGTGAGCTAAATGCTTATGCCCCATTTTCTCTTCTACTTCTGGTATCACAGTGCCTGGAAAGCTGAGTTTTTCATTGGAAGTTGATTAGGGGGCAAGAGAGGTAAATAATTCTGGAAGGATGTTTCCTCTATTCATGGGGAGAGCCCAGTGAAATAGTTCCTTCATTACTAAGCATGATTTTCTTGTGACTAGACTGTATGTGTCCCCCATATTAAGTCTTCTCCCCTCTCCTGACCTTAGAGGGAGCTGAATAAACCACATTTTTTTCTTAAATCTACTTTTGTTCTTACCCACTTCTGTGCATGGTCTTTCTTATTAGTATCATTTGGGTAGCCATGTTGCTGTTTTCTCGAATCTAGGAGACATTTTCTTCTTCACGTGTGTACTTACTTAGTTTGACTCTTATGAGCTTTTTATCTTTCTCTTTCCTATCTAGGTAAGGTTGTGATCTTAAGCCAGATCAGGCTTTCAGATATGTTTGGTTTCATCTGTATGATGTAAAACTGGGAAATTTCACCAAAAAATTCTGGAGTTTTGTTTCCTCTCTAAAGAATGGAAAACTAGGACGTGGTTCCATAGTGTAGCGGTTAGCACGTCTGCTTTACACGCAGAAGGTCCTGGGTTCACACCCCAGTGGAGACATGGTCCATGGTCTACGACCATGCCACCTGGAACAACCCCGATGTCTGATCTCAGAAGCTAAGCAGAGTCGGGCCTGTTTAGTACTTGATGGGAGACCACCTAGGAAGACCAGGTACTGTAGGCATAAATAATAATAAATTTAAAAAAAAAAGAATGGAAAACTAGGCCTGTGTTTCTCATGCAGTGACAGTTGGTTGGAATCAAGTAACTGCTCCATTCAGGCAGAATGTGTCCTTGCCATTTCACCACAGTCCCCACTACCTGTTTCCCTCATTTGTGATACCTGCCCTCATAGGCATTTGTTTGCTAACCATAGCCACTATTGATGGTAATAGGGCTTGGGGTGACCATATACTTTTTTTGTTAGCTGATATGAAGGGCTGAGAAGCTGTTCTCTGTCTTCTTTCCTTTCTTCTCATAGGTCCTGTATTGTTGTATTGTCTTAGCAGGAACAGAACCAACTTATTACTGGTCATTGCCAGGTACATCTGATCACACTTACTGATAGCCCCAGGGTTAGATAATAATTGGTCAGCCAGAGGTTGAGTATCAAAGAGAAGTAATTGCTCAGGGCCACCCTTAGAGAAGAAAAAATAGAATGAGCAAGAGGCAGAAGAAGCAGGATTTGAGACCTACTAAAGTTGGACCAAGAATATTCGTTTGTTTTAAAATTTTATTTTTTTTCTGATTGCAAAAGAAAAGTGTAGAAAAGAAAATAAGTCATCTCTCAAGGATTCTCTCCTTTCAAGAAATAAACTCTTGGCATTTTAGTTTACAGCCGCCAGCCTTATCTTTGCATGAGTATGTGTGTCAAATATAATTTTTAACAGACTTAAGATCATATATATGTTTGGTTTTTTGTACTTAACAATTGTCTACATTTTCTCCTATCATTATCTTCTTCCAAAACATTTTTTCTAACAGCTGCCTAATAGTCCATTATGAATATACAGTGAATTTGTTTGAGCAATCCACTATTGAAGATTTACGTTCCTTTTGTCGTTTGCTCTGAAAATTTGTCATTTTCCCTTCTCTGGCTTCTGGAGAGCAATAGATAGTATGATTATAGAGAATGATGTGGTAACTGACCTGTCCCCTAAGTTTATTGGGAAATTAGAAATGAACTTGTTTTCTCTTCCTTCTGTATATACGTATGAATTTATGTTACATAGATACATACATACAGTTAGAATAGCTCACATTTGTATAGTGCTATATCAGTTGCAAAGTCTTTTCTCAGAGAGACTAACTGGATCTTCATGGCAATGCTGTAAAGAGTAGGTGCTTTTATCCCCACTTGATAGTTGAGGAAACAGGTCAGAGATAGAGAATGAGTTCCTCAGATCATAAATGATAAGTCGAACTCAAATTCAGGTCTTTCCACTATACAGAGGTCGGCTTTATTGGTAATTTTTAGTCAAAGGTTTGAATTTGACAATTTTCCTTTCTTCCCTCATGTTAATCCCCTTTCTACCACAAATCCAATATTATTTTTCTTTACTAACTGGCTTTAAAAGACTAGTCTTTTGGCACCCTCTCAGTGTTACTTTAAATCCCCAGATTCTATTTAAGAAGCTGCAAATATGGTCTTGGTCAAGTTGTTTTATTACCTTGACTTAAGATTGCTCACCTGAAAGAAAAATGAGGAAGATGATGTGTATTCCACAGGTTTATTGAAAGAGCAGAGAGATAATGTGAATACAGCTAGTTTAAACAGACATTGGGAAATTAGGATTCACAGAACCCAAAGGAGAAACAAAAACTAGGAACTGGAAAGCCACATAGAATCAAGGCATACTTTCTCTCTGGTTCTCTAGCGCTCTCTCCAGCCCACCTTGCAGGAGATAGTCACTTCTAGCTTCCAGGTTTACACGATACAAGTTCAACCTCAAAGAGAGCATCTATCCTATTCCATGATTCCCACAGAAGGAACTCTGGTTGGCCCTGCATGAGTTAGGTGTTCTCTTCTGGACCAATCAACTTTGGCCAGGAGGGTGGTATCATGTTGTACAGACTAGACTTCCAAGAGCCCACCCACCCACATAGTTTGGGGGTGAGTTGGGGTAGTAGTTACTTGGGTGATTTTATGTGTATGCAGGCATGAGAGTCTGCTAGAACAGCAAGGATTATGTATGTAATCACTGAACTATTCTGTACTTTACCTGGGTCTTAACCTAGGTTCCTAAAGGCCCAGCTTGCTTGCTTGCTAATAAATGTTTAGACATTTAGATATTTTACCCAATCTGTGACAAAACCTGGCCAGTTCGTGGGCTGCAGGTGCCTTGGATGGGGCTTTGATTGCAGAGTCGGGTCAAAGAGATGCAGCTCCCAAAGTGACCAACAAGAGTGGACTTTAAATAAAGAAGCTAGGCTTTAGGTAAGAGCACTCTTCTACCGGCCTCTGGGGGGGCCCAGCACTCGCAAGTTGCCAACACTTCCCTTCTCTTTGCTCAGGGAGATGGTACAGGAGTCGCCAGTATTTACCGGGGGCCATTTGCAGATGAAAATTTTAAACTTAGACACTCAGCTCCAGGCCTGCTTTCCATGGTAAGTGAGGTCCAATCAGGGTTTTGGGTTAGATTTATAGCCAGCTGGTTTCTGGGCCCTTCTTGAGGCTCAATGTTGTCTCTTAGGATGGAAGCAAATGCTTTTTTTTGGCTCAGCCCAGGACTCAACTCTGCTATACCCATCTTCTTCCTCAGTCTGATTTTGTTGGGCTGGGCCCACTAGCAGCCTGGAGAACCAAAATTCAACTCTGGTGTGTGTTTCCCTCCCTTTGTTTCAGCCAGGACATGGGACCGGGCATTTAGCCTTGTTGCTCAGAATGCAACCAGTTGTTCTTTCAAGACCCACTGTTCACTCGCTCATTGCTCCACTCACCAGAACTCTCAACATCCATTCACTCACATTGCATACTGGCTGGTCACCCCCTTTTGTGCACTCACCACTCCTTGCTCACCACTTCTACTCCTTTGTCCCGGCACCTCCTCCCCATTTATAATCCCCCTGACACACATCTCACTCTTTCACAGGCCCCTGCCTGCGTGACCTAAACCTCCTCATCTACCCCACCCTTGCTCACTATCTTTTATGCTCACTGCCCCTTCACTTCCCCTTATATACCCCTCCTCATTTTCCCTTACCCCTCCCACCTTGCTTCTCTCACCTTCTCCTTCCCTTCCCTTCATCACCCATTTCCCTCTGTGTCTCTAGAGTTACAAAAACATGTTATATGACTGTTTCCTGCTTGCTTGCTAATAAATGTTTAGACATTGAGCAGCAAAGTAGATAGACTAGGCAGACAGGCAGGCAGGCAGGCAGACAGACAGAAAAGAAAGAGAGAGAGACAGACAGACAGACAGAGAGAAGTGAATTGGACTCCTGGGAGGCCTATCCTTCATTCCAAACCATAGGCCTATTCTGACTGGCCCAGGCAATCTCCATAGCACTAGCTATTTGCACCTTCTTAAATTTTTTAAATTGCCATTGTTATGATATAGTACATTCAGACAAAACAGGTTATGGCCTAGGCAACTGACCTTTTCTTATCTAGTAGCTAACTTGTAACTATAATTTAGTTAGAACTAGTATTGGACTAAATGCATCAAATTGGGTCCCATAAACAGTTGTTTCCATTATAAAAATTTACCCTGTAGAAGAAATGTACATTTATTCAAGGATTAGTTCCTTGAGGGAAGAAATTGTGTGTCCTGTTCATCTCTGTATCATTGGGTCCTAGCTCAAGCCCTGGCTCGGAATAGGTGCTCAGTAAGGTTTGCTGAAAGAAAGTGTGGAGGAATCAGAACTATAGACTCTCTTGGGAATCTTTCCCTTCAGCTAGTATGGCCAGGAAAACTCATTGCAAGTATACTTGGTTTCCATCAGGCAAACAGTGGTCCCAGTACAAACGGCTGCCAGTTCTTCATCACCTGCTCTAAGTGTGATTGGCTGGATGGGAAGCACGTAGTGTTTGGTGAGTCCTACTCCTGTCCCATGGTCAGGCCCCATTCACTCAGAGTGGGACTTCCAAAGGAGCCAGTCCCCATACTCTCGTACCAAGAGTGCTTGTCTGGTTTGACTGCTCTGGATAGTAGTAGGGAAGGTGGAAGTGGTGGAATGTGGAGAGGATGTGTGGGAGGACAAAGGGGTCAGCTGATAAAATGAGTAACTACTTGGGCAATACATGTGTCTGGGGGACAAACCCAGATGGTGGTATAGAGGTAATGCCACACAGAGGCAGCACAGTGCAATGCGGCTTCGCAGACAGTCAGACCTAGGTTTGAGTCTTAACTACTACTTCCTACCTGTGACCTTGGGCAGGTCATTTCACCTCCACCGAATCTTCATTTCTTGAAGTTGGTATGAGGAACAAATGAGATAATGGTGAGAATGGACATTGGAATCTGGAAAATGCTATGCAAGTAAGAATACTAAAGTTCAGCTCATACTCTTCCTACAGGAAAAATCATTGATGGACTTCTAGTGATGAGAAAGATTGAGGTAAGTCCTGTTTTGATTTCCTCTTTCTCAGCCATTCTGGTCTGGTACTACCTGACTAGTGTCAACAGAGAACCCTAACTCTAACCCTAGCAGGCTCTAGTTTATTAGACCTTTATTAAATGGCCTTCCTAAAGAAAATGAAGGTGAGACCACAGGCCTCCCAAGTTTTCCTGGCCTGTAGTTAGCCTGTCTGTAGCACACACTGAGCTTTGGCCTTTGGTGGCCCCTTCACCTACTTGATAAAATCCTACTCAGCATTGCATTCAAGATCCTGCCTACTTCTCCATGGCTCCTTCTGTCACTGTCTCCTCCATGTTCCAGTCACATCAGGCTACTGGCTTTTCTCTAAATGTGCCATACATGTCCCTGCCTCTTGCCGCTTCTTGCTCCTAAGCCTTTGTTCATGTTGTTTTCTCTACCTGGAATGCTCTTTTCCTTTCTTTTCCTCTTGGTGAGATCCCATTCATTCTTCTAGGCCCAGCTCAAATAATCCCCTGTTCTGTGAATCTTTCCCTGACCTCTTTAAGCAAAGTTTAGTTGCTTCCTCTGCCCTGTATATACTTTCTTACAACATATTGTTACATAGCATAGGTTTGATATTTTCTAAATGTACACTATTTTTTATCTGTATTATATGCTTTACCTCTCTCCTACGGCCCCGTAGCACAGGGGTTGGCAGACGTCAGTAAATGTTTGGTGTGTGTGTCTATGTGTCTGAGTGGGTGAATCTTTCCTGTGCTTTCTTCCTAGAATGTTCCTACAGGCCCCAACAATAAGCCCAAGCTGCCTGTGGTAATCTCACAATGTGGGGAGATGTAGACCCAAACAAGACTGAATCAGGTAAGTGTATCTTTCTCTTCCTGGTTAGGAGTCGCCCCAGAGAAGGTAGCATGATCTAGTGGAGAGAACCTTAGACTTGAAGACATGAGGTTGAGCTCATTTCCTCTCCGTGTGACCTTGCAGAAGGCACTTCCCTTCTCTGAGTCTGTTTCTTCATCTGTCAAATGGAGATGATACCTATCTCCTAGGATCATTGTAAGGATCAAAGAGAAAGGGTTGTTAGGGCATTTTACTTTTCTACCACTTTGTAGTTTACAAAGTGTCAACTTGAAAACCATCAGGCAGTTTCTTACAGCTTTCTCAGACTAGAGTTTCATTCAGTAGTCCTACTAGAAAGACCTGGCTCCAGCTCTGGGGAGACTCCCTGCTGGGACCATCCTGGGCAGCCAGGAGACACATCTTTTATGCTTCTCATCAGAACTGATGATGCAATTCCAGGCCCTGACTTTGTATTTGCCAGCCTCATAGGTGAACATGACACATTTCTCAGCCTCACCTCATACCCATCCTTGCCACTGCTGCTCTGTCTCGGACATTGTGCTGGGCATGCAGAGTAGGGCAAAGAATCAAATGATGCCTCTGCCTTTCAGGAGCTTATGGGGAATAAGACACATTCTCAGAGGTGATCACTAGTAATATGAGTGACATTGCCAAGTGTCATAAGAATTCAAGGGGGAAACCAGTCACTTCCAGCTAGAATGGTGGTGTCTTCTTTCCTTTCCATCCTTCCTTTTCTTCTTTTCTTCCTTCATTCCTTCCTTTTCTTTTCTATCTCTCTCTCCCCTTTCCTTCCCTCCCTTTCCTTCTCTTTCTTTCTCTCCCACCTCTCCTCTTCCTTTCTTTCTTATTTTGAAACCTGCAGGAAGTGCATTGAATACCTTTCACCTAGATTCACTAATAATTAACATTCTTGTTTTATCATTTTTTCCTTTCCCTCTTCCATCCCCTCAAATTCCCATTCCCTCTTCTCCCGTCTCCTACTTTCCTTCCTACCTTCCTGCTTTCCTTCTTTACTTTCCCTTCTTTCCCTTCCTTTATTTCTTTTCCATTTTAAAGTTGAAGACTTCTTGACACTTTACCCATAAATACTTCAGCAAGCAACTTCTAAAAACAAGAACATCCTACATAACCACAATAATATCTAATATGCATGTTCAGACTCCCCAGTTGTCCACAAAGTAACTTTTATAGCTGTAAAAAAGAGCGATCCATCCAACACTTGAAACAAACATCGCCCTAATAAATTTCATTAAAAGTGATCCAATCAAGTTTCATATATTCTATTTGGTTGGTTATGTTTAATCATGAAAGTAACAATCTCATAAAAATTTTCACACGAAACAGTTCAAGTGAAAGTCCTCCCATTGACAACACCCCAGCCCCAATCTCACTAGCCTTCCCAGAGGGAACTTCTTTATCAGTTTGATATATATCTATCAGGGTCTTTTCTTTGCCTATCTAATTTTGGGAGGTTTTGTTTTTCCTAAGCGGCATCAAACTATATTGTTCATCATTGTTTTTCCATTCGGCATTATGTCGGCAAAGACTTTTCCTCCTCCATTCAAGTAAAATTACTTCATATTTTAAAAAAAAGAAAAAGAAACTGACATATTCCATATTTGTAGCATATAGTTTATTTTACCTTTTTCTTAATGATTTGAATAGTTATACATCCTGAGTCTTAGTTCTTTTTTTTATATGTTGTGACTACTTTCTCAAGAATATATTTTAAGAAAAAATTAACAGTGTATTGCTTATCTTGACTTTGGTTATATTCTTTGTTAAATAGAAGTTTTAAATTTTGATGAGGTCAAAATGATAAGTCTTTCCCTTATGGCTTTTGTGTTTTGTTTAAGAAGGTCCTTACTACCTCAGATCCTAATGTCTTTTTTTTTTCCTAGTATTTCTTTAGTTTTATTTGTATGCTTACAAAATTATCTAGAATTTATTTTTTTGAATTCTGCCCTTTTCTCCAAATGGAGATCTAGTCAAAGACCAGACCATTTTAATGACTGTATATATATACCTCTAGCTGTGACTTACTTTGTGTTCACAGCATCTGGCACTTATAGGCATTCAGTAAAAATTTATCACATGAGTTAATAGAGAGAGAGAATGTCAGGCATTTTAGGCAGGGAACTGGTGCGAGCAAATGCTGAGGCAGGAATGCACAAGTGTGTTCTGCAAGCTCCACATGGACCTCTCTCTTGTCCAGCAAGTTGGTCCCTTCTCAGGCCCAGCTGACCCCCTGAGCTTTCCTTTCTGTCATTACTGGGGGACTCTAGGGCTCAACCTGCATTCCCCCTTCAGTAACTGCTGGCCATTACTCCCTCTCCCCCTCATTTATTTGCTGTAACTAAAGTCGAGCTCAGAGATCCTTCTCCTTCTGAAGGCTGACCACTGATCACTACCAGAGGATAGGAGATAACAGAAAGAATAAAGACTAGAAAGTCTTTATGTCTGGGGCCTCTTTTCTATGTTTTTCTGAGCCCCTTACATAAAGTTACTGGAAATCCTTATTAGGAGGGAGTTTCATTTCTGAGGGTGGCGATCATCAACTCTCCCCTCCTCACCTACTGTTAGCAAAGATTACATAAATCTTTGCTGCTATGAAAGCCCTTCTTCTCAACCTGTAGCCCAAGCAGAACAAATTCCATGGGGGCCATTTGATATTTCAGAGGCTCTCTAGACCAAAATTGTTCAATAGATACTCGTTTCTGTGATAATGAAAATGTTTTATATCTGTGCTGTTATGGTAGCTTCCAGCCACACCTGACAATTGAGCACTTGAAATGTGGCCGATGTGACTGAGGGACTGAATTTTTAATTTTAATTAAATTTAAAGAGCCACATGTGGTTATCACCAATTCAGTCTCCTAATCCTGATCTGCTCAGAATTGAATCTTTCATAGCTAATACTTAGGAATAACATAATAAAGCAGTTACCATTTATTGAATATTTCTCATGTTCAGATATTGAGCTAAGAATTTTACTTGAATTATCTCATTTAATTTTACCCAGAATCCCTATCATAGATTTTTAAGGTGTCAGGGAATCTAGATGTTAGTCTAACCTAAAGGTGTTCCATAGATGGGTGCCCCACTTTGGGTTTCTGAGTAATGTGATTTGGGAGAAAGTAAGGAAAAGAGATGAATTCCCCCAGAGAGCAGGATATCATTTCATCATTCTTCTCCCCAGCTATAAAGTTACAGGCATCTCTAACTTCTTCCTATAGGAGTGTTTCAGATCTCTCAGGTTGCTTGGGGCAGAATAATGGTTGACGGCCAGTATAAATGATGTTTTCAAACCCTACTGGGCAGTATTTCTCAAACTTTAATGCACATATGAATTACCAGGAAAGCTTGTTAAAATGTTGGTTCTGATTCAGTGGCTCTGGATGGAGCCTGAGATTTTGCATTTATAACCAGCTCTCAGGTAATGCTGATGCTGACTTTGAGTGGCAAGGTTACGTGGGAATAACAAAGTCTGTCTGTTAATTGAGAACCCACCATATTCCAACCAGAAAAGACTCAGGAGATAATCTCTTGGTGGCACTGGTCCAGCAGGAATCTAGTGCATTCAAATCAAGATATCACCTAATCATGCATTTGAGGCGTTGTGCCCAGGCACTGGAAATATAAAAAGATAGGAAAGAGGCAGAAGGTAGGTTAGATCACTTGATCAACTGTACCTCCCTATGAAGCACTTCCTTCCAGAACTCTTTTATGTTTTGCCTTAGGTCCTGACTTTGGTTTTAGTAAAAACAAAGTTTTCTGTATAACTCTACATGTAGAAACCTTGGTTTTATCTCAGTGGGTCCTATGAAAGCTTTTTATGATAAATTTGGTTAGGTATACGTTAGTGAACCCTGGCCCTCAGGAATCTGCCATAGTCTGAACTGGGCTCTTTTTACTTACAACCTGAGAGGGGCTGGTGGAACCTGTTTTGAAAGCCTGAGAGTCTCTTGGAAAAGGAAGTGACTGTGAGCTCTGGCAGCCCTGCTAGTCTGAATTGATGCTCACCTCCCTGTGATCCCCAAACCTGGTATTTGTGGCAAGCAGTAGTTTAGTTCATTGTTTCCCAAACTTCCCTAAAGAAAAGAATCATTTTGGAGCATTTGTGAAACCTACTAATTCCCAGATCCCTCCCCCTTAAGAGTCTGATTGAGTTAGAGGTAGGACCCAGGATGCTATGTTTGTAACAAGCATCTCAGATGCTTCTTATCAGAGAAATGTGGCTTACACTGCTTTCAGTATTGCTGGGATGGATATCTTTTATTTTAATATTTGAATCTTTTGAAAAAATTTTATAATGAGCACAACATAATTTTGCAGTTATTATAGCTTATAATGAGCCATTCTTGAAGTTCAAATAGTGATTACATTAAAAGTTAATTGTACCTTTGGATATGGTAACAGTTGTGAAAGTACTGTTGGAATGACTGAAGTTTAGGAAACACTATCCCCCATTCTGAGATTACCTGCAGATGTAGATGTGATACATTCCTATGGAGGAAAATTATGAAAGACATGTCTGTGGCACATGGGCTGCTCCTTCATCCCACAACTCAGCAGTAATTAAGATAGGTCCCATGCTAGGTGATCACTTCCTAAGGTATATAAATGTCTAATCACTAAGCTGTACTCCTGAAACTAATATAATAATGTATGTCAACTATAATTGAAAAATAATATGCTCTGTATTATTCCATGCTCTATATGAGGCTACATATTTGAAAAGCCCCGTTCTTGCCTTCAAGGAACTCACAGTTTCTTGGGAAACTGACAATTACAGTACAATAAAGCACTGGACTAGACATTTTAGGACAAAATAAGGAAAGTGCGAATGCCTGTGTCTGCCTGGTTTGGTTTGGGAAGACTGCAGAAAAGATGATGCTTCAACTGAACATGAAAGAATAGAACTTGTCAGGTGGCTAAAACTGGGGAGGGCATTCCAAGGAAAGGGAACAGCATGAGCAAAGCACAAAAGCAGGAAACAGCAGGAAGTGTAAAGGAAACTGCAAATAATTCAATATAGCCAAAGCAGGAAGGTATGAAAAGCAAACAGTAAGAGGTGAGGCTGGCAGAGGCCAGGGCCAGTTGTGAGAACCAGTGCAGGCTGAGGAGTTCATATGTGTTCCTGAGGGTGGGGAAGGGCTATAGGCAGTATGTACATTCTTTTTTTCTTCATGGGGTGAGAGTCCAGTGTGCTCCTGAAATTCTCAAAAGGGGGCCTGACCCTCGAAAAAGAACCAAGCTGGTAGGAGCCACTGAAGGATTTTGAGCAGGAGAACATAGTGCTTGAATTTTCTTGTTTAGAAGTTGATTCTGGCAGCAATGTGGAGGATGGGGTGGAAGCCCATGAGGTGTCCACTACAGCAGTCCAGGCAAGAGGAAAGAGGTTTCACGTGAAAATATGGGTCTCAAGAGCACTAGAGATTTGGCAGCAAATATTTGCATGCCTGCTGGGTGTGTGACACTGTTTGTTCCCTGCCCTGAAAGTCAGAAGCCCTGCCAGCTAAAAAGGGAGGGGAGAGGAGAATGTCTGGCTCCATTCCAGTACAATCCAGTGCAGTCACAGGCGCTTAACAACAGGGATACATTCTAAGAAATGCGTCATTAGGCGATTTTGTTGTGCAAACTAACATCATAGAGTATACTTACACAAATCTAGCTGGTATAGCCTATTACACACCTAGGCTATATGGTATAACCTATTGTCCTAGGCTACAAACCTGTACAGCGTATTACTGTACTGAATACTGTAGGCAATTGTAACAATGATAAGTATTTGTGTATCTAAACATATCTAAACATAGAAAAGGTACAGAAAAATATAGTATAAAAGATTTACAAATGGTACATTTGTATAGGGCATTTATCATGAATAGAGCTTGCAGGACTGGAAGTTGCTCTGGGTGAGTCAGTGAGTAGTGAGTACTTACACTACTATAGACTTTATAAACTGAATAGTTAGGCTACACTAAATTTATAGAAACACAAGATTAAATCAAGCACAAGAGCAACTGATGCAATCAGGAGCTGGGGTAAGCACGAGATGCTGCTGGTGTAACGGCATACTGTTTTATAGCAAACTTTTCTGAGTAGAAAGAGTATATTCTAAAATACTGATAGAAAGTATAGTATAGGAAATATATAAACCAGTAAGTCATTTATTATCATCAGTGTACATAATTGTGTTGCTTTTCTTTTCTGTGACTGTTAGTGTGGTATGTTTGTTTATACCAGCATCATTACAGACACATGAGTTTTACACTACGATGTTACAATGGCTACAACGTCACGAGGCGATAGGAATTTTTCAGCTTCATTATAATCTTATGGGACCACTGTTGTATATGCTGTCCTTTGTTGACCAAAACATTGCTATGTAGCATATGGCTGTACAAAGGCAAAACTCTCTGTGTCATAACTAGGTCTTTCACACGTTGAGGTACATCTCATCAATGGAATACTGTATAGCTTTAAAAAGAAAGAGGTAAATCTGTATGTGTTGGCAAGATTTCTAAGGTAAATCAAGTGACAAAGTCAAGATGTAGTATATTATATAAACATACTACTACTTATTTTGAGTAACTTTCAGAAATTTCTGTAGTGATATATAGCTGAGTATTAATAGTTATTTTTGCAGAGTAGATAGCAAAGAGACTTTCTTTTCAGTTTATATTGTCCTGTATATGCTTGAATTTTCTACATTGAGCATGTTTCTTATAACAAATACAGTATATGTTAAAACAGTATATGTACAGTTTTAACTAGTCCCTCCCAACTCTTCTCAGGAGCATGTGGCCAACATCAGTTTGAATCATTCCCCAGTTCCTCCATCTCCTCCTTCCTGGCCTAGGCAGAGTCAGTGGTCTCCTCCTGGGTGCTCCTAGTACTTGGTTCATGTTGCTATTAATAACATTTAACACAAAGGATCACAAAAGTGTTGGTCTGGTTTTCTCTAGACTGAGAACTCCTTGAGGCAAGGACCATGCTGACTAATACAGTGCCCTGTCTATGACAGAGCTTAAGTACTGGAGCACCATGCAACTTATAAAGTATTTTTATACATTTTTGTACATTCTTTTTTAGGGCCCAAAGTTAAACTTCTGTTTGAGCCCGCAGTATAAAACCAAGACTCCCTGTCCTCTGGAGGAGGAGGGGTGTGGGCATGTTTGTAGGTAGAGAGACAGTAGTATCTGAGTGTACTCACCATGTTCTTTAAGTGCAGCTAACTCCAAGGACATAAACAGAGGGTGTGGAATTTCCTTTCTCTATAACCCAGGAACCACAACCTGCAAGGAAGAAGGATTGCTCTTTGTTCTAGAGCTCCACAGAGTGCCACAAGGTCTGGCAAAAAACAAAGCAAAATAAAACACAGGCTTTGCAGCCAGTACACCAGGAAGCCCCATCACTGTCAAGCCATTAAACCCCTTGGTACCCTAGTTTTCTCTTTGCTTAATTTTATAATGTATATTGCATGGAGTTGTAATGGGTAAATAATGAGATAGTATGCTTGGCCATAAATGTTAGTTTCTATCTTTTTGGTTCTTGTATAATATACTTTTCAGTTTCACTCTGGAGAACCAAAGGTCTAGCCTATGGCAAGAATCAGATTGGTTTTACTTTTTTGGTTAAAGAGGATTAGGAGTGTAGAGGAGGTGAGAACTTTGTCTCTCATGGAATGTCTCCTTCCAGTTCTTCTTAGCTGCATATCTCTTCCATCCCTCACAGACCTTCATGTCTCTGCCATTGTAGGCCTTCCCTTGCTCTGGGTGATGCTCTTGAGTAAGATCTGGATTGGCCCCTGTTTGCTTCCTTGCCTGCTGTTGCCCTGTTTGATCAAGAGACCTTGGAAGTATCACACACGTTTTTCAACTGTAAATAAAGTTTTTTGTTTTGTATGTGTGTTGTTTTTAAATGGTTGTAATGATAGTCCCATCTCCTCATGATTTAGCTTCAGCTAGGACTCACTCTCCTAGCTGCAAGGCCAGCGTGGACCAGAGCCAAGCCCTTGCTATGTCTAGTTGCTCAGATTTGCAAGGAGTTGTAGCAGTCCCTTCTTAGGTTCAAGCTGATTGAACGAAGAAGGCAAAGTCCCAGGGCCTTATACCGTGACATATTCCAAGGATGTTTCCACTAGTAGTAGTTTCTGGTTAGTTCTGAAGCCTGTAGGGAAAGGGTTCCTAACTTGGGATGTGTTTGGATGGGAGACCATTTGACAGAAAACTAAGGTACCAAATAGTCACAATGAAGCGTGAATAGTTCGGTCAAAAATCTTTGTTTGAATCTGGGGTCATTTTTTAAACAGCTGAGGCCTTGAGAAGTTCACCGTCCCTTTCAGATCCCCAGTCTCTTCATCTATAAAATGGGGATAATAATACTTATCTACTTCATAGCATTGTTGAAAGGGTCAAATAAGAGAATGGATATGAAGGTAACTTGTAAACAGTAACATGCCTTGACAAAATGTTAGTTTTGAAAGGAAATAACCCAACATAAAAAGATTCCACTGAGTATAATGTTCAAGAGGTAAAGAGACTTCCCTGGTGTTCCTGTCATGAGGCAATTTCTATGTTCTCCTATTTCTACTTTCTCCTGGCCAATGGACAAGATGACCTACAACTAACTGGCAGTAGGCTACTGCAGCAGCAGAGGTAACAGTTGAATTCTCTGACAGAATAGAACCTGGTAAGTGCCATTTCAGTGTTTGGGGAACAAGAGGGACGGTGAGCTATACAGGGGACCTATAGTACAGATATTTATAACTCTGTAGCTAGGTAAACAGGATTCAGGGGACACAGTGAAGAACTGTGATCAAGTAACCAGACGGAATGGAATTATAAAGAGATAGGAAGGATGAGCAGCTGGAATCCTGAGCTGACATTCTTGTGATGGGCCATTCAGTTGAATTCAGTTATACTTGGCACCTGCATTCTATGCCAGTCTCTGTCCTGTTCACTGGAGCTGCAAAGATAAGATGTGGCCCATGCTTGTGACAGGAGATAGGCACAGTTTTGATACAATGTGGTGAATATTAGAATGTGAGCCCTTATGGGGGCAGGAAAATTGGTCGGTTTTTTTTTTTTTTTTAAACTGTGTCTCCAGCACCTAGAAGACTTAAGCATCCAGTACCTAGTAAGTGCTCAATAAACATTTGTTATGTGAATGGTAATGCTGTGTACAAGATGCTATGGGAGCAGGGTGGAGAGACTGACAGTGAGAGGAAGAGCAAGTATTGACAGATTGGTTAGAATTAGCCAGGAGATGAGTGGGAAGGGCTTTCCAGGAAGAGGGAACTCTGTTCTTTGGCCAGAATCTGTTAGAGATGGGGAAGAAAGTGAAACTTATTTTGCAAAGGAAATTCTCCCAATGAACTGCCTTGCTTTTCACATCACTTAAAGGTAGGCACTGGAGTTGTCTGAACTGCGGTCACCATCTTGGGCAGTGGGAGCTCTCGGGGTGGCATTGGGACTAGAAGAACTGTGAAGTAGAGAGCTCCCACCTCACAACAGAAGAATTTTGACCTGAACAGGTTTCCAGTGCTTCATTACCATCCCTGCAGTGGTAGAGAAGTGGCTACAAGGAAACTAGCAGAAAGTAGCTCATCTTTATGACCAAGGAGCAGGAGAGAGCTTAATTGGATGAGTAAGTAATGATACTTTTAAGTAACGTTTTAAAGACAAATGTTACAGAATTCATATTCTTGCTTGAGAAGCCCTCCCTTCAAAGCAGTTACATGGGGAAGGTTGCTCACTTATTCTCAAAAGTGCTGCTGCCCTTTTGTCTTTGCAACTCCACTTTGGGTAAAAGCTCTCAAGCCTATCAGGCACACTTTTAAATGTCCTCAGTGTTGGCAGAACTGCCTTTTGAGGAAACATTTTCTTTTTAGCAGTCAAAAGTCATCTAGAGCTGGAACAGATGAATAGCAGCTCTAGATTCCACCTACTTCTCTCCATACACATTGTTGCTGGAAGCCTTTTCACATGGATTACTGGTACAACTGCCCATATGACCTCTTTGCCGCTAGTACCACCTTCTCTGACCCATTTTCTACACCATCTCATTCATTTAACAAATTTATTAAGATATTGTGTCAGGTACTGTGCTAGATGCTCCAGGAAGTCATAGTTTGGGAAGATTAAATTAGTGCATTACAGTGTTAGGATAGGAGGGCCTTCTGACCTAGTAACATTTGAAGCAAGACCTAAAGGATGAAGAGTTAAGCAAGCAAAGAAGGGAGAAAGGAAGTTTATGAGTGCAGGGAATAGTATGTGATAGCCCAAAGAAGGCAATGGCTAAAGGTCTGGAAGATTGGACAAGGAATGTGAAAGATGAGAGGTAAGTTTAAAGAAGTCATAGAGTCCTGTAAACCACATTAAGAAATTTGGACCTTCTTAAGGGTGGTGGTAGTCACCGAAAGATTTTAAATAAGACAGTGTCATGTTCAAAAGAACACTCTGGATGTTGTGGTGGGGAATATTAGAGTAAGAAAGAGGTAGAGAGACTGGCTAGGAGGCCATAGCAGTGCTCTAAGATAGGGTCAGCAAACTACAGTTAGCGGGCCATCTCCGTTTTTCAATGGCTCATGGTTAAGAATAAGAATGGTTTTTAATGTTTAAATGGTTGAAAATATCTAAAGAATATGTGATGTAAAAATTACATGAAATTCAAATTTTAGTGTCCATAAAAGTTTTTTTGGAAAAACAAAAATTTGCCTACTGCTCTAAGCAATAGATAACGGCCTACACTAGAGTGGTGGCAGGAGGAATGAAGAGATTAAAGATTTTTAGGACTGATTCAAGGAGGCCTTTAGGAAGTAGAATTGACAGGCCTGGATGATACTGATGGGATAAGGACTATTGCACTAGCCTAACTTTTCCCTACTTCCATTTTTGCCCTTCTTCAACCCGTTCTCCATTTAGCAACCATTAAATAAATTATGCCACTCCCTGGTTACAGCTCTAAATTACTCTTCTCACTATTGCCTTTAGGATGAATTCCAAATAAAATACCCCTAATTTCACCCTGCCTACCTCTGTAACCCAATGTCTTCATTATAGTCTTATTGTAATACTTGCATTCCAGTCAAACCCTATCTTGTCTAGCCTCTAGGTCTTTGCATAAACCTCCAAGTGCCTGCAGTCAGCACTCCACTTTCAATCCTTAAATGCTTTGTTTTTGCAACGCTGGGGTGTTGGGTGTTTAAGTTTCTGACTTCATCCCTACACTGAATTTAAGGCAGAAACTGGCAGACTAGTCTATCCCAAGCAGATAGTAGACGCTTAATAAACAACGAATTAAGAACTTCAGCTGCAGCATGTGGCAACCTCGATTATAAATCGTTTGTGAAACGTGCATAGTAATCCCTATTTCACGTGTCTGTTGTAAGAATAAAATGCAAGAAAAATGCCTAGCTTGCTCAATAAACGTTTTTTGATATTAACTCTGATTTGTGGCCAATGCAAAAAGACGTGAATGTTTAATAAGACAGCCCTTAACATGCCTGGTAAAATGGATCGTAAGGCAGATCCCCATGGAGTACGCCCCCGCCCTCCGCCCTAAATGTGCCGAGCAGTGGCAGCCTGAGAGCCTGCGTGGTCCCTCCAAGGTGACTGCTCCGCCGAAAACGGACGCTCTTTGAATGCATACGTTTAAGTCTGTTCCAGAAATCCTCTGCTGTGCCGCAAGTAACACGGCCATTGTAGAAAAGACGGCTCTATTGGCAGTAATGGTCTGAGGTCACAAGGACCATATTTGAAGCAGGAAGGAAGGTAGGCCTTTCCACATGGGGCTAAGGTATCGGCGGGGCCCCTTCCAAGCCCCCGGATCAGGTAATCCCAGCTCAGGCGTTTAGCCGTGCCTTTCCTACGACCAAGAAACAAGCCTGGACGTATGGCCCGCCAGCCCAAGCTGCAGCCTCGTGAAAGTCACGTTCACTCTGCCCGTCCTCTCGGGTACTCTATGGTTCTCGTGGCGACTACTCTAATTCTAGTTCCGGTCTCTATGGCGGCGGCGGAGGCAGGAACGGTTGTAGGTCGGTCGAATTAGCCGCCTAAGAGCCAATGAAAGTGGAGGAGTGATAAAACATTAGCCAATAGGTGTCAGGAATTGGGGTCAGGTGGCGAGATTGACAATATTTCTGGCCAGTGAAAGATGCTTAGGGCGGGTCGAACGCAGGGCTTATCCCGCCCGTCCCGCCATTCTCGCTAGTTCGATCGGTAGCGGGAGCGGAGAGCGGACCCCAGAGAGCCCTGAGCAGCCCCACCGCCGCCGCCGGCCTAGTTACCATCACACCCCGGGAGGAGCCGTAGCTGCCGCAGCCGGCCCCAGTCACCATCACCGCAACCATGAGCAGCGAGGCCGAGACCCAGCAGCCGCCCGCCGCCCCCCCCGCCGCCCCC
>NW_011889107.1:247774-298324 GCF_000151845.1 Pteropus vampyrus | reverse complement strand
GACCGCGTGTGCGGCGGGTTCCCTCCCCTCCCTGCGGGCCGCGTGCGCCGGGGTCCGCACGCTGTTGTTCCGTTCTCCACCCGCTCCCTTCCGCGTGTACCCTGAGGGCGCGGCGCGTCGCCTACGCAGGCCGGGCGGCTTCCCCTTCTCTCACGTGCTCCCCGCCCCGCATCCGCGCCCGCTGTCTCCGCGCGCAACCAGCTTGGGCCTGCGCCCCTGGCTGCAGCGGCCTAGAACTCACCCACGTGGACCGCAGAGGCGCAGTGGGGGCCGGATCGCGGCTGGGCGGTGGGGCGAGCGGGCTCTGAAGAGAAAGGCTGTCAGGTGGTCGCGGGCAGCCGCCGGGAAGCGCGCAAGGGACCGGATGCTGAAGCTTGGCGGTTTTAAAAAAGGATGCCTGGTAATCGTGGGTTTTTTTTCCCCTTTCAGCAACGAAGGTTTTGGGAACAGTAAAATGGTTCAATGTAAGAAACGGATATGGTTTCATCAACAGGTGAGCTGTCATACCTCTTGCACGCTCTACTCCAAGCTGCAGGCTTTGCGGACTTGGGATTGTTTAAGCATGCTTAGGTTGCTCCGTCTGGTATGTTAGTGGGATTTGTTTGTTTTCCTTGATGATCGAAGGGATTAATTGGTCTAGAGATTGTCTTCGTTTTGCATCTAAATATTAAGCTAACTTAAAAGGCTTGTAATCGTACAAAGCAATTTAAAAGGCAGCAGAGAGAGTGAGACTTCTAACAGGGCAAACTGAAGAAATTAAGATCTAGTATAATGCTGTTAAGACTCGGGCCCCCCACGTTTTTATTGTCATTTTATGTTACTGAAACTGGTATTCGAAAGTGTGACCCACTGGTTGGTATATAGATTATTTACATTCTATTGATAGGTTATTGTTAACCTTTGGAGGTAACATGTTTTAACAATGCAGATATGAGATCTGGTCATCCTGATGACTAAGGCTATTTTGCCTTTGTTTAATGTTTCAACATATGTTATCTTGAATGCCTCAGATAAATTTCATATTAGGACTGCTTTGACAACAGAGTTTTTATTCGCTCATAGAGTAACATCTGGAACAAAATGGCCCTTTCCCTTACTTAATTTTTATTTCTTCTACTTCCTTGTCTCCAAATCATGACTATTTTTTTTTTTTTATTATTAAAGATTTAGTTGTAGCTTGTTAGAGTGGCCTTAGTCCATGTTAACATTGTTCTTTGTATTTGAAGGCAAAGCTACAAACTACATCTTTAGGATTAATGCTTTGAACTGTTTGTAACAATATGGTAAGGTGCAGTTTACTCATAGTAATCTTCGTGGTCTCCCTTGTGAGCCGGGCATCATTTTCAAGATGGCTGCCAAGGCTAGTAGTGCAATTATGTGGGTGTAAAACAGTGTATGCTGATAGTAGTTATTGGCTTTACAGGTATGATACAGTCATCTCAGCATTTTCTTTTTTACATCACTACTTTAGAAGGCGTTAACAACTAGATATTTAAAAGAACACAGCAAAAAGTAATACCTAATGTTTGCAAAATGGACACTACTACAGGAAACCAAATGGGCAACATCAGGCTGAAAGAGACATAATTGGCTGATGTTGGGAGAGAGAGCAGAAGAGATTGTAAGCATATGATGGTCTGTTTTCCACGTTTGCAGTTGTGAAGAAACATTTTGTTCCAGAATCTTTAGGAATTTTCCATCTGTTCTTACACTGTCTGCCTTCCTGACAGGCTACGTTTTTCATCAGTTTTTTGATAATGGGTTACTAGTGAGGGAAGAAGGGAATGCTTTGGTGCTTAGATTTGATTTACCGCTTTTTGGTTGGTTGATCTCTGAATTTGTTAGCATTTCAGTTAGTATTTCCATCTTACTGGCCTAACGGTTAAACCAGTCAATGGTTTTTGAATTTAAGTGCGCTTACCTTGGAAGAGTGTTAAAAATGCAGATTCCTAAGCTCTCCCTTGGAAGCTTGGATTCACTGGGTCTGGGGTACATTTTTACAAGAAACATTGCTTTTAACCTTGACTCTCTAATCATAGGCTGTCACTGGTGTGCACAGCCGAAAGGACTGTAATTTGAAGTCTTTTCAGTGGTTAGATTGTAGTTTGTGTGTGCTTTAAAAATTGTAGCATGTGCCTTTTGCTGTATTTTGTTAAATGGACATAGGTTATGATATTTTTGAGATGAACAATTGATATCCAAGATGAAAGAATAGTTCTTTACATATTATAAATTTTTATCTTATGAGATGCCATTATTTAATAGCTCTGTTCTGACTTGCAATCAACTCAATTGGTTATTCTCCAGAGCAAGTTAAATGTAAATTGGCTTTTGATGATCCTTTGTTTGGACTGTCCAAGCCTCAAGTATTTTGTCTGATTAACTGGTTCGAATGTGGTTTATATTTCTAAACTGGTTATTTCAATGATTCTGAGACTTTTGCATAAGACACTGTAAAATCGTACTGCAATTAAGAGTCCAGGAGACGTTTGCCTTGATTAAGGGAAAATATACGTCTTAAAGAACTGTAGTTTTGGAAGCTAACAGGGCTAGAGACACCTGGGGCACAGGGAGCGTGTCACATAGTTGTGCTGTTTCTCTGTGAAGTAGAAGATGCAGTGTTTGAGATGATTGCCATGACTTTAATTTTAATCTTAAGGTTCTATGATTGTATGTCCTAGGTTCTTAAGATTTATATAGTTAAAAGGTTTTATGTAAATTTTCTGCCTTTAAAGAAATGAGTTTTCATGCTAAACATTTCAATCTGAATTATTGTATATGATAGTCATTGGTATAGCTTTGTGAGAATTTTTTTTTTTAAGGTTTTTTTTCCCCCTGGTGGTTCTTTTGTATAAAAGATGCTAAATAAGAAGAGCATAGTGCTTTTAAAATGGCAAAAATCTTTGGCTTTGTTAGGCTATGTAATCTAGGAATTCTGAGAACTTCATTGTTAATTCTTTATGTGCTGAGTCTGCAAAAATTAATTGGATTATGTGACAAGGGGTTTGTTAATGCCTCCAAATTTTTTATTATGAAAAACTTAAAACTGTTGAAGGTGTCATTAGAAGGATGCCACAGGGGTCAGTGGTTTCAGGGTTTGAGTCTGCTATTTTAAGCTAGAAACCTGATTTTGTCTTTTGCTTCTTGCTGTTATGGATATATCCATGCTCACCAAACTCAAGATTGGCGTAAATCAGTAACAATTTATTTTTTAATGGGACATGTGTCTTTTATAATGACCAGAATAGGAATTCTTTTCTATTCTCTAGAGTACTTAAAATGCTAAGTTAATCATTCTAAGATTTTGGGGATGGGCAAGGAATTTAGAGTGAAGAGAATTGAATAAAGCAGAGGTCACAAACTGGTGACCTAGTAGCTAAGTCTTTCCTCAGATGTTCTGTTTGGACAATACAGTGTCTTAAAAGAATAGGAATTAATTACTGACAGTTAAAATTCAGGAGATAATATCAAAACTATCTAGATTATTTTTTAAAATCTGAATTTTAGCATTAGGGCCCGGAGTCTCATGTAAATAAAAATTCATCTGGTCGTGAATATTATCATCTTTAACTGGAGCATATATTCTGTATTTACCACAGCCTGTCAGGCTTAGTTTTCTCCTGTTAATTTCCCCTCCTGCCTGGCCTCTGTATGCATTTGAGTTTATTACCCATGATCTAGGAAGGTGTATGATAAACCTAGCCAGAGAACAACTTAGCTATCCCTCTTTTAGTGGCTGTCAGGTTTAGTCTCCCTTGATGGGGGTGGGAACATGTCCCTTTTGGGGATTCCGTGTGTATATAACTGATGAGGGTGACTTCTTATACACAATGATAATAAGTAAAAGTAGGTCATGTATATCAAGTACTTATATTTGGCACTATTGTAAATGCTTTAAATGATCCAATCTGTGTAATCCTTAAACCTTTGAGGTGTAGATACCATTCTGGGGCACAGAGAGGTTGAGTAAACTTGCTCTAGGAAGAGACTAGCTAGTAAGTGGCAGAGCTGGGATTTGAATTTGATTTTCTGACTCGAGTTTATGTTCACTAACTGCTGCTATACTGACTCTGAAAATAGACCCTAGTCATCTTCAGTTTGGTCCTTGTCCATGTAGTTACAGATAATTTCTTAGCAGTGGCTATTCTTAGCTACTGAAAAAGACTCCTTTCTTAAATGATCTGTGCGAGTACTAGTTCCTCAGATTTGAAAAGAATTGAATAAGAGAATATGTAGCTGAGTCTATGACTACACAAAGCCTAAAATACAGTATGGTTCTTAATTTTAAAAGTTTGTGAAACTATGGAAAGGTGATTGCCAAGTCTTTGGGGCTGTTAAAAGTCAGGCTGATATTTACTTGATCACATAGTAAAATATTTCTGAGCCATGGAAGACACGGGTAGTCTATAATTGACTAAATGCTGTGACACTAGGGAAGACGTAGATAAAGACTTGGTGTGCTGCTAAGGACCCTTCCTTTGGGGGTAAGGGAGACAAAAAAAAAAAAAGATTTTAATCCTTAAGTCATGTCTTAAAATACTATATATTGGTTTCTGAAGAACTGGAGCTCTTAAAACATGACACATACAGGTTCTTTTAGGATTTATTTATGTGAGGTTATGATAGCCACTGATCTGAAGTTGGCCAGAAAGTCATCCAGTGTTCACCAAGTTACCGATATTTAAAATCTAGAATGGAGAACTAGCATATTCACCTTGTGTTTTCCTAGTACTGGGGCTGTAATTGCTGAGTTTCCTACCCTCCAGTCTCAGCCCTTGAAAGAGTCTAGCTCACTTAAAGCAGGCAACATAGTAGAAAATAATGTGGGAAATAGGACCATGTCTGCTGGGTGTGGGGAGTGTTTAATTGAGAACAAATATAATGATAAATGGCTTTGTGATCTCGTAGCCGTCTGCAAGACTTAGAAATTTGTGTATGGATACTTTGCATTATGGAGCATATATAGATGATAAATCCTGGAGTTTGTTTTTTATAACCAAAGGATTATAAATTAATTTATGCGGTTGGGCAAATTAAGCTGTTAAAATGACTTGTTTCCGTAACCTCGAACAAGATAATAACACGGGAGCATTTGGTTATGGCTAGATAAATGTGTATGGTAGGTCTCATTTAAGGCAGTGCTGTGGATTGGCAACAAAAAATGTTATCTAAAATTTTGGAATATCTTAAGACTCTTTAATCTGGATAGATTTAGTAATATAGGAGTTTAGTGCTGGCTACATGTTTTTACCTTCGGTGTGCTACATTAGCAACTATTGAAGAGACTTCTGTTTTCTTTCAGTCCCAGCAGGATTTCTTTTTCCTTTAGCATTCTCCTAACTTAAAATGGTATCCTTTTTTCTTCATCAGCCTCTTGCCATCTGTGTGCTTCCTTTTTTCTTAAAGTCAGTACTGTTGTTTACTGAGTGGTAGTACTATTCTACTAGCTAGATGAGAAAACCTACCAACTGTGTCTTCCATTAAAAATTTTTAGTAGTAAATAATGCCCTTATTAACAAAAAGAAGTAGAGTAGAAGAATACAACAAAGAATACACTTGACTGCAGGAAAATGGAGTGATTGATGTACAGTATATTGACAGACACTGTTGGAATATTGTAGACCTATGCTGTCCAATACAGTAGCCATAAACGTGAAATACGCACCAGATTATGAAGACTTTGTATGAAAAGAAAAATGTAAAATATTTCAATTTTTTATATTGACTGTATGTGTTGAAATGACAAAATTAATTTTGCCAGTTTTTACTTTTTGTTATGGCTACTAGAAAACAAACTTAGATATTTGGCTTGTATTTTATTTCTATTGGACAGCAGTTTTAGAAACTGGACTGCAAGTAAAGTAATTATTTCAAGTGGCAGCAATATGGAGAGGCTTATGTTTTATTAGAGCGTGGCCTTCACTAGGTTTTTAAAATATGATAATTAGCTAACATTTAATAGGTGTAAAGTCTTCACTTTACAAACAAGGCATCTTTTCCAAGATCATGTAGTTACGAATGGAATAGCCAGTATTCCAACTTTGGCTTCTATTAAGGAGTTTTCAAGCACTGTGCCGTATAACCCATTTGCCCCTCCCTCCTTGCTCTGATTAGTATGGTTTATCATACCATATGCAGAAAACATATTTGGTAATTCAACTGCTGCATTGGATTGAATGGTGGTGGCCTTCTAGATTGAAACCCTAAAGGATGATCCATGTGTTATTTTTATTTCTGGTGCTTAGCACAGTGCTTGGCTGGCTAGCTAGCACAAGTAAATACTCAGCTTTATTAAAGGAATGAATGAAGCCTTTAGACTTGAGTTCCTTCATTATAGGCCCGGTAGCTTGTGGCAGAAAAACTAATAAGATGGAATAATAGGAAAGGATAGAATTTAGAGAAGTAAAAAGTGGCACTGATTACATTTTATTTTGAAAAGCTGACTGCTACTAAGCGAACAGTAGGCACTTAAATATTTTTAAAAAATTTTATTGAGCACCTACCATATTCCTACAGTGTGTTGGGGGCTAGATGAAAGAATGACAGTTTCTTGTCCTCAGTGACTTGCCACCAGTAGGAAGGAGCTCATAAACTAGTCAGCTCTGTATACAACCTTCCACCCTCAGTAAAGTATGATATAAAGGCAGAAATGTGCCTCTTAGTTCTCAGGATATACCACGAAAGGTAAGGTGCAGTACTGGGGATGCCTGCATTCCCTTCTATTACTAATAATAGCTAAAGGTTAAAACATGCTTCTTGATGAGCCATTTCGATCGTCTTATTTTAATTGCTGCTTTTCCCTCTCCAGTAATATCTCTAGTGGCCATGGTGTGCATTTTTTCCAGTATTGCTATATCAGGGGTCAACAAACTACCACCACTCATTATCGTTTTTGTATGGTTTGTGAGCTAACAATGGTTTTTACATTTTTAAGGGGGTGTGTGTAGCAGAGCCCTGTTCTAATTACATGGAATAACTTAGTGTGCTGCAGATAAGGATGTACAGATGCTAATTAGTTGTCTTCTCCAACAAATTGGAGAAACCATATGCTGTAATCTACCTCTGAAGCTAAAATGTAAAGGTTTCCAAACTCGTCCTTTTTCCTTTCTCAACATAGTAAAGACGGGCTTGTGGAATCAAATTCTACTGTGAGCAAATAAACGCATACTTCATTTTCCTCATTTTTAGAATAGGGATTAATAATAGCACCTGCCTCAGGGATTGTAAGGATCGAGTGACATATTTAAAGCACTTGGCACTGTATCTAGAACTTAAACCCTCAGTAATGTTATGTGTCTGTTTTAGTTTTTCCCATTTTGCAGGTGAAGAAAAAAGATCCATTGAGGAGGGGGCAGCTTTTTAAGGTTATGCAACTGTAAATAGAATGAGGACTAAAAATTGGGTTTCCTGTTAGTAGTGCCTTGAATTTCTAGGTAGTCATTTAATAAGTTGCAGCTAGATTGATTTAATTCATCCAAACCATAGTATTCTATTTTGGCTAAAACTATATTTGTTGCTATCAGATTTCTTCCTAAAATCTAGGTACACTTTGGCCATGATACAATAGTATCTCTTCCCTCCTCCTTCCCCATCTGCGGTGGATATGTTCCAAAACACACACACGCTAAAACCGCAGATAGTACCAAAGCCTATATATACTGTTTTTTACTCTACATACACTATCACTTAAAGGAGGCACTTTATGGCTTTTCTTTGGCATATTTTAATTGCCAGGATCACTTTTGCACTTTAGGGCCGTTACTAAGTAGAATTAAGTGTTACATAACACAGACACTGCAGTACCACAATTGTCAATCTGATAACCAGGATGGCTATTAAGTGACTAACAGGCAGTGTATGCACCACATAACAACTTTTCAGTCTCCAATGGACTTCACATATAACAGTGGTCCCATAAGATAATAATGGAGCTAGAAAATTCCTATTGTCTAGTGTTGCTGCGGCTGTCACAATGTCTTAACGCAAAGGTTGCAAAAATCAACAAGACTGGTTGGGATGGCAAACAACTAATCCTAACTAGGTGTGAATGAGAATGACGCTGAGGACCTCCTCGATGGCCTGGAGGAGCTGTTGGACTAGGAAAGCATAGCAGAAGCAGCAAGAGAAAAGAAAATACAGGAGGAAAAGGAAGAAAAAAAAATCCTGGGATAAGAAATTGACAGTGAAGCATTTAGCAGAAGCTTTTACAGACCTCAACAATTTCCTTTAAAAGTTTGAAAATAGGGACTCACCTGCTCCCTCAACACCAAAAGGTTTTCACTAATAGAGAAAAATGTTAAATGATGCAAGCTGCTTACCAGCAAATCTACAATGAAAGAAACAACCCACAGACATATTTCTGAAAAGAGTTATACCTCCTCAAGAAGAGCCTCAGGCAGGTTCTTCAGGAGATATTCTAGAAGGCACTGTTATCATAGGAGATGATAGCTCCTGTGAGTTATTTCTGCTGAAGACCTAGTGGGACAAGAAGTGGATGTGTAAGACAGTAGTATTGATCCTGACTCTCCGTAAGCATAGGTTAATATATGCATGTTTATGTCTAGGTTTTTAGCAAAGTTTAAAAAGTAAAAAAATAAATTTGTAAAACAAAACTTATAGAATATGGATGTAAAGAAAGACTTTTTGTACAGCTGTACTATGTTTGTGTTTTAAGCTGTTATAAATCAATTAAATTTTAAGTGTTTATGCAGTAAAGTAAGATTATAGTGAGCTATGGTTAATTATTGAAGAAAATGTTAAATAAGTGTAGTGTAGCCTAAGTGTACAGTATTTTTAAATTCTAACTATTATACAGTAATGTCCTAGGATTTTACATTCACTCACTCCTTTTTCACTGAGAGCAACTTCCAGTCCTGTGAGCTCCATTAACAAGTGCCCTATACAGATGTACCTTTTATTAACTCTTATACCGTATTTTTACTGTACATTTTTTGATTTTGAGTACACAGATACTTAACCATTGTGTTTACAATTGCCTGCAGTATTCAGTATGGTAACATGCTGTACAGGTTTGTAGCCTAGGTTTGTGTAAGTGTAGTCTCATGTTTGCACAATGACAAAATCAGCTGATGATGCATTTTTCAGTACGTATCCCTATTAAGCAGCACATGACTGTACAGTGTAAATGCTATATAGTTATATTCTATTGTCTAAGTAATAATGACAAGAAAAATATCTTGCACATGTTCATTATAGAGGCATCCATTGTAGGCATAACTACATAGTACATATCAACAGCAATGTAACAATTTTTTCCTGAATATTTTTTATCCTGGATTAGTTAAATTCATGGATATGGAAGCTGCAAATGGCAGAGGGCCAGCTGTATCTACCTACCAACAAAACAGCTCCCTAAGCTGTTTTCCAGGGGGATGACATTCTCGTGTGTGTGTTGCCTACCTTGTAATATTTTTAAGACAGTTGTCCTGACTGAATAAGTAGTTTTGATAAATTTCCTAATATTTTTATTTACATCCCTGAAATAAAGTTCATAGATAACTATTACTTTAATTGCAGTGCATGTATTTGATATATGTCTATTTGCTGCTTTCATTGGGAGACATGATGAATAGTCAATGCCACCACAAATATGGATTGATAAAAAGTGTGCTGTATTGGCTACTCAGACTTAGCAGCATTATCATCAGTAATAAAAAAATCCTCCACAGAAGTTGTATTTTTAATAAATTTAGTAAGCATATTAAAGCAGTGTAAAATGCTAGATTCAAAACTCAGTAATATATTTGAAAGTCAAATAGAATGCCAAATAATTCTTTACCTAGTGATCCAGCAATCCATCACCTCATTAATGCAAATAACCCCTCCTGTCTTTGGAACAACTTCAAATGCCTTATGGTGGCCAGTACGGACCCTAATGAGAATCACTATTCTAGACTTTGCCCACCTTTCCTCTTTTTCTCTATCAATTTTCTAAAATTTTACTAATTTTTTGTCTGTCCCCTCAGAGCCTTAGGGCTTGAAATTCAGTCATGTTGGAGATGAACACTAATAAATGCTAGCTATAGAGCTGTTTATGTGATGCCTGTAGATTCGACAGATGGACATTATAACCAGCCATTACTTCCCTAGGTGTTCCTAATACTCAACTAGCTTGTAAGGTCAGTTTTCAATCACATGTATTGAAAAGCTTTTATAATATCCCTGGGTTTGTGTGTGAGTTTTTAAGATTTTAAATTGTCCTGTTCCCATAAATTAAGTATATTCATCTTAGAATAGTCCAAGCTATATGAATGTTTTGGTGCATGTATTACTCCATGGATCAGCAAGGAGTCAACAGTCAGTAAATCAGTCAGTCTAGTTCATTGTAACCTTTGTTCCTCTTGTCATTAAACTCTAGAACTACTATTGAGCCCTTTCTCACTCTGGTTTATTAACTGAATGAAGAGGATGGGGAAAGTCAGTAAAGGTCTGGAAATCTGTTTCTTCTCCAGTGGTTTTTGTGCATGGTTTCGTCACCTTAACCCCAATCTCCAAGCTAAAAACTCAGACCATTATTCACTTTCCCTCCCTTCTAACATCCATTTATCCACACAGTTTACCTAAAGACAGATAACTAGTACACTCTGTCAAACACAGTCCTGGTCTGGACTTCGGGAGTAGCTTTTGCAACTAACTGGACACCTTGGCTTCAAACTTGTCATAACAGCAGCCATTAGCTTTTAATATCCAATAAGTCTCTCATGTCACATCCTTCTACTTAAAAGCCTTTGCTAGGTCCTCTGCCTATATTGATGATTTAGCCTCTATTCTTGATCTTCCCACACAGCTTAATTGCTTATGCTCCAACCAGTTTGAACTCAGCTTGTATTGAATTTACTGGTCGCTGGTTTTACCATGTCAGGATCCCTCTACCTGAAACATCTTTCTCATTTTCCAATAAACTCCTTTTTGAGAAGTAGGGCAAATGTTGCCTCCTATAACAACTGCTTTTATAAAGTCTGAAGCAAATGTTTCAACTATACTTATAGTATAGTATAGTATACTTACAGTTAGACTAATTATTGATGTAAAATGGTGTCTAATATGAAGCAAAAGTGGATTGTGTATGCTACTAAAAACAGTCATCTTCACCTGCTTTTTTATCAAGTATGAAGCTTGCCGTGTGAATGATGGTATTGGTGGTGTCCATGTTTGTACTTCATTGTGGTCTTTTTTTTTAATTGGTACTTTATTATTAAGAGCAGTTTTAGGTTCATGACAATATTGAGCAGAAAACAAGAGTTTTCATATACCCGGTGCCCACATATGCACAAAGTCCCCCACTGTTCCTGAACCAAAGTTGATAACATTTGTTACAGTTGATGAATCTGCATGGATACATCATTATCAGCTATAATTTCTAGTTTACATTAGGATTCACTCCTGGTGGTGTGGTGTACATTTCATTCTATGGAGTTTTTTAGTGGCCATTTTTATGACCTCAAGGTGAATTGGAAATTGGAATGATAGAGGAAATGATTGAGGATGATGAAGTGTGAAAGAAAGAAGCTATTAATTAATGGAAGGAAATTATATGTGGACTCTTACTTATTAAGAAGTTAGTAACCAACCTCTAGAGATAAGAGTGGGGTGTGCTGGACCATTAGTAAGCTTAATAGGATAAGGAGTGACAGAATATGTTGTTAATTGCTTCTACCCTCTTAATGTCTTAGTAGGTCACACTTCGGTTTCTTAAACATTTTATCCTTCTACAGGTGATGAGATTAACAGTTCTTGGCAACTGCTTAGTCTTTAAAACAGAACTCATGGGCTTATTAGTTTTTTTAGTTGTTGCTTCATTTTTTTAATTTCCTAATGGCTGGCCAGAAAGTCTCTAATAGGGAAAATGGGGGAGGGGATGCATAAAAGGACCCAAGATATTGTTAATCTTTGGCAATATGAAATGTATTCCATTCATTTTCTAACTTACTCAACTTGGTTCTCTGTCTTGCAGGAATGACACCAAGGAAGATGTATTTGTACACCAGGTGAGTGCTTGTGTGGATATTTATATTCTGGCTTAGGCTTTTAAGAAGAAAAGGGTAGATATCTTCTCAACTCTTGTTCCTTACAAAGAAGATTATTAAGTTCTTCCACCAAGCAGTATATTTAATTCCTATAGGAAGAGTAGTAGCATGCTTAAATGTATACATTGAAACATTGTATTGGCAGTTCACTTAAGATAGGTGTTTTCAAATTGGTATTTTATTTAATTGTTTTAGCTTTTTAAAATGTTGAATCAAGTCATTACACTAAATTTTCAAATCTAATTTTAGATGAGCAAAACCCCTCCATTAGCCTAAACTTGATAGCCTAAACTAATAATATTGCTATAAATATATAGAAACTTTAAGATGTTTTCAAATGCTGTTAAGGTGTACCTCTGTGGTAAGAATAGATCACAGTAATCTTGGGGGAAATAAGACAAAGCTGCAATACATTAATTTATATGTTTTTACCTTTGAAGAATTTTGGCTGGCTTGGAAAAATCTAAAAATTGTCACTAGTTTAAGAGAAAAGGCAGTGTGGTAAAGTTGGTAATTACTCAAATAATTTTTAGATTGACTTGTGTCTTGAGAAGAAAAAACTAATATAGGGTAAGTTCTCCATGTTGCATATTATCTTCAAGTACTATTTAAGGAAACTATTTTCAAAATGCTTGAGCATTAAGAATTTTTGTTAAAGTAAGCCACTGCCAAGTGAACATTAATATCGCAGTATCCCATACATTATATCATAGACTCCACTGGATTTAATTATCCTCATGGCTATGCAGTGGGTAGAGGGTATATGTGTACTTAGATGTTCCATGGTTTTGTTTCGTTTGGTTTTTCTCACTAAGATTGTTCAAATATTGTCAGTTTGTATTGAAATCATTCTTAACTTTTTAACCACCTTTTTTACTGTAATCCAGACATCAAAAGACTACAGTCAAATTCCACACTTAAACACCTTTTTTCAGGCCGTTGTGAGCTTAGATGGCAGCATACTTCTTAAGAAGGGCTATCTCAAGTTGATGCTTTGTAGCTTTCTTGAAGTGTCCTATACAGCAGCAGTCCCCAACCTTTTTGGCATGAGGGACCAGTGCTCCTGTGAGAATCTAAATGCCTGATGATCTGAGGTGGAGCTGAGGTAGTGATGCTAGTACTGGTCTGCGGCCCAAGGGTTGGGGACCCCTGCTGTACAGCATTCACTGGCAATCAAGGGAGAAGCCAGATAAATTTCTAGTACATCCAAAACCCTATCAGATAATTGCAGGGTCAGTTATAAGTATGGAAGTATTTAAATTCTAAACAAATATAGGACTGCTCAGACAAAATGTTATTTTAAAACAAATATTTGTTTTATAAAGTTAAATACCAACTCTTTATTACCGGTTCCCTTGCTTCCTGTCCACGTGTTCAAAGGAATATATGCTGACTTAGGTACAAGGCAGCAAGGCTTGTCAGTCTTGCTGCCTGTTAGCAACACTTTAGGGTTTGGGGAGATAGGGGAGGGCATGAATGCTGACTAAAAGAAGTTTTGGGATTGTAATTATCCATACTTATGCTATCCCCTGTGACTGCAGGTAATTTAGAGTTGGCTATATATGAAAGGTATGAAAACTTTGCGACAGTTTAGATGACAGATGAGATCAATTATTTGGCTGAATACGTATCACCCACTTTTCTTGACTCACAAGGTGTCACCAATATACTTTCGTCTTTATCCTGGAAGTAGTTTGAACCTGTAGTTGTTTCTTGCGGACTTTGGCTGCTCAGGTCTTAGTGGTGTATTAAGGAGACTGCAGTTCTGGGCAACTTAGTTTAATTGGCTTCAGATTGTTGGTTGTCCTGCCTCCTTTGGATTTGAAATGCATGAGTGATCCTGTAATGGATACCGCTGCGATGTCTTAGAATGAACCTGGGATTTAGAGTCCCAAGACCTAGATTTAGAAAAGTCCACACTCTGCCATTCATTATCTGTGTGACCTTGGGCTAGTCACCTCACTTTTTAAAGCCTGTTTGTTTAAAAATAATAACGATAATAATAATACCTCACATCTATCATAGTGAGATTGAATAGGTAATGTGTGAAAGAACTTTGTAGAATCATTACACACAAATGAGAGGAGGTATTCTTCCCCTTTTACTTTTTCATAGCAGTCTGAAAAACAGGTAAACGTGAGACTCATTGTATTGAAGGAAGGTAATAACCAACTGTCCCATGCAGTCAGATAATATAAAAAGTGTCATAGTTAATAACATGTGACTTGCATTTCCATTGACGTATTTTCACAGACAGGTTGGAAGGGATTTTGGTTGACATTTGTAATTGAGCTTGATATGGTAACACAAGGACAAAGTTGGTTTTGTCAACTTTGAAGCATGTAAAGCTAAACTCGCCTGTCATCTAAACTGGCCCCGTGTGGGGCTAGCTTCTATTAAGTGCAGTCTTTGGGGGATAGATGGATCTCCTCACTTGTTTCAAAGCCATATGAATAATGCTTTTGCTAAAAGCATTTAAAATATATAGTGTCTTGAGTGTTAAATTACTTCAGTTTGTAAAATAGCAGTAAAATGCTGGGGCCTTGTAAGATTGGAGTATTTTGGTTGAGATTGGGGGTAGCATTGGTCCCTGTCTAAATTTATTGATGGTTTGGTCTTATTTAAAGCTAATTTTAAGTGTATAGCCAAGCTAAAATAATATTGACTCTGGTACATTTTAAATGAAAAAGCACATTATTCTCCCCTGTTAATCTATTTTTGGAATGTGATATTACTAGACTGCCATAAAGAAGAATAACCCCAGGAAGTACCTTCGCAGTGTAGGAGATGGAGAGACTGTGGAGTTTGATGTTGTTGAAGGAGAAAAGGTGAGGATGCTTTTTGTGTAAAGGTTTGACTTTAGTATGGAAATATTTTGGAGATCTCATCCATTAGGATGGTTGCTTTAATGTGGATGGATGGGTCAGGTGTAACCACATGAACACAGGTGCATCAAGTCTAATGTTGCTGGCTGCAGTTAGAGGGCAATCTCTTCAGAACAGTGAGGAACTAATATTTAATTATTTCTATGCACCCCTGGCCACATAGACCCTTTCTTATTTGCTTTGTGTAAATTTTGTTAAGTATTTTTAATTCTGTCATCACTGTCAATATATATGATGGCTTTTGTAGGGTGCGGAGGCAGCAAATGTTACAGGCCCTGGTGGAGTTCCAGTGCAAGGCAGTAAATATGCAGCAGACCGTAACCATTATAGACGCTATCCACGTCGCAGGGGTCCTCCACGCAATTACCAGCAGAATTACCAGAATAGTGAGAGTGGGGAAAAAAATGAGGGATCGGAGAGTGCTCCCGAAGGCCAGGCCCAACAGCGCCGGCCCTACCGCAGGCGACGGTTCCCACCTTACTACATGCGGAGACCCTATGGGCGTCGACCACAGTATTCCAACCCTCCTGTGCAAGGAGAAGTGATGGAGGTAAGTTTCACCAAAAAGTAAAAGGATCAACAACAGCATATGGTAACTTTTAATAAGATTGCATTTTAAGCATTTTCTTGGTGTCTTCCCCTATATTGGAGCTGTTAATCATAATGGGAAGCACTTTTTAATTCTTAATAACAACTAAAAGGATTAATAATTAATTCATAGTATAATCACAGTACTAGATGATTTTTTTTAACTCCTATAATCAGACTTTGGATTTGTCTGGTTGGATTTTTACTCTGTCACCAATCGATTGAGTTGGCTTGATTTCCATTGTGTTTTCAGGGTGCTGACAACCAGGGTGCAGGAGAACAAGGTAGACCAGTGAGACAGAATATGTATCGGGGTTATAGACCACGATTCCGCAGGTATGGTTTGTATTTAAAATTTTCCTAAATTTATTTTAGGACTCAGCATGATGCTGAGTTCTCCCGCAGTCTTTGAATCACTTTTCTGTTAACACTTCACATTTTCTTTTGTCAAATGCCTAAGAGGTGCACCCAAAATCATTTATCTTTGAAAATGTGTTCTTCCCATCTTTTTTGCTAGCACTGATTAAAACCAGCTTGCATAAATGAGGTTTACATTATACAGGGTTTTGTTTTTTTCTCCTCTAACTAAAGTATGGAATTTCAAATTTTCTGTCCTTAAATAAATAAGAACATAGTTTAAATTGCATTATATCTTTAAGACATGCTTCTTTGGGAGGGAAAGGATAAAGGTAAGCATTACCTTTTAAGCATTAGGCGTATCTGAACTATACCATATCATAAATAAGAATTGACAGTTTTACCTGTAGAGATGGCATAACTTTCTAGTAATCATAGAAATAGGTATGTATTTTCTATCAGCTTTGGGACAAAGATTGTAAAATTAAAAGAAATAGAGGAAATCAGATTGAGTGGTGATCACAAATTTAAAGTGGGTTCACCAACATGGTTGTGTTTTCCAGCCATTTTGAGCAGCAGGCTCAGATTGAGGAGAGATTGGATTTGTCCAGCCTTTATCCAAATGAAGATACTAGGGTTGGAGTTGGTTATAATGGTTTAATGATGGGCTTTGTATTGGGTAAAGAGAGAAAAAAGATTAAGGGAGAGTTGGGGACAGAATAGGTGGTAGGATCACTAGGTTATAGGTCCTAGTGAAACAAGAAGGAATACAGTAGGAAAATTGGAAGGAGTAGATTGAGGGTTTAGAGGTGAAAAATGGAATATAGAAATCTAAACGAGAATTAGAGCCCATGATGACCAGGTATAAAAGGTATGATATTAATTTTGATGTATCTGGGGCTTTCTGGGGTACAATGAATATGGATGGAGGAGAGGCTAAGAAAACATTACTATCGTCAACATTTATAATCACCAGCAAAAGAAATCATATCTTTAGTGCTTAAAAGTCCTGATATTATTTTCATTTGTAATATCTTTAATTTTAGGCCATTGAAGATAATTGCTGGAATATAGTACCTGAACTTTTTTTCTTTTAAGTGTGTGACTCAGTGGTTTTTAGTATATTCAGCAAGTTATGTAACCATTATTACCATCTTAATTCTAGACATTTTTCGTCACTCCAGTCCCCCCAAATAAAAAGCCCTTAACAGTCACACTACATTCTCTTCTACCCCAGCCCTTGGCTACCTCTAATCTACTTTCTGTCTCTGGATTTGCCTATTGTAGACATTTCATAAAAATAGAATTATATAATATGAGGCTTTTTGTGTCTGGCTTTAGCCTATTTTTAAGGTTCATCCATGTAGCATGTATTAATGATTACTTGATTCCTTTTTATGACCAAATTATGTTCCATTGTATGGATACCACATTATGTTTCTTCATTAATCAGTTGATGGATTTTAGGGTTTAAACTTTTTTGTTATTGTGAATATTATTCTTTTGGATATAGAACTAGGAGTGGAATTGCTAGGTCATATAGAAACTCTAACATTTTGAGGAATTGCCAAGCTGTTTTCCAAAGCTGCTGCCATACCATGTTATATTCTCATTGGCAGTGTATGAGGGTTCTAATTTCTCTACATTAGTTATTTTTCAACTTTTTGACTGTGGCCAGCCTAGTGGATGTGAAGTATCTCATGCACTCCCTAGTGACTGCATACTTCCATTTATATGAAAGTTTTGATTTCTTGCCTTTTTAGCACATGTTCTTGAGTAAAGTTTAGTAGCACTTGTTCCCAAACCTGGTTACACATTTTAAAATGTCATAAAGTAATGTCAAGTGGTGTTGGTGTTGTGCTACTTTTAGTCATTTCATGGTTAATTTGTAATAGGTTATGCTGTTGGTAAAAGATTGCTATTCCAAGAACCAGTTTTAAATGCTCATCTTCCAGTTTATACTTCAAGTCTTTGTACAAAGTCACCACACTCGGTTTGTGTAATAAAAATCATTTGCTCTTTTGTTTTGGTTAGATTACCTGCAGACCACTTGATAAACAGGCCAGATATGGTATTAACACTGGTGGGTGGGTGAAGGAAAGATTTCATGATTACAAGTTTGCACAATGTTTATTCCAGGGGCCCTCCTCGCCAAAGACAGCCTAGAGAGGATGGCAATGAAGAAGATAAGGAAAATCAAGGAGATGAGACCCAAGGTCAGCAGCCACCTCAACGTCGGTACCGCCGTAACTTCAATTACCGACGCAGACGCCCAGAAAACCCTAAACCACAAGATGGCAAAGAGACAAAAGCAGCCGATCCACCAGCTGAGAATTCGTCCGCTCCCGAGGCTGAGCAGGGCGGGGCTGAGTAAATGCCGGCTTACCATCTCTACCATCATCCGGGTAAGTTAGCCTAAAGCTTCTGGCCTCTGAGCAGTCATAGGTAGTGTTCATTAATGCAAGAGAAAAAAAAAACCCAGTTCATCAGGTAAGGTAAGCCATTTTTACTTAGAATGTCTTCCACCAAAATTAATGTTAAAATTAAATATTTCCATTTGGGTAATGGCATGTATCAGAGCCATACTTGGCCACTCAGCCACCTCAGTGTTGACACCTGGAAGTGTATCTTCACATTATATCTTGAATAGTAGAGCTTTTTGTGAACTTTTTGAACAGTTGATTATACCAGTAAGCTGAGGAAAGTCTTGCTAACCTTGTTCAAAGAAGTGGGATAGCTACTAGGATTAATAACCTAGATAATGATTGATGACTAATGTAGTTTCTTTGGGGAAAGTGGCAACTTTGACATCATGTAATCAATTCTGAAATTAAGGGATTCCTTTTTTTACTTGATACTGAGAGGCATGTAATTGTCTCTGTTTGGCTTTGGAATTAGCATTTTTAGCCAGTGATGTTTTGGGGTTTTTCTCTCTATCCTATTTTCTGGGTGGCAAAAGGTCATTCATAACATACAAGTAACCATTCTTATCACAGCATTGTCACCTCTGTTGTAAATCACTGTCTTAGGATAAACCAATATGAGATGTTTGTTAATGCCTCCCTACTTAGCTAATGAGATCCGGAGCAATTTGGTATCCTAAAAGAGCATTGTAGTGAATTGTACAAGATAATCTTTATCTTTCTTTTACAGTTTAGTCATCCAACAAGAAGAAATGAATATGAAATTCCAGCAATAAGAAATGAACAAAAGATTGGAGCTAAAGACCTTAAGTGCTTGCTTTTTGCCTGTTGACCAGATAAATCGAACTATCTGCATTATCTATGCAGCATGGGGTTTTTATTATTTTTACCTAAAGATGTCTCTTTTTGGTAATGACAAACGTGTTTTTTAAAAAAAAAAAAAAAGCCTGGTTTTTCTCAATATACCTTTAAAGGTTTTTAAATTGTTTCATATCTGGTCAAGTCGAGATTTTTAAGAACTTCATTTTTAATTTGTAATAAAAGTTTACAACTTGATTTTTTCAAAAAAGTCAACAAACTGCAAGCACCTGTTAATAAAGGTCTTAAATAATTGTCTTTGTGTAAATTCCTGTCTTGTTTTGTTTTAGTTTATAAGTCCTTAGCTTAAACCTATCAGAAAATAGATGATACCCACTGGTAATTACTTGAAATTTTCTTAAAATGTTTAATCCTTTACCTGTGGGTTCATATGAAAAATTAGAAAATATTTACTATGATCATTTGGCCTTTTTTATAAGTTCCTTTTTCTGGGAGGCAGTGGTAAAGGAATGAAGGCATGGTCCAGGAGAGACCAAATGGATTTTAATCTTTAGAAACCACTTATTTCTGTCCCTGTGAGAGTTATTTCAGCCTGCCAATTGAAGACACCCACCTTAGCATTGTCTGATGTCTGCCACAGAGCCTGGTGTACTCGGTACAGGCTCAGCCCCTTTCTGTGGTCAGAAGAGATGGTAACAACAAATAATATAATGCTTATGAGAAGGCTGCTAATGAACATGAGGTCAGTGAAATTAATTGTGTGGTCTCAATTTCCTTGTAACCTAAGCCTATTCTGGCTATATTTTTATAATGTCTTATTAGGTGTTCTTTGACTTACTTTATGGAACAATCTGATTGCTGTCAAGAAACTCATTCTAAATCATTCTGGCCAGCTTTGGGGGGCCAGAGGGAAAGAAGATGGGGATATGGAATAGGCTAGTGGCACATCCAAGAGTCTTGTAGTGCTGTATAAGTCCAGGTGGTGGTGCCCATTTCCAGAATGTGCTCAGGATTCTCAGAACTGAGATTAGCAATGTGCATTGGTACTTAGGTTCTAGGGGACTGGTAAATAAAGTGGGAAAGTAGTATTTAAGTAGGCTAGGCTAGTATCAGTCAATACTCTTTGAAAGTCTAAATTTGGGACCAAGTCTTTGCCTTTTAGGAAAATATTATGTGTTGCCAAGAATACAGTGGAAGTTTTTTGTGATAGTCTTTCTGCCAGTGTTATACACAAAACTATCTGCTTTTTTTATATGTATTTTCTTGTGTCTGTTGCTCAGCACTTTTATGAATTCGTTCACCTTGTGTAAGGATTAGATAGCCTATGACTTAAGACAACACAGAGAATGCGTTCATATTTCTTGTAGCCAGGATACAGGTTTAGAACATGGTGCACCAGCATGAGACTTTGGAGAAGCCAACACTGTTAGGAGAGTGGAATGTGCTTTGCAGCAGCAACAGCAATAGTTTCCTCATCTGGCAACTGCCTCTTAGTTTTGACAGGCCTTCAAGCCTGGTTCTCTAGCCTTAACAATTATGAATGCCCCACAGTCCTTTATTAGAATACCTATGTGCCTAGAGCAGAGTTTGCATAGGAGAGTGGTAAGGAGTTAGTTGCCATATCACATTAGGCATGTGATATGTTCTGTGCCCTTTGAAATGAGAAAGAAGTTGAGGATGCTCGCTATCATGGTTTCCGTTGATCATTGTACTGGCAGGCCGACGCAGTACGGTGAGATAAAAATAATTGGAAAGGAAATAAAATGTCATGCCTCTGTGATACTAAAACAGAAATCAAGAGTGCGGTCAAATTAATGGATTGTTAGTAAATGGTCAAAACATTTCTGTATAATATTCGCTAAATATTACATCATGATAAGTCTTAGAAAAAGCATGTCATAATAGTATCAAGGAAATGTATTTAGGACTATATAACATTTTCAAAATCTGGGAGGAAGCAAAAATATTGAAAAGACATTAAAAATTGAGGTTTTCATATTCGTGGATATCACAACGATGCCAGTTCATCTACTGATTCAAATTTAGTAAATTCAAAAGAACTTTTTTGGTGGATCTTAGAGGCATTGGAAGTTTGAAACGAGAAAAAGACATACAGTAATGTATTGCTAACATCAGTACATTTACACTAACCTAGATTGTATAGCCTGCTCCTAAGCTATAAACCTGTAGACAACTGTAAAGCACAATGGTATTTGTATCTAAACATAGAAAAGATACAGTACAAACGATAATATACTTGCATAGAGCTTTTAGGGTGAATGAAGCTTGTGGGATTAGAAGTTGCTCTGGGTGAATCAGAATGGTGAATAAAGGCCTCAGACATTACCTACCATACACCTCTGTAGATTTTGTAAACACTGTCCCACAAGCCCTCCCAATTTCCTTTCAACAGGATCAAAAATAGAACATCAAAGCTTGTCAGTGCTGTTCCTTGAACAGAGATGAGCTGGATTGATTAGAAACATCAAGGAGAAGCTAGGCTAGTTACTGTCAGGAGGGAATGAAAGGTGGCCTGAGGATTAGTAGGCATAAGAAATTAAGATAGAGAAAGGAACACGGGATTGTCATGGCAATGGTTTCGGCTATTGCATGTTGGAGCAGTAGTCAGATTAAGGAACTTTGTGACTTTTATAACAAAGGTTTAACATGGAGAGAGTATAGAACTGAGAATTCAGTTTTTTGCCTTTGGGAATTTGTTTTTGTTGCATTGACTCTATCTGGCACAAAGGGCTCTCTCTGGGTTTGAATTGATGGAAGAAATAAAACTTACTGTGCTTTACATCATTACAACCTGAAAATATTTCCAAAATATAGGGACAGGCTAGCTCCACACTATCACAGAAAGCTTTGCTGAAGTGGCAGAGACATTTAAAACTTGGTAGCTCCTGTGGACCTGTGTCCTTGTACAGGATCTGAGGTCCTGAATAAATTTACAGCAGTGTACTCTGAAGAACATCAAGGTAGATCTGGGAGGGCTGTGGCCCTAGGGGACAAGCTCCTTTGCTGAAACAGGTCAGTGACTGGGATATAATCTGCACTCAGAATTGAAGTGCTGTGAGAGAGGGGATCTGTTGCCAAGCCCCACAGTTAGGCTTCCCATCAGAGAAGAAGAAAACTGAGCCGTATGTCCTGCCATTTCTTACAGGAAATTCAACTCCATTGTCATATGTGTGGTCTGCCATGGACCGAAACTTTATGCAGTGTTAGAGAATGGGAAAACAGACTAGGGAAACAGACTTGCCAGGAGGTGGTTGGACTTAACCAGGACTGTGCTAGTTGAATTCAACAGGAAATAGAGCAAAGGTATTGTAAGTGGATGTATGGTTATAGTAGACAGTAATGTTCCCAGCATCCACTTCATTTTCTAGATTTACGGAATGGGCCTTGATTAGCCAAAGCCAAAAAAGAGCATAATATTATCTGGTAATTGGAATTGGCCTAGGAGTTGGCAAGTTCTAAACTGACTCAGTGGAGTAGGAGTACCAATTTAAGGGAGCTGGAAGAATATGAGGTGATGGTCCTAGACTGGCATCTTTAATCTTGAGATGTGCAGTTATTGATAATAACAAAAGTCTAGGTTATTTTATGGTCATGATTGGAAGTCAGGAGGAAGAAAGACATCCCCGGAAGTGAAAAGATCAAAAATAAACCATTGTGTTCAAAGGTTCCTCTCCATGGATATTGAAATTGCCACAGGTGATGGTAGAAGTGTGTTAGAAAACAGTGGTCTCTCTGGGATTAAAATCTTCCTGGATGATGGATTTAGTCTGAGGACCTGGGCTTCAAAGAAATTGGAGTATCTGAGAACTTAAAAAGGAGGAACATGGTTTGAAAGTGGCCATGGTATAACAGTAGACCCTAGCCCACCACCAGGCACTGTGCTACTTGAGAGTTTAGGAGAAGAAAAAGTGATCCCTGAAGTCCCCAAGGGAAGTGGTGTCCTAGGAGTGAGTCTGGTCAGAGAGTAAGAAGGTGAATGAGAACATTAAGAATAGGCTGATGACTCAATTCCAGAGGGCACTGTGGAAGTTTTGGATAGGGAGCAAATATACTAGGTCAGATTAAGAGTAGGAAAGAGCTAATAGGAATTGAGGTGAGAGCTGAAAAAAAAAATCCATCAGAAGTGACCAGTTTGGACATGTTGCAGAAGTGCAGATAAATGAGACCTGGACCATAGATATGGCAGTAGGAAAGGGTTCAATTTGAGATTTTTTTTTTCCCCCAAAAAAATGGAAGTGACAGATCTAGATGACTTATCAGAATGTAGGGAAGAATCCAGAATGTTGATGCAGATGGTGTTATTTACTGGAATAGAGAATGCAAAAGAGGTAAGGGGTGTGTTCAGTTTTAGATACATGAGTCCGAGGTACCTGTGGGGATATCCACGGGTGATACGCAGGAAGCAGATTTGGAGCTAGAGAGTGAGGTATAGGGTTGAGGCTGAATGACTCCCTGAGGTGGCTGTTGAAAGCTATGGTCATGGAAAGTCATATCACTCAAGAAGCACCTGTGAAGAGCAGAGTAGAAACCCAAACTTCTGAATCATGGCCAAGGACATAGAAGTGATGACCAGAAAGATGTGCTAAATCATAAATGTGGACATCACAGAATCCTAGAGAACAAAGAAATGGTTCAGTTGGCATCAAAAACAAGAGGTCCAAGAAGGTGGAGGCTGAAAAGTTTCTACTGGACTTAGCAACAAGGAGACTACTGGTGAGAGCAGTCTTGTGAAAATGTGGAGGTGGACCCCAGGCTGCAGCAGTTTGGGAAGTAAATAGAGCTGCTACTCCCATAGCTTTCCCCCCATCTCAGTAACAGCCAGTCAGTCAAACCTGAGTTCTCTCACTTTTTCTCACACTCTACATTCAGTGAGTCCAACTCCTGTTGATTTTGCTTTTGAAAACATCCAGAATCTGGCCACTTAACTACTTCCAACCACATGGATCTAGACCTCCATCATCTCATCTAGATTATCGTAGTGGTTTCTGAAATGAGTTCCTTGCTACCTTCCTTCTCATCCCCATCTCTCCTTCAGTCATTCTCTATATAGCAGCCAGGGTGTCTTAAAAACCATGACTTTGGGTCACTTTTCTCAAAACCCTCCAGAGGCTTTGAGTCATGCAATGTGCCCCCACCGGTCCCACTCCCATTTTCTACTCTTCCCGCTGGTTTACTCCTCAGCCTCACAGGCCTTTTCCTTGAATGTGTCACGCACACTCTCGCCTCAAGACTTTGACACTTGCTTTTCCCTCTTCACAGGAAGACTTCCCACAAATAACAAAATGGCTTTCTTGGTTCATTTAGGTCTCTGACTCCTCTGGCCTTCTCTGACTGATCTGTTTAATGTAGCAGCCCGTTTCCACACCCAGACCTCCTCACCTCCTTACCTTGCTCAATTTTTCTCTGTAGGACATACTCTTACCTGATAATCTACATTTATTCTCTATTCTCTGCTAATCTGTATTCTTTGTCTTTAGACTTAGACGGTAAGATCCATAAGGGTAGTATTTTGTCTGTTTTGTTCACTGCTGCTATATCTCAGCATCCACAACAGGCCTAAAAGAATACAGAATAAAAGCTGAATAGATACGTTGAAGTGGGATGACATGGGATAAAGGGTACTTTCAGAAGTACAGATAAGGTAGTGTGACCATGTAATTTATGTGTTAGCCAATAGGGTACTTTTTGAGGATAAAAGTGATCTGATTATCAATTAACACTGAGATGAAAGGACTGCCCTGGGCAATGCGGGAGTCCTGGTCACTAGAAATAGGTAAATTTGAGGCAAGAGTTTTTTAGGATCTGGTGATGTGTTTATGAGGGGTGGGAGAAGGAGCCAACAAAGAAGACAGCTTTGTAGTATAACCAATGCCTTATACTCTGCATAAAATTTAATTTCCATAAGTCATTTTTAGATTCCAGGAATGGAAGTGATTGGGAATCAGAAAACCCGAGGTGCAGTTCTGCCAATGAAACTTCGCTTTGTAGAGTCTCAGTGTGGAGCCACCACATAAAAGTCAGTACTGAATTTTGAAGTATTTCTCAATAGTATCTATGGACCTCTCTGCAGGAGAATCAACAGATTCCTAGATCTCGCCATCAAACTTCCTGCTTAATCCAAATGCAGGGGAGGAGCCTCAGAATGAGCATTTTAAATAATCTTTAAAATAGAGTCTCAAATAGTACCTACTTCCTAAAGTTCTTGTATGGATTAAGTGAGGATCAATAAAATAATACCAGACATTTTATTAGTGCTCAATATTGTCTACTATTATTATAAGAATATTGTTAAGAGTCAACTGAGCCTAGTGGTTATGAAAATCGTAAACTGCAAGTGTGATGGCCATGAGAATGTGACTTGCAGATCTCTTAAGTACAAGGAACGTTGACCCAAGATGCTTTACTCTGGAATCTACCATCATGTTTGCCCTGAGACCATATTCCCATTCCCCAAGTGCTTCTAAGCCAATGTGTGAGCTTGGCAGAGATCTGAACTTGGATAAAGGTAATCCAGAATTGCTAGTACCTGTGGCCACCAAGCTAAAGCAAATATTATTTGAGGAAAACAATATAATCTTAGGCTTTAAATTTTTTATAAAAATATTTTACACATGCCAAATCGAGCACATATTCAAAGATAGGTCTACAAGGAGATGGGCATGATGAACAAGGACCAGCAGAAACAACAGGAAATAGAAAAAGACCCACAGGAACCCCAGGTACCAATAATATTAAGACACAGAATGTAAAGCAACTATATTTACTGTTTTCATGGAGATAAAGGAAAATATTAGCTATTACGGGCTAAATTGTCTCTGTCCCACCCAAATTCATATGTTGAAGTCCTAATCCCCAATACCTCAACATGTGACTATATTTGGACATAGGGTCTTTAAAGAGGTAAGTAAAATGCGGTCATTGAGGTGAGCCTTAATTCCATATGACTGGTATCCTTACTAGAAGAGATTAGAGGGGAAAAATGAAATTAAGTTATAGACATACATAGAAGAAGGACCATGCGAAGACAGAAGACAGCTTTCTACAATCGAAGGAGAGAGAGCTCAATGAAACACACTGGCAACACCTCGATCTTAGAATTCTAGCCTCCAGGAATGTGAGGAAATAACTTTCTGTTGTTTAAGCCATCTGGCCTATGGCATTTGGTTATGGCAGCCCTAGCAAACTAATAAGAAGGGGAACCAGGAACTATAAATAGACACAACAGATTTAAAAATTAAGAAAATCAACCAGACTATAATTGGAGCCACAGAAGAAAGAAAAAAAAGAATTGAAAAGATAATGGCTAGAACTTAAATGGTTGAGGAGCAGTGAAGACACCAAAAGAAAGAATCAAGAAGCCTAAAAAGGTTAAGTAAAAAATTTACATCTAACCACATCAATAATGATACAATGATTTTTAAAATGACAAAAAATATTACAAGGAGCCGGGGGGGGGAAAGTATTACTTTCAAAGGAGTGACATTTAAGCTGACATTTGAATTCTCAGCAGAAACAATGGGTGCCACAAAAACAGTGGAATGATGATCTTCCATGATCCGAAAGAAAGTAATTGCCAACCTAGGATTCTATACACAGTAGGATATGAAGGTAAAAACATTTTGAGAAAAAAAGGGAGAGCATTCACAAGCAGACAATTCATAAGAAGTCTCAAAGGTTGCCAACCTCTAATTTGGGGTAGAAGCAAAAGCTGCCTGCCACTAGGGGAAAATAGGAAACCCACATAGGACTATGATCCTGCATTGATAAAAACAGACACGTCTGCTGTCTGGTGGTGGTACACCATGAAAGGCCTGCAGGGCTGGCTTGGCTGAACCTCTCCCCCAGCTCTAACTTTATCTCAGAACAGAGAGGCTCCGGGTCAGCAGTTAAGAACTTGTCAAGACTAGCTGAAGCCATTCGAAACCAGTCCCACCTCTAGCAGGAATACTGTAAATGATGCTGTGTTCTCAGTGCATTATATCAAAAGGACACAAAATTTTGACTTGCCTAAATGACCTCCAAAAAATTTTAAAGCTCATTATAATCTCAATGTTAACAAGCACCATGACAGTTGAAAATCACCATGACAACAGCTGGAAAAGAATATACAAAAAGAGGGTGGAACCCTGATCCAGAGAAAGCCACTGCCCCTTTTCCCAGAAAACCTATGGCTATTCGTCCTATTTACCTAAATATCCTCTTCATTTCTACTATCCTATTTAGACCACCTCTCGACCACTAAAGACCAGAAGTTGATGTGAGAGCTGCATACCACCCGCTTCTCCATTCAATGGCCATAGAGTAAAAGCTTACACTGCTAACGTTCACTTTTATTCTTGCAATTAGCTTTGCAACACCAAACTAAAAGCTCCGCTTGGGGTCCTCAAAAAGAGGTCATTTGCCCCTTGGTAACTGAGGGCAGGAAACACTCCCTCCCAAGACCCACCCCACCATCATTACTATGCAGAGTTCAGACATTACGCTGAGGGGAGAAAGCCATACCTCTGAGGCTCAGGTGCACGGGCCTGTCTGACCAAGGCTGGAGCAGAACTGAGAAAACTCCCTTGCCAGTGAAGAGCCTGTGTCATAAAAACAAGCCAGCTATTCCTGGGGAAGGGGCAGAAGCATGGAGAGAGAGTCCCTCTGGGGTGCAGGCATGCAGGGAGTGTTGAATGCTGAGACTCGGGAATACTAATAACTGAATTCCCAGGTCTCAGACTAAGAACAAATTGCATCAGCCCACCATCAGAAATGAGGAATTGCTTAGATGTGCTATCAAATAGTGACACAGCAGAGGAAAAAATTCATGAACTTGATAGGTCAGTAGAAATTATCCAAACTGAAACAAAAAAAAAATAAAAGCACATTTAAGAGTTCTGACAGTATCAAATGTGTAACTGAAGTAGCAAAAAATGTTTGAAAAGATATTGGCTGAAAATTTTCCAAAGTCAATGAAAGTTAACAAACTACAGGAAGCTCAGCTCCAAGCAGAATGAACACAAAACCAAAATAAAGATGGAGACAATCTGGAAAGCAGAAAGAAAAACGCAGTAACAAAATAAGAATTATAGCAGACTTTTCATTTTAAAATCACTTATGTAAGCCAGGAGATACTAGGATGACATTTGAAGTACTGAAGTGGGGTGGGGGGGTGTCAGCCCAAAATTCTATACCCAGTGGAAATATCTTTGAAATGTGAGAGTGAAATAGACATTTAGTTTTCACTGTAAGTGAGTTCAAAGCTTTCCATCGCCATCTTGAGAGGCATCTATGTTTGCTTGGATTTCAAGTGCCCTCTGAGAATATCAGCTTCTCAGTGTTCTAGATTTTCCTTAGACATTTTTTTTTTTTTTTTACTTTCTATCTTGAAATAATTTCAAACGAGAAAATTTGCAAGAAGAATAGTTCTAAGAATTTCTGTATGCCCTTCGCTTAGATTGCCATTTAATATTATACTGCAAATATTTGCTTTGTAACTTCATATGTATCTATGAATATTTTTTCCAATGCCTCATCCTCTTACTACTTCAGTGTGTATTTCCTAAAATATAAGGACACTATCTACAAAACCACAGTAAACTATCAAGCTCAGGAAATTAACTTTGATGCGGTACTACTATCTAAACCACTGATACCATTCAAATTTCACTGATTGTCCCAAGAATGTCCTTTATAGGTCCAGAATCCAATCTAGGATCACTCACTGTATTTGGTTGTAATATCTCTTTAATCTCTCGGGAATAGCTCCTCAGTCTTTCCTTGTCTTTCATAATGTTGATAGTTTTGAAGAGTGCAAGCAGTTATTTTGTACAATAATCTCAATTTGGATTTTTCTGTCTTGTAAGTAGATTCCATTTATGTACCTCTAGCAAGAATATCATAAATGATGCTGTGTTCTCTGCATTATATCAAGGGACACACAATTTTGACTTGTCCCATTATCAATGCTGCTATCACTTGATTAAGATATGTCTCCTGTGTTTCATTGTAAAAAAATATTTTGTACTTACTAGTTAATAAATTATTCGTATTAGTTGGCATTTTACTGTAGAGCTTTTTCTTCCTCACTTATTTAATTATTCATATCAGTATGGACCTTATTCAGGATGTTTTTATTCACTGAGTTAAAATTCATTACTGTCATTATTTATTTTGATGCTCAGTTGTCTCGGCTAAAGACAGAACTTTAATCGATATTCACTTTCTGGAACATCAATATACTCCAAGCTTATTTTCTACTTTCCTTACCTCAGCACTCAAATCAGCCACTTCTCCATGGAGCTCTGGTACCTTTTAGTGGAGAATTGTATTCAGAAATCACCCTTACCTGGGGTGTCATTGCTTTTAGGCCTTTTTGGAAGATAGAGCTCATAGATATATGTATGTGTGTGTATATGTATCTCACATGTATATACACAACTATAACTTTTAATATTTATGTATATTAAAAGCCAGGTGTTCATCCAGATACCTGCAATTCCAATCCAACACCACAGAATTTATTCTAGTCTTCCCCGTTTGCACCTTCGTAAATTGATTTTCTGACCATGAGAAGCCTGCCTCCTGTTATCTTTGGTAAATTTACTTATTTGTTCACTCCTGTTGTACGTAACCAATCTCATCCCCTGCCAGGCAAGGGCTCCTGAGTTTTGTGGTACCTATATGGGCCACCATTTGTCGGAGAGGGTGAGAGAGTGCTTTTCAGGTTTTCACTAAGTGATTCCATAGCATCATGTCAGCCTTTTAATGCTATGAAGCTTCTCCCAACATTTTTAGCTGTTTTCAATAGGAGTTGTCCAGAATAAAATTGCCCGCAGTTTCTCATAAACTGAACTATTATTTTTATGTGCTCTAGGAGGAGAAAAGTCAGGAAGCTCAACTCTGTTCATTCTTTATTTCCAGTTTTACCTGCATCAGGTTTAGTTGGGGCTCCCCCTGAAATTTGCCAACTCTAGATAAAATCATAAGTTGACCCACTTTCAATATACCTACTATGGAAATGATGGAGAATAAGGGAGTTCAATTGAAATCTCATCTAGAAAAGGAGAGATACCACGCAGCTCCCACCAGCATAGGTCTACGTTTCCCAAATTTCAGTGTGTGCACATATCACCTGGAAATCATGTTAACATGCTGAGTGTTTCACTTGGTCTGGGGTGAGTCCTGAGATCTCGTATTTTCAACCAATTTCCTGGTGATGTGACACTGCCGTCGGAGGACTGTGCCTTGAGTAACAAGTCTGTAAAGCAGTGGTCCCCAACATTTTTGGCACTAGAAACCAGTGCTCCTATGAGACTCTAATGCCTCATGATCTGAGGTGGAGCTGAGGCGGTGATGCTAGTGATCAAGCTTCACTCCCTTGCCCTCTACTCACCTGCTATATGGCCTGTTAGGAACTGGGCCAATACCGATCTGCAGTTTGGAGGTTGAGGATCCCTGCTCTAAAGTGTTCACGTTTATTGAGGTAGCCAGCAAGGATACATTAAATATACAACCAGCAAAACTTGAAGGGATTTTAAACCTTTAATTTCATTTACAGATGTCTACACAGAGTGAACCCCTAAGTACCACTGGTTACCAGTCATAACTTCCCCCACCCCTGACCTTTTCATTCTTAGAGTATTTTAAAGCAAATCCAGCCATTATGTCAGTGTGCACCTCTAACAGATAAAGGCTTAGAGAAAAATAACCGTAGTGTCATCATCACACAAAATGAAAAATACATAGAACATAGAATTAACCATCATTTCTTGACAGCATCTAATACTCAGACCATACCCATATTCTCATGCAGGCAATAGATGCGTCCCCTGGCCAGCTACTCCAGTGCCCTGAGTTCACTCCTCTTAGTTACCTGAGTACTCCTTAGGGCCGGGCATACAGGTATATTCCTCCCAAAACCATATTCTGCCAATTTCATTCTCTGGAGACCAATGTTTGCTAATAAACAACAGTCGAAGTTTGACTTTTGGCCCACCTTCTGGGTCTCCACCCAGTTCTCTAGCTTTGAGCCTGGGTCAATAAACAGGAGCCCAACCGCGAGGCCAGGGAAGTTGGCCCTGCTGCAGGTTGGCAGCCCTGGTGACCTTGATGTAGACATTTGAAAGAGGTTGCTTCAGGAGAGGCTTGGTGGGGTGAGGGGATTGGTACAGACAGGCTTCCCAAACTCTTCTAGCCTAAACCCCTCCCACTTCTCCCAGACATCTTCCCATTGCCAGCACCTCACTGCATTGTTAATCAGTGTGTTAACTGGGTTGTATGTGGTGATCTGACTCTCCGTCTCCCTAGTCCCTGGCTATAGGCAGAAAGGGCTTCCTTTCATGAAGGATCACACTGAACCTTGTTCCTGCCCTGCTGTCAGGCCCACTCACTGGCAGAGAGCTTGTCTCTCATAGCCTATCCCTGAAATCCATAAGAAGCAGTCAGCTCATTCTATCCCAACATCTTCCTACCAAGTCCTATAACCACAGAACTTGGTTTTAGCCTTTTTCTAATAAGACAGAACGAAAGTTTAAACCTTGGATACACAACTTAAGAGAACACTTGTAAAACACATCTCATGAGTAACATTTGTGAACCCTTAACTGTCAGCCCTTCAAACCCCGTTCTGTATCCTGGATCAAGGAAGACAGATTTGAGCTTTGCCTTTTCTTGCCAGTTGACTTGCACATAAAGCTCCTTTTCTTAAAAGCTGGTGCCATAGTATTGGTTTCTATGCACATCAGATCGTGGACCCTTGTTCAGTAATAGTCTTAAGCCTATGACAGACTCTGAACCTCAAGAGATAACAGTTTCCTGGACAACTGCTTCGTGACCAGATAGCAAGGGGTGCCAAACCCCAGCCTGGGGCAGGGAGATCGAGCCTGTGCCCTGCATCCCATCCTGCTTAGCTGGCACCCACAACAAAACCCTCACTGTGACAGTTTCCAGGTTCCAAATTTGGTGCGAGGGCACATTTGACTATATGTAACAAAAAACAAACTCAAAATTATCTCAGCAAAAGGGGTCATTTATTGGAAGGATGTGGCATGGAACAGCTGGTCTCAGGAAAGGTAGAAGAAGGCAGAGCTGCTTCTCAGCTTTCCTCGCTTCTTGTAGGGTGGCTTTTTCCCTCCGAGACCCCCTTCAAAGTAGTGAGAAATGTAGCCCCAACTTTAGGCCTCAGTGCTTACCACATGTTGCAATCCCTTGGGATCTGCCTGAACTCAGACCGTTCCCAGGCCAATTTAAGTTGGGATGTGTCAAATACATACCCAGGGGTGAAAACAGCTGACTTACAGCTCAGGCCCCCAGAGGGACTCTCACAGTTCTCATTCATAATTGGGAGGAGAGGGTCAGGACTCTGCTAAACCCATTTAGGATCAGGTGTCCACCCTTTCTGGCCAGAGGCTGGACAGGCCTCATGAAACAGCCACTCCTAAGGCTTCCCACGGATGTGCGGCAGCTGCCAGGCCAGAGCCCCATGCCAGTTACCCTACAGCAGCTCTTCTCTCCTCCCATCCCCCTGCCCCGCCCTAGTGCCCTCAACAGTCATCTTGTCTGACTTCACCTCTCAGAGGCAAGCTTGTGAACGCTGAGCTATGTCCTTGGGATCTGTGATTTGATGGGAGATGTGGTCAGAAGATGATGGAGGAAGCCAGAACGGAACTGGCTGAGGAGGGCTTAGGGAAGGCAAGAGGCAGTCACTGTCAGCTCTTTCCAGTTGAGAGAGCGGTCAGAGAGCGACTCAGAGTCCAGGGAGGACATTTGGGGTGGGAGAGGCCTGAGCATGACAGGAGGAGCTGATCTGGGTTAATTTTCTTGATATTCCTCTGAGGACGTCACCCGCGTCTAGACTAAAGGGGTGGTTACCTGTACTTCGAAACCAAAAGCCCTTCTGGCTCTGACAGTACCTCTGTGTGAGGATGGAGCTCCAGCTGCAGTTTCAGGTAGCCTCGGGCCACCCCCTCCCTGCCCCGGTTCAGGAGCGGGATGTAGCAGGCCTCAGCAGACTGGAGAGGAGGACTGGTGGGTGTGGAAAGGGGGCAGCATTGGTGTGGGAGCAGAGCTGGAGCTTCCAGCCTTGCTCAGGACAGTCCTAATGTCTGAAAGGCCCTAACATCCTTCCCCCAGGCCCTTCTCCTCTTAGTGAGCGCCTGAAGTTTTTCCCTCGGCTCAGCTCTGATCCTCAGAAGCCAGCTGAAGGGCCTCCCAGGGACTTTCTCCTCTCCCAGGAGGGCTCCCTGGGGCAAGCAAAGCAACCTGGGTGGGGTTGTGTCTCTCTCTAGACCAGGGGCTCCCCAATCCCAGGGCTGGCTCCCAGCACTGGGCCAGGCCTCAGGATGGGTCCTGGTACTAACCCAAGCCATGCTGGGGAGGTTACTGGGCAGGGGGCAGGAGCCCTGATCAGCCTTGGATGTGCTGTGTAACCCACCCTGGACCTCTGTCTCCCCATCTTTATGCCCAACAACCTCAGGGACCAGCTCTGACCTCCCTGAGCCAGGCTCCACCCTAGCTGCGCCAGGAATGGATCAAATGACACCACACTTGGGGCTGGATGTTCACTTTTCTTTCCGAAAAATGCCACACACACAGTCTAGATGTGGCAGGGACCAGGGTCAGGCTAGGGACCTGGACATTATACACCCAGGGGGCCCTTGGCGGAGGCAGACAATTTAACAACTGGTCTGAAAGTCAAAAGAGAGGAAAGCTGGTTAGTGGAGTGAGCAGCAGTGGGGGAAATGGGGGTGGGGGGCAGGGGCTGTGGGGTTCAGGCCCAGGGACCGGCCACAGGGTCATACCTGGTCCCTCACAGCAGCACTGCCTGGGGCCCGTTCCCAGGGCTGGGGGTGATGCGGTCCGGCCTAGACTGTGTGGGTGTCCCCGCAGGGCTGGGCATGCTGAAAGAGGCTGAGACCTGAACTCAGAGATAATGGGGCCAAGCCTCTTGGTCTCTCTGAACCTGTTTCCTCATGTGTAATGCGGGGACATTTGTCATCCCGGCACTGCCTCCTTCATCAGGTGGTTGTGAGGAACCTGTGGGCCTGGGGAGGCCAAGGGCTCTGGCCACCCCAGAGCACGGGCCCCAAGGTTCATCTTTATTGCTGTGTCCCCAGGGCCCAGCAGAGTAGACACTCATGTAGCCCTTCAGTGAGTAAATAAGCCACTGGTAAAAGGGCCGGCACCTGGGCTGGTGTGGAAAAACACGTTGGTGCCACGAGGCTGTGCGGACAGGTCCATGCCTGCACCTGCACGTCTGTGTGCTCCTGTGGGCTGGGTCCCACCTCTCTCTGGCCTCTCAGAGTGTCTAAGTCTGAGTCTCAGAGCAAGGGGAGGTGCCTAAGTTGGGGACAAGCTGCTCAAAGTCCTAAGCGAGCTTGGGGAACACCCTGTGCCCTACTGGCCCTGCCCGGGGTGCTGCAGGGGCCAGCAGAGTGCTGAGTGGGAGACCATTGGCCAGGGCGGGCTCAGACGTACTCTCGGGCGGCAGCTGATGGGCCAGGCCGGTAGGGCTGCGGGCTGCTGTTGGCTCTCTCAGGCTCCGGGCATGTGCAGCAGAGGAAGGAGCCCCCCAGAATGGCCAGGCCAGCAGAGGCCCAGCCCACAAACAGGGCTGGGCCAAACTCGTACCTATAAGGTGTAGAGAATATGCCATCAGATGTGGCTGCAAACCCAGACCACCTCAGTCTTTCTCAGGGGCTCCGCAGCCTCGGCCTTTGCAGAGGGTGGGCAGAGTGTGGGGAGCTGAGATGGCGGGGGGTGGGGGGTAGGGGGTAGGTTCTCAGAAGTTTCCTCAGCCTCTCCGTATAAGCTGAGAAGAATGCTCATCTTTCTTCTGCCTCCACCCCAGCATGTCAACATCACACAGGGTGACCTAGGCCCAGGGGGGCCTGCTCTGTGCAATCTCGGGCCAGTGGATGGGGTCTGGGAGGGCCTGCAGGTCCCATGGGGAGGAGCAGGGCTATCCCTCCCATTTCTCTCATCTCGGTCTGGTCCACAGAACTCCCAGGCGGGGCTCCCCACTGCCCTCTGGAGAAGGTCAGACCCCTCCGCCTGGCACTCCAGGATCCCCACACATGGTCTCTGCTAACCAGCCAGGCCCCTCTGCAGCTCCCTGAGTCTCCCCACCCCTGTGCCTTTGCACGAGGCACCCCCTCCTGGACTTTCTCCCTTTCTACGCCTTCTGCACTCCCGCCTTCGGGGCCCAGCTCAGATGCCGCCTCCTCTAAGGGACTTTCCTAGGCTCCTCTGTGCTCGGCTGCCTTGCACTGACTCACTAGGTGACCATTCAGTCCTTTGCTTGCCTGGCTCCCTGGGGAGGGCCTACAGGGCAGACAGCACCAGATTCATCTGTTTTCCCAGGGCCCAGGACTGGGTTTGCCACACAGGTGACCTTAGGGAATGTTGAAGGGATGAAAAGACAAGTGCCAGCCTGGCATCCCTGAGCTAAACTGCCTCTTGTTTGGCAGAGCTTCGTGGCTAGAGCTGCCAGCTTCAGGGAACAAGCCTTACACCTGAGGTCTCCTTTTCCTCCCTTCCCCACACCTCTGTCTCCTCCAGGAAGCCCTCCTGATTGCAATAGCTCAGGCACCTTTTCTCATCCTCTCTCCGCACCAGGGCCTGAGGCCCGTTGCAATGTCCGGGGTTGAGACTGTACCATTCTCTGCTCCTGGCAGAGCTGAGAGGTGAGGGAAGAGCCGGGAGGGGCCCAGGCCCTTCATAGAACCCCCTATTTGGCTCTCTCGTCCTTGGCCTTGCACATTCTGACCATTCTACCTTCTAAATATCTCTGACCTACTCTCCACTGGCCCAAACTTTCTGCTCCAGGCCTTTGCAACAGCACCTTACTGGTCTTGCCCTCTCCTTACCATTCTTCACACCATAGATGGAGGAACCGTCAGCTGCTTTCTATCCCAGGCTAGGGAACAAAACCTTCCTATGGCTGCAAGGCCCTCCATGATCTGTCCTCCCTCTTCTCCAGCCTCATTCTCACCCCCTTCCTGCAAGAATAACAATAGCTCCACTCACCAAGGCCCAGGCCCTGCATTTAAGTCCCTTACCTGAATACCTCATTGAACCCACACAACTGCACTGGTCTTTCGGTCCTATCTCCATTTTACAGGGAGGAAATCAGGCGCTGAGAGATTAAGGAACTAGCCTGTCACACAGCCAGCAGGAGCAGAGCTGGGATTTAAGCCCAGAGCCAGAGCACTTAGCTCCTGCGGACCTTCTACCCCTTCAGAGGGCCCAGCACACCCTGCCTGGTTCCCTGCTCCAGAGAGGTTTTCAGCGACAGCATCTGGGGCCACATACTGTTTTCCCTTCCGAGTGTCCTACAGGACAAAGGCCAGCGGCCCCAGAGGTGGTGGAGAAGGAGGCCCAGCTTATCACTTGGCCCATGTCATGCCTGGCACTCACCTAGCATTGACAGGTGTGCTCGGGTTGAAGAACTCCTGGGTCACCAGGGTGGCATACCACGTGACAGCAGTCAAAGTGCAGAGGCCTAAGGACAAAGAAGGGAGTGCTAAGCTCTGCCCCCAGCTAGCCACCGAGGGTGTGGCTACCGGCCATGGCCAAGATGATGGAGAAAGAGCCAGGGCACTCACCTGCCAGGAGGAAGAGGGCACCCCCAGAGATGGCGATGCGGCCCTTGGCAATGGGGTTACTGTCTCCAACCCGGGTGCACTTCATGCCAACGACACTGAGGACCATGGCCACGAAGCCCAGGAGCACGGCCACTACCATCAGGGCTCGTGCAGACTGGATGTGACCTGGGTGGGCGAGAGGGACTGAGCCAGTGGTGGGAGAAGTGGGCGGGTGAGGGGAGCCCAGGATGGGAGGGCCGGGGCAGGAGCTGGAAGTTCCCCATGGGCTGCCACATGGGCAGGTGTGAGGAGGTAGTGAAGACGGGGTCGAGCTTCTCACATAACCCCTTTGTTCACTCCCCCTTGTAGGCTCCTCCAAGCGGTGTGTAGTGAGTGATCAGGCAGCTAGAGTTCTCTAATCTGCTGCGTTTTGGCTGGGGCCTTTCAGATTTGGCCAAAGGGAGAGCTGAGGGCATTTGAGGCCCAGCTTAGCCCAGGTGGCCCTCAGGCAAGGATGCCTCCCCCACTGGCCATTCTGACTCTGGGCACCTTCCCCTCTGCCCATTGAGTTACCTATGGCAGCCATATAAGCCTGCTGCTCAGTAAGTCCTGGGCCTGGGGACAGCTCAGGGGCACTGGATCCCTGAGGGGGGCCAGATGACCTGCTGGGACCAGAGTCCCAGGGGCCATGCGATGGCAACCCAGCTCTGGCTTGTCGTCCCTGGGTTGGCCATGAGCCAAGAACAGAGCTGCAGTGAACCAGGGACAGAGCTACCTGTTTACTAGCCAACTTGTCAGGTTTACTTCCATTCCCCAGAAGGAAGAGAAAAGGGACCTGTGTGCCCGAGCCCCTGTGTGCACACATGCGTGTGCATGTGTGCATGTGTGTGGGTGTACCCGCATGCTGGCATGCTTGTCTAGGTGGCAGGACTGGCGTGTGCGCACAAGCGTGTCTGCCTGCAGAGCATGGAGAGAAGTGGAAGGGAGGGTCTTGCCTGAACCTTTCTGAGTGCCGGACACTCATCTCACCTGACCCTACCATCAACCTATAAAAGTCATAGTATCCCCTTTATGGATGAGGACATAGGAACGCAGAGAGGATCAGTGACTCTTTCAAGGTTACAGTGGCAGAACTGGCCTGCCGTGAGGTACCGGGTTGTCCTAGATTTATAAAAGTGTAAAGGGGCGGGGGGCTGGAGCTTGGAGCCCAGTGCAGATGGCAGACTGTGGGAAAGCTTGCTCTAAACTTCCCCCACCCCACATCCCACCCCCAACCCAGCTGGCATGAGGCCTACCTTCCAGGGCGAGCAGTGAGTCGTAGAGCTTGCACTGCACCTGCCCGGTGCTCTGGGAGGCGCAGGACATCCAGAGCCCTTCATAGAGGCCCACGGCGGTGATGATGGCATCGCCAGCGTAGGAGGACTGCTTCCACTGCGGGAGGGCTGTGCTGGCGATGATGCCCACCCAGCCACCGAGGGCCAGGAAGTAGCCCAGGAGCTGGAGGCCCGAATTGGCCATGGCCCAGGGGAGGGCGCTGGGGGTCCCAGAGCTCAGTGCTGGGCCAGGGTCCCTGGGGGGGCCGGGGTCATGGCCAGGTGAGCGGAGCAGCTGGGCAGGGTGGGTGGAGTGCAGCAGCGGTCAGAGAATGAGAAGAAGAGGTGGCAGCCCAGCCAAGGCAGCGGCATAGGCAGCGGCTGGGGCTCTAGAATGCAGGGGGAGGCCCAGGCGCTGGCAAGGCCAGGGGCCCGCCCACAGCCGCTGCCTAAGCCAGGGTAGGGTCCCCAGCAAAGCTCCTGCCCAGCCCCCTGCAAGGGCGGGGCCTTGACCCAGGTGGGTGCCCCCTCCCCCCTCCGCCCCGCCTCCACCCCCCAGGGATAGAGAAGGGAGGGGCTGGGAGAAGGGACCCTGCTCTCCTCAGGGTCCCTCCTCAGGGAAACTACTTTAGGAACCTGATGCCAGTGCCCTAAAATTCTAATTCCTACCCCAAGAACCAGCCCTGAGCTGACGACTTGGATGTTGCGTGGCTGATCTGACCCTGGGGGCTTTCTGTCTCTCTGACTGAAGGACAGAAAGGAAATGGAATTCCAGTCTGCAGCAGGTAAGACCTCAGGGTTGGACAGGACTCTGAAGGCAGATATGGAGAGTGGACTGGCGAAGAGGTTTTAGGGAGAGGGGGTCTAAGGTACCTAGGAGCCATGTGTATTCAAAACAGAAGAGGCCACACTAGGGAATACACACTGTGGGGTCTCTTTGAGATCTGCGGGGGCAGAAGAGGGGCCCCGTCAAGGCTGGGTCAGACCCGGCTGCCAGTCAGCAAAGGTTCTGGCAGGGAGGTAGGAAATAGCACCAACCTTCCAGCATGAGCCTGAAGGAAGGCAGACTGTTCAGCCCGTTCGTTAATCCCCTGTTGGCTGGCTTAGCAGCTCCTGCTGGGGCCGGAGGCACTGGGCCCCGGCCCCCGGCTCCAGAGCATCCTGGAGGGGAGGGAGCCGTGGCCTCTGCACATTCCTGGGGTTCAGGCTTCCCCCTCCTAGCACCCACCTCCCTCTTCTCTCTCCTATCCCAGCTTAGCCCTCTGGAGCAGGGGAATGTTTAACTCTCCTCCAGCTCATTAGCAATCCCCTCACGTTCAGTTCAGTTTGGCCATGGGTGCAGGGGGGATATCACAACCCTGCTCCCACTCCCACTAGCCCCCTCCCCTCCGCCCCTGGCTGTCCCCTTCCATCTCCAGAGGCCACCTGCTTTTACTGGACTGTACTGAGGAAAGGCAGAGTCGTGCTGCTGACTCCCCACCTCCTCCGCCTGACCCCCACCCTAGTCAACTTCCTCCCCCACAGCCCTGGCCCTCCTCTGCAGGGACACGTCCCCAGCCTGCACCCTTGCATTCTTCACGTGGCTATGCAAACGAGAGGGTGCCAGGCACTGCTCAGACAATGGCTGCCCTGTGCGCCCGCCCAAGGCGTGGGCCCCTGGTATGGCCTAGAGCTCCAGCCAGTGGGAGCTGGGGAAGCAGCCTGCCCTCTGAAGGGTCAGAGGTGGGTGCTTGCAGTTTCAGACACTGGACCCCCTGTGGCCCTTCCTGCTGGGAAGACCAGAGCCACATGGATCTGTGTAAAGGCTGACGTGCTTCCTGGGAAGGTCTGCAGGTCCCCAAAATCAAACAGGGTCTAAGCAGTTGTAGAGAAGTCAGTTCCGAATTCAGATCCCTCTTCTACCATAGTGAGACAGGTACAATCAAGGGGAGCAGAGGTTATTGCCAGAGCCCAGAAAGGACACTCCTGGGGACCCAGTGAGCACCCTTTCATGCATTAATCATCTCACCTTCCAAGCAGCCCTGCATGATGGGCAGTCCCTTCATCGACAAGGAGCTGAGGCTGAGGGAGGTAACTTACCCCAAGCTAGGAAACAGCTGGGGAAGCCTTCCCATCAGACCTGTGGGCCCCTGCCAGGTTCACCCTCTACCCTCCTTTCTCAGGAGGACTAGGGGGTGGGCAGTCACAGTGTGCTCCCTAGAGGTGAATACTTCCACCCATGGCCTGAGCTGGCTGTGCAGCCTGCACCTTCACCTCTAAACAGGCCAGGCCATCTAGTTTATGGAGTCATGATGGTCGATAGAGTTGGTCAATGTCTGAGAGAGGGCAGGGCGCCCACACATGGAAGCCACTTGGCGCACGTTATTCCACACAGACCAGGCTCGCTTTTTCTCTGAGCTGGGCCTTGACCCTATACTCCCACGCTTCTCAGAGGCTCTCTCTGTAAGGAAGACCCAGGGGTCATTCTGGTCCCAAGGCCTTGGAATCAAGACCACACAGAAACAGAGTGTCAAGCCACATAGGCTGCTACCCTCTGTTGACAAATGAGAGCCAAAGAGGGGAAGTGAACCACTGTCCCCAGGACCAAGGTCCCGGGGCTCAGAGGCCTTAGTCCTGCCCACACCTCCATCCGGGGCACCCCCAGAGCTTCCCTCACGCAAATGGCTAGAGTCATTGGTGATCCAGAATGATGTTCACATCTCCCTCTGAAGCCCTTCTGTTTATCCCTTCTCTTTGTTATTTGAGGCTTTGAGTCTATTCTACCAAGACGTCTCCTACCCTAATGGCCTTCTGTCACCAACGTTCCAAAGCCTTTTAGAATTCAGACCCTGGTCCTGGAGTGAAGTTCCCTAACTTGGTGCAGCTTCTTTACCCAAGGCTCCACCACCCTGGTGCTCCCACCCCCCAGCCCAGTGACCCCAGGCCTGTGGGAGACCAGGTAAACTCTGGGCCCCGCCCAGCCTCCATTAGGAGCTAACTGAAAAATGCCCTGGGGTGTCACACTTCATAGTCTAAAAAGTGCTTTTTGCATACATTATAAGAAGCTTAGGGTTCTAGCGTTACCTCTGCCACTGAAAGCTGTATATTAGGCAAGTCCCTTAGCTTCTTCGGGCCTGATTCTTCAACTGAAAAGTAGGGCTAATACCACTTGCCCTGTTGGGTTCATGACAGTTTATAGGGATCAAATAATGGATGAGAAGTGCTTCTGGAAAACATAATATGCCTGAAGAAATGTGGCTAATGAAAGCTGTCCCCAAAAGACTCCCTCCTGGCTGGGACTCCCCTTTTGTGTCCTCCTGTCCTGGCCGTCGGTGGACTTCCTGTGGCTAAAGACCCACTGGCGCTTCCTGCCTGGCAGTGCCTGGAAGAGAGCGGGCGCTGAGTGGATGTGTGTTGATCATTGACTGGCCGGCATGAGGATTACATGTTTTTGCCTCCCTCCCAGTGGAACACTGGAGCCCTTTCCCGGTCCTCTCCCACTGCTAGTCAGGAGGGTCTGAGTCAGTTGGTTGTTTTCCAGCACATTCTCTGCAGCCACCACCTGAAACGTTGGAGGTGGAGCTAATTTTATTTCCCCTAACTCAGAGCCTGCTGAACCACAAGCTCGAAATGGAGAGCATTTGTCTCAGGCCACACAGCTAGAAAGCAGGACGGCCAGCAATGTGGCCACCCCAGCCATCCTGCCTGTCCAGGGAGGGTCAGGGCCCAGATCTGGGATCCTGGAATGTGCTGCATATTTCCATCCACAGTGCTTGGCCCCGTCTTGCTTCCTTCTCAAGGACTATAAGCGCCTCGTGGCCCTACTACCAGCCTCGTTTCTGTGTCCCACGCCTAACCAAGGGGGGGGGGGCACCTCTGTGGCAATCATGGCTGTCTGGCAGTGCCCCATCCTCCTCCCTGAGCACAGGCTATCTCAGTTCCCTTGCTGAGAGTTCTGCCAGCCGCCTGGGATGCCAGAGACCATGGTCCACGTCCACATCTAACCCCTGTGTGCTGAGCTGCCCCCACCGCCCCGCCAATGCTCCCATGGGCACTCCCTTCATTTCAAGCACACTTGCCCCGTGGCGGATGTACTCTTGCACATGCATTACAAGCACAGGCCAAGTAATCACAGCCCAGTCCCAGCCCGGACCCTGCCATCACCTCCCGCTTCCAGGTCAATTCACCCACCCTAATTGTATACACTTATCCTGGTCTTGTTGCTGTTGAAAACATTTGGCTTTCATGAGCTCAAACTGAGACTGTCTGCTGTCTCCATGTGGTTAGCATACATTGAAATGGTGGAGGTCATCTGCCTTGATGTGGAAACTTCTGGAAGACCAGAATCGGGTGGATGTAGTTTTCTGTAATGTTGCGTAACTACTATGTGCTAAACATCACACCAGGTACTTTATGAGCGTTCCCTCATGAATACTCCTGAGCATCCTGAGAGATCGGGACGGTGAACCCATGTCACTGGGGAGGAAATCACTTGGAGGTCACACAACTCTCGGGGATAGAAGTGAGCATGTGGGCGAAGCTCATGCTCTTTCCACTAACGTGGTCTTCTCTCCATAAGGTGAATGAGTCACCAAACAGGACACAGGATCATCAGTGACTAAAGGAGCAGTGACCGTCTCTACGGGATCATTCCCACGAGCATACACACACGTGGTGCTGTCTCCTAGCATAAAAAACAAAGTCCTTCACTTCACATCTCCCTCTAGCTCATCTCTCTGCCCCCAGGAAAAACTAAACTCCCGCAAAGAGCTGTCTATGCCTACTATTGTCACGTATCCTCACCCTGTCTCACTCAAACCAACTCCAGCCCATCTTTCGTCCACACCACCTCCCCAAAATATGTCTTGTTCTCACTGATCTCCATGTCATCAAATCCAAAAGTGGATTCTCAGCTCTTTGCTCAGCTGCCCAGCAGCATTTGACACCATCGTTTACTCCCTCCATGAAACACTCCCATCAGCTTCCAGGACAACATCCCTCTCAGGTCCCCCACTCATGGGTGGTCCCAATGTCCTCTAGCACATCACCTCCAGCCAGGCTCAGTCTTCTGACTTTTCCTCTGTCTACAGTGACTACTCCTGGCTTTGAACACCACCCACATGTCAATGACGACTCCCAAAGTCATGGTCCTACCTCCACCTCTCCTTGAACTTCCCACTCACATATCCAACTCTCTATTTGGTATTTCCACTTGGATCCCTAAAGGGCTTCTTGATCTTAAGCATAACGCATGCAAAAACAAACTCCTGGTTCCCACGCCACCATCCCTCCTGCAGCCTTCCCCGTCATGGGAAGCGGGGCTCTATTTTTCCAACTGCTTAGGCTAGGATCCTTCTTGCTGCTCCTTTTTCTCATGCCGTGCAATCCAACAGCAACTCCTGTTGGCTCTCCTTCAATAGATCCAGAAGCTGACCTTTTTCACTGCCAACACCCTGATCCAAACCACAACAGTGTTGCTCTCTTTGTCTCCATTCTCACCCCCATAGCCCATTCTTCACTGAGGCCTTTAAGATCTGTCAGTTGCCAGCATCCCCTGCTCAAAACCCTCCAAGGGCTCCTGTTTCACTGAGTCAAAGCCCAAGTGTTCATGGTGGCCGATGAGGCCCCCAAGACTGACCTTGCTGCTCTCTTCGCCCACCCTGTGCCACCACACCGCCTCCTGGCCTTTCCTCTTCCCTAAAGGCCTGACTTACTTTCTCTTCTACTTCAAAGGATTACATGCACATATGCACACACACATACGCGTAAGTACACACGCATATGTGTTTATTACCCGTCTCCTCTACTAAAATATAAGCTCTACGAAGGTAGGGATTTGTTTTGTTTTCTACCATATTCTCAGCGCTGGCACCTAGCTGGTGCTCAACAAATACTGGTTGATTGAATAAATGAGCAACGAGTGCACATTTCCAAACTTACCACCCCACAGCATCTCAAGCCCAAGAGGGGAGATGGGCTTGTGGCCAGAGGAACTGAATCTCCAGTTCTGCTCCTTGTCTGTCTCCTAGAGGTGTGTGTTGTCCTGCACATGGAGGCCCTAAGGTATGTGGACTCTGAGGTCAGACGGCAGAGCAGGCAGCATGTGGCTGACATGGGGGCAATATGCCAGAGCACAGCTGACCAGCTGCTCTCTGCCAGAGAAGGATTAATAATAATCCCTACCATTCATCCAGAGCTTTCCAGTTTACAAAATGCTGTCATATCCGATATTGTATCTGGGCCATACAACTGCCTACATGGTGGGCAGAATGAGGATTATGATCCCCATTATACAGATGACAACCCCAAGGTCCCTGATATTAAGTATCTGGCCTGAGGCTGCACAGGAAGTGGCCAAGCAGAGTACTGAGCCCGGCCTCCTGGCACACCTGCCACTGCATCCTGCTCTGAGCAATTTTTATAAAATGAGACCTCTGGGGCAGGTGAGCATGTTTCTATTCTCTGAACAAACCACTGAGTAAAAAAACACGAATCATTTATTCTTTGGTTGTCTACACAGACACTTAAATACTGTATTGCTGTCATGTGGCTGCCTGAGCAAGCCTCTGAGGGGTGGCTCTGGGCCTGCGTCCTGAGCCCTCAGCCAGGTCCAGAGGTGGGAGGGCCATCCTGCCATGTCCACTCCAAAAGCAGTAGCACCGCGCAGACGACTGTGAGCAGGGTCCCCTTGGCTGGGCAGCAGACATAAGTGCCCCTCTGCTCCATGGCCCCCAGTGGCTGGCCAGTTCAGGGGACAGGACAGAGTTCCTCACAGTGGGTCTAATCATCCATTCATGGTTGGCTGGATGCTGTCAGAGCTCATCCTTGTGCCCTGACTCACTGCTGGAGACAGACTCCTCCACAGGTTTGGGGGGGCCCTGCTGCGCTTCCTGGGGCTGCTCCTGGGGGAGGTCCATCTCTTCTGGGTTGAAGAGCATCTTCACCAGGTCGTCCGCCTGCACCCTGTCCTGCAACGACAAACTCCTGCTATTCAGAGAGGCATCTGGACCAAGTACTCACCACCTCTCAGGTACTACTTCCTGGAGAGCAAAAAGGCTCTTCCTCAGTGGCCTCTGAGCTCATCTCCTTCCCAATAAGTCCCCCTCTCTGGGCAAAGACAGCTGAGGTAGTGCCCAATGAGGAACCAAGAACCAGGGTCATTCCCCATCTTGGCCTGCCCACCAGGAGCCCCATTATAAGTAGGAAAGAAGGGCCAGGGAGGACAAGGCAAAGTGATCACGGTGACAGTGCTGGAGTGAGAAGTCTCCCTGGACTCCCAAGCCCAGTGCTCCTTTCGTGTCTGAGCCATTGGTAAGGGGACTGGGGGAGACGGAAGCAGAACAAGGGCCCTTCCAGGTCACAGCAGTATCAGCTGCTCTCACCCGCTCGCTGTGTCTAGCGTCCAAAGTGAACCACAGGGCAATGGCACAGCGTTGCCCTCTGGTGACAGCCTTCACTCCGTGCGGGTTTTCTGTGCCTGAGGAGAATCCCACGGCCCTTCCACACTGGGGCTGCACCTCTGCCTGAAGGGCACAAAGGGGGGACACAGGACAGATTGTAACCTGCCTTCAGAAGAGACATGGGGTCATTAGGTTTCACAATCAAGGATGGCTCCTCAGCCTGGCTTCCCAAAGACCAGAGCTAAAGAGAAAAGGTGACCAGTCAGAGGAGCAATGGACACATCTTAAAGCCCCCCTTTGGGAAGGGGAGGGATGGCCACTAGGAAGACCAACTGGCTGTGACCTGCCTGCTGCACTTTGAGGGTTTCTGTCTCCCAGAGAGGCGGACAAGGGGCACACTCACCGTCACGGTCTTGGCATCTAGTTCAGTGAAATAAAAGTTTCCTCCATCAAAGTCTCCATTTAGGTAAAGAATGGCGCTGAGAAAGACAGAAAGCATCTCAAAACAGACCTTCTCCTCACCCAGCTCCCCAGACAACCCACAGCTCTAGCACCTTCATCTCCAGGTGCTTTCGACCAGCAGTTGGAGAGGGCCTTTCACAGGAAGAAAGCCTTCTAGAACCTCTGAAACTCTACAAATGACTCCCAAATTCCCAGCCCTCCCCTCTCGCCCCACAGAATCCCTATGCCCTTCTCCAAGGTACTTCACTATCCTACTCATTACATTATACTGTAATCATGCCCTTATTATTCAACTTCCCATCCAGAGGATCTGGGAATAAGGGACTGGACTTTGGAAACAGCTGGTCCCAAATCTGTGTGTGTGGGGGCGGGGAGGGGCAAAGTGCAGGGCACTGGGGGCCTTCAAGTGTGAGCTGGCACCTGTAATCCCGGAAGGTGTAGGCTGGGGGCTCCTTGATGCACACGAGGGCCTCAGCGTTCAGGATGCAGTTGTCCACGTGGACTGGGTGGCTACTGTCCCTCCTCTCAGCCTGTGCCTCTGGGGCCAAGGTAATACATGTGAGCAATGAAGCACCTTAGAAGACATCACAGCTCTCCTATTGGCATGAGAGGCAGGGTGCTTCCCAAAGTGTATCTGGGGCTGCGGGAATGCCCAGTGAATAAGGGGGTCTCTGGCTAAGCCATATCAGCCCAGGGGTCAGGACAGAATCACCTGTATGCCCAATACCATCATTGAAAATCACTGGCCTAAACAAACTCTTGAATGCAGCTCTCCATAATTTGGTTTCTGAGGACCTCACCAGCCTCATCCGATTGCTCCCTCCTTTAATCTTATTCTCTGGAATGGCAACTTTCTTACTTCTCCCAAATACCGGGTTGCTCAATGCCTGTACTCTTTTGCATATGCTGTTTTCTCTGGCTTGCACATCTTCCCATCATCCTGTGTACTCCACAACTCCTATTTATCCTGCACAACTGTCATCACCTCCTCCATGAAGCCCTCCTGACTCCCTGGGTAGATTGACTGTAACTTCCTCCGCTGCAGTTATCACCTTGGGTTGCCACTTATTTGTTTACGTTGGTTCCCAAACTAGGATGAAAGGGACCATATCCTGTTCTCCTCCATGTCCTCAGCATCCAGCCAGGGCCTGCACAGCGTGTGCTCAGCGAAGGCTGCCAGGCTGAAGGAGGCCCACCTTCGATTGCGGTGCGGCACACCAGGTGGGAGTAGGAGAAGTAGAGGGGGGTTTCCAGACGGAAGTAGGACTCCATGACGCGCCGCACCTTCTCCGTCACGTTGTAGTACAGGTGGGCGCTTTGCAGAGGAACTTTCCCTTCCTGTCCCAGCTGCCAAGGAGACCAATGGTCAGCTTCCCTGAATGCCCCTCTGTGGGCCAACAGGGACCGTGGAGAACCCAGAGCCCACTCCTCGTCCCCTGCCACAGGTGCAGCCTCTCTGCTTCCCACATGCAGCACCCTTACTTTATCGCATTTCCCCTCTCCTTCATACTCCTCTTTATGAATAATTTGTGCATGCTGTGCAGAAAGACAGACCCTGGAGCCAGGCCTTCTTCTGAAAGCGCTCTCACGGCTTTGGATAGCAGTCTTGTCTTGCTTGCCTCATTTTATTATGCTTGGTTTAATAGCCAGGATTCAAAAGTTAACCTCACTCAGCTTAATTTATCCACCCACCACAGTAGCTGGAACGTGGATAGGCACACTTCTTTAACCCTTCTTACCACCATCCCCAGCTCCTCCCCAAAGCCTGGGCCTCCCCCTCCCCCACTCCACACTCTAGAATGCCAAGTACTGACTCTACCTTGAGGGCTTTGAAGACAGTGACGCCATAGAACTTTTCGTTGGGGGTATGAGGAGAGGTTTGGCCCCGATAGCCATCTCCTGAAGTTGCGGCTGCCTGCAAGGCCCAAAAAGCAGTAGAGTTAGCCAGGCCAGCTGACCATGTCTTCTGAGGCCCTCAGGCTAGGAAGCACTGAGTGCAGGGAGCTGGGCCCTCAGGGAGAAGGTGTGGTCACCGGCTCCCTTACATTGGTCAGTCTCTGCAGCTCCCGGCACTCATCTTCAGAGACTACACCGTCCATCACCACCCGCTGGGAACCATTCAAGACTTTGGAATTCATGGTAAGACGGATGCCTTCATAGAGCAGGGGGCCACCTACAAAGCAATAAGACCTGGGTAAATCCAACAGTCATTCTGTCCAGACACTCTCCTTCAGATTCTGCTTCCCTGTGAGGAATAGAAATTCCAACTGTTTCCTGTTCACCAGAGAAATCTCTGGTTCAGTCACTTCCAAAGTTAGGGTGGTCCAGAGGACAGAACTTGGAGCTGAAGGACAGGAAGGAGGTCCTAGTTCTAGTCCTAACTCTACTCCCAAATAGCTGCTGGCTCTTGAACTGTCACAAACTGTTGAGGAAACATCATAAACACATTCCTAAAACATGAGCTCCAGAATCAGAAGGAACCGGGTTTGACTCTTGGATCCTCCCACTAATGAGCTGTGTGATGTTGGTAAGTTACTTAACCTCCCTGAGCCTTAATTTTCTCATCTGTAATACATCATAAGTGTGATGCCTGTTTGATGTAAAGAACAGGCAAGTTAAAAGTTTAGCCCAATATTTGGCACATAGTAAATGCTCAAGTTTGGCTACCATATAACTACCATCACATCATCATCATCGATTTAAAATGAAGACCTTACAATCTATCCAACCCACCTCCCAGGCAGTTAACAGAGTAAAAGCACCCTAAAAACAAAGGAAGTCTGGACAAATTCTTTTTACATGCTAATCTGGTTAAATTAATCACTGATAATTTAAGCAACTGTAGACCAAAGGCCAGCCTTTTTCTTTTCAACTTCTTATGGTGTTTCTCTTTACTGGAGACATCCTAGAGACTCAATCCAATTGTATTTATTTACTGAGGACTCAGTGTGTGCCAGGCACTGTGCTAGATAAGATGATGGATTAACACCTCAAGACAGCATCTGCTCCAACAATTATACAAATAACCAGCACAAGGCAGACCTTGTGAAAGTACAAACAAAAGTGCCTTGGAAGTTCAACAGAAAGAGGGAGGGGATCCCAACTGGCCAGAAGATTAAGGAAGGCTTTGCAGGGTGTAGGGTGTATCTGAGATGCTTCACAGGTAGGGATGATGGGAAGTGAATTAAGAGGAGGGATAGGCATGAATAAAGACTTCTGGGCAGAGAGAGGCTCCAGGAACAGGAACAGCCAAGTGTGGATGAAGAGAAGGTGCAACTGGGGGAAGAACAGAACACATGGTTAATGGGGCCACCAGGGAGGATGCCATCAGAGTCCCCATGTCTGGAAGAGTGGGAAGGGGCAAGGACAGACAGGAAGAGAAAAGACCTAGGGCAGACAGGAGCTGCTAGGGCCTGAAGCAGGCCTGAGGCAATGGGAAAAGAAAAAGGTTGGACAGAGAGAGGAGAAACAGCTGAGTCATAATCGGGAGGCCTCCTTGGAGAACTGGAGGCACAGACAAGGAAGGGAAGAAGAACAAAGGAAACCTAAAGATTTTGAGGCTCAGTAATAGGAAGAATGATGGAAGTTGGGAGAAAACAGTTAGGAAGTAGGGAGACAGGATGTGTTTTGTCCTATAAATACTCACCAAAGTGAACTAAATTAGTGTTAATAAGGAGTCTTTTTTATTAACCAGAAACCAATTCTTAGCGCTTTTTCCAGTTGGAAGCCCTGTTGGTGAGTTAGGAAGGACACCGAGGCGGGGTTAAGCCCTGACCCACACTGGCTCAGATCCTGAGGCTGGCCCACAGTAAGCTTGGTGCTGCCAGGAGTGCTGCTCAGCCAGTGTGTGGATGACCTGCCTTGCTGCCTCCATGACAGCGCAGATGGCCCTGAGCTCTGTCCTCTCACCTTCCCGGGTCAGTCTGCTCACATCCAGGGACTCCTTGGTCTTCTCTTCCACAAGGGTCTCAATTTCTTTCATCAGGTTTCCAATCTCCTGAGAGATGCGGACAGCTGTTTCCCGTTCTGACCTGTGAACACAGACACTCTGAGGACTGGATTCTGGGGCTGGCCTTGGCTCCCATTCCAACTTCCCAGACTGGACCTTCCCACCCCTTGCCAGGAGTTCACATCTGCCTGGGCTCAGGAAGCCTCAAGTGCTTCATCAGACCGATCCAAGCATGCAGTTTCTTCAAGGTCCTCACTTCTGTTTCTCTTGTAGTCTCTTGGGAATCACCTCCTCTGGAGTCCATGAATCCTAAAAGCAGGTGAAGAAAATATTAACAGAGTAGGGTGATCTACTTAATCCTCCAGGTCTCGATGCATAGAATAGGGTCTACAAAAGAATCTACCTTTATCGCTTGCCTTGTCTCAGCAGATAAAGTGAGAGGTCTCTGAACCATAGTCACCTCTAGCTAGCTGCCCAGAATTCCTCTGTCATTCTCTGTCTCTTATCCATGAGTTGCACAGATCTGATGTCAGGTTCAGCCCCCTAACAGTTTTCTTCCCAGAGTCACAGAGCACACCACTCACCCCCATCCTTTGCCCCCTCACACTCCCACTCCTCCCGCAGCTCCTGTACCCCAACTCACTGGATCAACAAAGGGAATTCCAAAAACATCATAAGCGAAGAAAAGCAATTCTTTCTCCAGCAGGCTTCGCTGTCGGTACTCCTGGGCACTCTGAGGAAAC
>NW_011889107.1:211711-246919 GCF_000151845.1 Pteropus vampyrus | reverse complement strand
CAACCCTCCCAACAGCTCTATGAGGCAGCTAGGGAGCAAATCCCACTTCTACTATTTATTCATTCAACACCAATTTATTGAATATCAGCTATATGTCAGGAACTGTGCCAGCATAAGGCAGAGAAACAGATTCCAGTCACCATCCTAGCCATAGGCCACTGTGAAAGTTAATTCATCTCTTAAAGCCTAAACACCCTCATCTCTAAAATGGGAAGAAGAGTGCCCACCTGACAGGGTGTCTGTGATGATTAAATGAGATAATGGGTGTAAACCGCCTCGTACCGTGCTTGGCCTGAGACAGGGCTCAACAAATGTTAGCTACCTTCTTTCCAGAAGGGAAGTTCTAGTTAAACATGGTAGAGTGACCATATGGGCATATTTCCCTTTCTGCCTCACACTAACTAATATGACATAAAGGTGTGTGGGGGGGGTGGGGAGTCTCAACCTAGCAAGACAAAGACATTGGGAGAAGTACCATCTTCCAGCCAGATGGTCACCATCTAGTGGCCACAGAGGACAACTGCAAGGTAACCTGTTTTCCATGTGGGAGGAGATGGCCAGAGAAAGATTATTTCTATTGTAGATTTCAGGATTCCAGAGCCAGGAAGGATGAACCTTGGTTTTTTCCTTCAAGGTATGTTGGTGACCCCACCTCACTGAGTTGTTATGAGAATCAAATGAAATAAAAGCTGGGAAAGAATTTTGTATGCTATTAAGATGCATCACATGTATCTGATGGGTAGTTATTTTCAATGGTAAGCGGCTCGACAGTGACCAGAGGAAAAATTAACCACCCTGGGCTGTAGTACATGCAGGCCAGAAGACTGTAAGGAGCGCGCCTTGCTCTACCTGTGCGTTCCTGAGCTAAGTGGACAGTGCCATGCATGCATCTCCCAAGCTCGAAACTTGGTGCCTAAGTAGATATGAAGAGGAGGGAGGAGTGAAAACACTCCCCACCTTCTTCTGCCAATCCACTCCCTACCTCCACCTAGTCAGTTCCCCTCTTCTAGCCACTGCCTCACTCAGGCTCTCCTCTGTACCACCTCAGCAGCCTCCGACAGGGGTGCTGCTTCCAGCACCCTCCCATTCTGAGTCATCCACCATCACATCTTCTCAGGATATTGCTTAAAACCCTTTGAGGGCTCCCTACTGTTGGCTTCATGGACTAGAGTCCAAGGTACTGGTGTGGCACTCAAGACCCTTCAAAATCTGATCTTCCCAGCCCTCATTTCCTGTAACTTCCCAGTATTATCTTTCATTTACATGAAACAATTGTCCAGGTTGTTTGCACATGTTGTTCTCTGTCTAAAAGGCCCTTCCCTGCCTCATTCACCTACTAAAGGCTTTTAAAACCAACTGTCAACACCGTTTTCTCTTGTGAAGCGTTCCCTGATTTACCAGTTAATTACTTCTCTTCCATGCTTCCACCATAGCTTGCTCACATGTCTACTATTCTATCTAACCACACAGTATTCTATAAATTTTGGATTATATATTTTTCTGTATCATCAGTGTCATAAGGTGTGTTTTAGATGGCATTCAAAAAGACATGAAAGTCATACATACACAGCTATAAGAAATACAGAGTATCGACGGCCATAAACAGAAACCTTCAGTCTCCCTTCCCAGGCCTGTGTCTCAGGATAACCCCAATTAAGTTTCTTACCAATCTGTCCAGAAGTTTATAATTTAAAATTTAAAGCATATGTATGTACTTTAAAAAAACGTAAGTAGGATTTAATATAATTACAGTTCTGTATCTTCTTATTTTTCTTTACCTAAAATTGTATCAGAGATAATTTCACATTGGTGCATAGTAATCTATTCATGTATTAGTTGTCTTGTATGTCATTGAATAAATGTAGCATAATTTATTTAATCAGTCCCCAAATTGATGGCATTTACCTTGTTACCTGTTTTTTTGCTTTTAGCAACAATGTTCCAGTGCACATTTGTGCACATTTACCTTTGCATGCTTATGCAGTACAGCTGTGGGGTTGTTAGTCCCATTGCTGATTCAATGAACAGTCCAATTTACAATTCCACCAACAGTGCAGGAATGTGCCTGCTTTATCACCTCCTACATTTCTCCAATATATTTGTTGCATAAACAACTGAGTGGCCTCTAGAGTAATTATAGATATTTACCATTTCTTTGGCAAAATGAAAAACTGGTAAAATTATAGCCATTTTTAAAAATAATGTAGATGGGGGTTTGGGAGAGGTCAGCATGAAATAGGTAATTCAGAGCCACAGTGATAAGCCACGCTCTGTTTCAGGAAGTGGCTGAGGTTAGAGGTGAGGAAACTGACTACCTGCAACGTGTGTTCTATCAGCAAGACCCCCATGATGCCACTGATTCATAAAACACTGTACACACTCGTACTGCACCTGTCAGCTCACTATCTCATTTGACCTTCATATTCATCCTGCATTGAAGACAGAGCAAGAACCATAATCTCATTTTACAGAAGAAACTGAGACACAGAGAGGCAATGCAGCATGCCTAAGATCCCCGTGAAGTGACAGAGATCACATGGCTAGTGAGTGGGGGAGCCAGGACTTGAGCCCAGACTAGTGACTTTAAATCTACCTCATTGCTCTGGGCTCAAGGAGGAGAATGTACATATGTGCAAGGCATACGTACAAATAGCAAGGTTTATGGTATCAAACTTCATCAAGTTAAAAACAGAGAACTTCTCATGTTTTTAATACAAAAATAATACTCATTCACTGCAGGGAATTTCGAAAATATAAATGAAATACAAAAATCATCATAATTCCGCCACCCAGAAATAATCATTGCTAACATATTGGTGCATTTCATTTGTGCCACTGTATCATATAGATTTTTCTCCTTGTTTTAGAGATAGGAATAATGCTGAAAGAGGGTGCGATCAGACAATGGCAGAAAGAAAAGGGGATAGGGAGGAAAATGAAGATAGCGAGGAGGGAAGCAAAAACAAAACAAAACATTACATTAAAAATGATAAATCTTGGCCAAATGGTATCGAGTCTCAACGTAGGGGAGTGCCAAAAAGGAAAGAACATGTTGCTTTGCAATTTGCTTTTCCTTGACGACTCAGAGAACATACTTCTGGGCCCAGAACGTGCTAATTAATTAGGCTAGTTACGGCTCTTGCATCATCTTCATGCTTCCTGCGCTCCCTTGTTCTCCCAGCCACAAGTGCTCAGTGTACTCCCACCCTGCCCAGGCACCCTGTCCCCACTGTACACAAGAAGTGCCAGCTCCCCAACCTCTACCCCACTCTCTGCCCTCTCTCTGGGTTCAGCTGGCTGCTGTCGGAGCTAATGCAAGTCTCTCACCTCACGGGGGCCAATGGATCTGGCTTCTTCTTCTCCAAGCATGGCGGTATAGTAGGCGAGATTCTGGTTCATCACCTCATCATTGGGGAAGAAGAGGAGATATGTCTTGGCACATTCAATAGCCTGTGTATAATTTCCAACTGCAAAGTGAAAAAATAAAATAAAATAACTGAGAAGAAAGTGTCTAATCCTGGGTACCAGGAACCACTAGTGTTTAGTTCCAGCTTGAAGCAGTGATGACATGATAAGGTGGCCCACCTGCATAACACAACTTTCTGATTTGCAGGGAAAAGTTATAGAAGAATAAGATGAACAAAAGTTATATAAACATAGAATATAGAATCAATTTTAATGTCCTCAGGGCTGCCTAATATTGAAACAGAAAGAATTAGAACTCTTTGTATGCCAACATATTCAAAAATTCACAAGTAATTCAAACACTGGCCTCAACATTAGGTCAATTTCAGGAATATTCTCATTTTCCTACGTTCTTTTCCGTATGGATTTTCAGAAGAAGGGAGAAGGTTACAATAGCAGATATTCTCTTTGTTGACAGGTGTTAGTCTCAACTGTAAACATCATATACTCTTGAACATACTTTAATGCTTAGCACACAGTAGAAACTCAGTAAAAACCTGCTGGATATTGATAGACCCTCCTGAGAACATCATTGCTGTACATGGGGAAAGGGCTGGAAAATGTCCTGTGAACTATTTTAAAAGTTAGTATACCCTTGCCTTTGCTGTGACTTAATTCAGATGCAAAATTAGATTATAAGGAACAAGAGAGAGAGGTCCTAGAGTTTCCCTCTCCCAGTTGTTGGGGCTGCTGGTATCTGCTTTCTTGGCCAGTGGCTTGTGACAAAGCCCCAGGGATCATGTGGCATGGTGCCTACCAGAGCCACAGAGAGAAGGCAAATATGTTAAAGAAAAACAGTAACCATAATCCCTGCCTATCTTGCTTTTGGCTTCTTACTTAAAACAGCAGACAAAGACGAAAGTCGGCCTTACTGTTATAGTAGGCAAACTGCAGATAATTATAATGCGATGGCAGGAAGTCTTCAAAGGGCTTCTCTCGACTTGGGTGGGAAGCCAGCTCGGTGACACAGTTCTGCTTACAGCTGAGGACCTGGATGTAATGATCTGAAAGGAATCAGAGAGGGGGAATAACCACAAGGATTCAAATTCTGGTTAAGTGTAAGCAATTTTTAGTCAGAGTCCCAGATTTAAGAAATTTAGAAATGAAGCTGAAGATACTATGTATGTATTATTACAACACTGCCCTTAGAGCCCAAGCAGGCCTGACCAATGGGCAGGCCTTGAGCCGTGCACCTGTGATGGCCTGGAAGAGGTCGGCGTTGTATTCAAGGTAGTTGTAGCCATCATAGTCATAGGGTCCTTCGCAGAGGGCACGGCACTCCTCATCCGCCACAAAGTACTCTTGCAGCGCTGACTCTAGGTGGGGTATGGCTTCCTGTGGCTGCTCCTCTGAGTAGAGTCGCACTCCCAGTCGAAACTCGTCCTACTGGGAGGAAGGAGTACTCAAACGCAGGCCATGGACAACCCTCTCTTCCTTGTCACCCACTACTTTCACAGGAGTCCTCGTTTCCTGCTTATCTCAGGTTATGAATGGAAGGGGTAGCTGCTACATAATGAAGGCCTTGTTTAACGGTCTTTACTTGTTTCTTTTGAAATTTAAAAACATTGAACTAAATCTAGAAGAAAGATATGTGAGAGTTCAGTGTAATTTGCTTGTATTTTCTGTAGGGCTAAAAGTTTTCAAGATAAAAGTTTAATAAAAAATTTTAACTTTTAAATGTTAGAATGTGGCCTGTGGTGATGAAAGCAGCCTTTCCAGCTGCTTTCAGCTGGATGATTTGGGCTGTTGCATGAAGCTGATTACATACTTTGGTTTTGCTATCTGTGAGACACAGCGCCCATTCTCATGGACAATAACCATTTTCCTTTGTCACAGAATCACTAAAAAAACCCCTAAACTATGTGTAGTTGCATAATGTACTAGGTGTACTTAATTTACTTTTAAAAGTCATTCTGATATTGTTTCTAATACCTCTATTTCTAAACTATTAAAACTTAAGAGAATATTAGCTCTTTATAAAAATGCTATATTATCACAGACAACATCTCTTATAGAATACGTTCTTTTCCTCCTAAATAAATACAATAAACACATTGAAGAACAGTGTAGCACTTATTATAGTGAAAAGCAGAACCTACATGACCAAAAAAAATGTGACTAATAATATGATCTATGTATAAGATGGACTATCATGCAGGCTTTAAAAATTATGTTTTGAAAGAAAGTCTAAAGACATGAGAAAAGACTCATGATATAGTGTTAACTCAAAAAGGATGATGAAAAATATGTAGACGATATGACAGCAAATTAGGTTAAAAAATTATATACAGAAAACTTAAAAAGTAGGTCAGAATATCAACTACCAGTTTTCTTAAGGTGGCGGCATTATAGATGATGACTTTCTGTTTTATATTTATCTACATTTTTCTAATGTTGTATAATGAACATACAATACTTCTGTAATCAGAAAACAACCCCAACCCCAGTAAACATCACTCTAATAAAAAGAAAGAGAGGAAGGGATAAAGTTTTTTCACCATATGGGGTTTGGCCTCAAGATCCTTGAAGTCAGCCTCCTTCACCCCAGACATGGTCTGGTAATAGTCTAGGTTCTGACGCATCTCCATATGCTCGGGATTGCCCACGAAAAAGGTGTGTGCCGCTGCTACAGCTTTCTCCAACTTGTTTATCTAAGAATGAAGCACAAGAACATGATGCACATCCAAAGCCTGAAGAATTGTGTCTGAATGTGCAGTCCACAGTAAAGAGGAAATCTCAGCCTTCCTGAGCCTTCTACTCAGCATGCCCCAGCCCCTGCCTGCCCCAGAAAACACACCTATGGCAGGAACTACATAGCAGAGATAAGGAGCACAGGGCCCTAGGCAGATTTTCAGCTACTTCCCAAATCGGGCCTAGGGGTCCCCCAAATTACAAGAGGTAATGCTTCAACAGTGTAAACATTCTATTTTAAAACACAAGTCATATTGTAGGGAGAATGCTATGGAAGACTAACTGCCCAAATAATATATTCTCTAGATTCAAATGTACCAAGTGAATTGAAGAAAGGTCTAAGGCTTCAAAAATTTAGGGGTAGCGAGAAAAGAGCACTTAACAATTAGATCGTGCCTAAGAATTTGCCTAGAATTTTTTTTTTTTTTTTTTTTTTTTTTGCATAAAGTGTTTTCAACGCATTCGAGGAAAAGGTGGGTGGCTGAAAAATCCTAAGATCATATACAAAATCCAGACATGGCATCTTCTGACTCAAAGTCCAGGGCTCATGAAGTTAAAACAAGTGGTTATAAAGAATTCTGAGGGGAAAAAATTCACGACAGGCCACAATAATGTACATAGAAATGGATTTCAGTGTATCAAAGTTACACAGGATCAAAGGTAGAATCCAAAATAAATCACTGATGATCTAATGATTAACTACATAGGCTTTGGTGTCAGATGGATTAGTGACAAATGTAGGATTAATTCCTCACTTGCTGGGGCTTTAGACAAGTTAAAGTTTAGTCTCTAAATTCAGTTCCCTAATCTGTCATCTAGAGATAGCACTCACTACCTCATAGCATTGTTGGGAAGGTTAGATAAACTAACATATATGCATCTTTTAATACATGGTGCTAGGCGCATATTAAGTATTCAATAAATGTAAATCTTAGCATATTATTAATATGCTTTAATTTTTTCTTTTCGATCATCGGTACTAGTAAATGCACACTAAACAAGGACCCAGCCCTGGGTGTGACTTTAAAATAGCTAAGTGACCCAAGGTCAATAATCCTTATCTCTGTATCTCAGTTTCCTTAACTGTAAAATCAGGAATTCTCTCGTCTATCCCTTTCATGGATTTATTCTCTCTCCCATCTTTCAGCATTGCTCTTGCCTTTCTCTTTTCTCCTCCTACTCCTCACTCCATCCTTGTTTACTCCCTGAGAACTGAGGCACCTATTTTCCTTCTAATGTGAACAACCGCACTCCTCTTCTAATGGTTCACACTGCCACCACTTCTTCCAAGGATTATTCCATATTCCACATGGCTTCCAGAATTAGCATTCTGATGATGGCTCCCTGACGCCTGCAGAATTCTCTTCCCAGTCTGGCCTCACTCTATCTGGAATGGCTGTCCTTGCTCTCCTCTAGCAATACTTAGGATCAGCTTCAAATGTCACCTCTTCTCTCTGATTTCTCTGAGACAAAGCTACATTCTCCCTCCTTTGTGCTTCCACAGCCCTATGTACACACCCTTTTAGTAGCCCTCACTATAGTGATTCTTAACAGCAAAGTGAGATAGACAAAAAAAAAAGTCAAGCATTTTAATTACCTGTACAAGAACTGGAATGCAATACGTATTCAATAAATGTTTGCCAAAGAATTTTTTAAAGTGCTGTTAAGTGGCATGACCAAAGACATAGCCTAATTATTTTGGTTTCAAGTCTGAGTAACTAGGAGGAATGGAACAGGACTGTGTACACAAAATGATTTTGTAGAGGTGGAAATCAGGTCTCCATAATTTTCTAAGGTTGAATTGAATATCTATTAAACTATGGATATAATAGATATGCAGCACAGCCAGCACCTACCTTACAGGATATTGCCAAGATCTGGGCAAATGAATTAATAAACACAAAGTACTTAAAATAGTGCCTGAAAGTATGCGCTGGCTATCATCATTATCATCATCAAACAAACCAGGAGTACTCCAAAACCATGTATGCACTTGGACTTAAGGCACTCTGGAATTCCTAAAATTACTCATTTTCTTTGGAAACCTGACAGACCAGCCAGAGGGTCCCCCACAGGGAGGAGCCAGACAGCCCCTACTGGCGACGTGGCAACCTCGCTTCTTGGAAAAAAAGCTGCAGCACTCGGGCAGCAGGAAAAGCATCACTGAAAAACGAACCGGAAGGAAGACAGTGTAGAAAGGTCTTAGCTTACAATGAAGTCAGGATGAGAGACCCAAGCTGCCGCTTTAGTTCCCTCTAGGAGGTCTCCCGGGAAAACACCAAGCCAAGTTTGCCTTGGTGAGTGCCCTAACCTCAAGTTGGACCTTTTTGGGGTCACCACTGATTAGGCGAACCCGGCGAGGCAGTTTTCCCGGCAGAGTCCTTGCTCTCCCCTTGTCCTAGGAGACCTCCTCGGCCAGGAGGCCACTCTCTCTCTCTGCGGACACTTCCTGGCCCCCGACCCCCGGGATCGCCTGCAACCACGCCAAGAAGGACCCCAGCCGCCCGTGCCCGAACAGATCTGCACCTTGAAGTAGGCGACCTGCAGGTAGTTGTAGGGGCTCCGCTTGTGGAACTCCAACTCTAGTTCCTCGCTGAGCGAGTGGGCGGCTGGCGGCCCCAGGCAGCGGCGCAGGCAGGAGGCGCGGCGCAGCAGGCCTCCGAAGAAGTGCAGGTCTTGCAAGGCAGCGGCGCCCGAGGCCTGTGTCAGGCTCGGGGGCGAGTCGGGGTCCAGCTCCCACGGGAAGTCTGCGGCACACCGGGTGCGGCAGCGCAGGCGAAGGGCGCGCAGGGCGGCCCGCGAGCGCAGCGCGCGCTCCATGCTCAGTACCACTCCCGGCCAGTCCCCGCGCGCGTAGGCCGCGGTCCCCTCGGCGAAGAGCAGATCAGGCGCCGACATGTCCCACCCAGCCTCGGACTCGACCTGGGCTCGGGAGGCAGTGGCGATGACAGCCAGCAGTGTGGTCAGCAGCCCCAAGGCGTGTGCCGCCATCGCCTCCTCAGACCTAACTGTATGGTTCTCCACCGCCACGGAGACCGGAGACCCACCCCCGGGAAGCCTCGCCCCTGATCTAAGCCCCGCCCCAAATTGGGCGGTGCATGACTCCGCCCCTCAATAGAACCTTGCGCGTCAGCCGCAGCCCCGCCTCCGAATTCTGCAGCTCTGACGCCTAATAGGAGGGAATATGGAAGCTCCGCCTACGGACCTTTTGCGCATGCTCTTCCGCCGGGTGGGGAGACATTGAGGTACTGTCATGGAGGACGCTGCGACTCCCGGGCAGTCTGAGGAGGTCCCTGAAAACCAAGTTCAGTCGGCGACAGATCGGGGAGGTACGCGGGGCGGGAGTCAGAAGGGAGAAAGAGGCCCCCATGGAGCAGCTAGTCTTCCAGGCTCCCCGGGAGACCAGGGGCGGGCGCTCATGGCCTGTGTTCCTGGGTGTGTGTCGCAGGAGCCCTGGTGGAGCTTACCCCGACCCCCGGCGGCCTGGCCCTAGTGAGCCCCTATCACACCCACCGGGCCGGGGACCCCTTAGACCTCGTGGCGCTCGCAGAGCAGGTGCAGAAGGTGAGGAGGCGCGGCTGGGGAAGTAAATAACCATCTTCGTTCCCGTTTGGCCCTGCGTCTTACGGCTTGGATCTCATAGCCACTTAGTGTGGGGTAGCATTTGTTCTTGTCTCCATTTCACACCCGGTATTGTTATTGCGAGTCAGAGGCCTGAGTCAAACTCTGATCTAAGACCAAAGGCTCCTTTAACTGCAACTTGAGTGTCCATAATCTCCATTCGTGGGAAGGTTTGCACAGCATTTGCAATATTCATTATTTTATTTGGGCCTTACCACAGTCCTGTGAGGTAGGCAGCACAGAAGTGAAGAGAAGTTTCTGGGGAAGTTTCAAGATCACGCTAACGCAAATTCCGCTGAGATGCATAGTGCACTTAAAATTGCTTCCTATAAGATCTTTATCTGGGACTCGAGAGCTTTTAGAACTTGACATCTTCTAGAAGGGCAAGGACTCTAACTTTGTTCTCTGTCCTCGGTCATTGGACACAATATTGGACAAGCCCAGTGCTTAGATATTGATTGCTAAAAGAAGTAAAATAAAGAGGAAATGTGAAATAGAAGCACTGGAATTTGGACACATGAGTTTTAATCCCACTTTTGATATTAACTTGCTTTGTGATTTGAGGAAAATGACTTTTCTCTGGACCTCAACTTCTTTATAAAATGAAGGGTTTGAACTAGGAGACCTTCTAGATCTAAAGCTCTGAAAAACCAAATTTCATCTAATTTCTTACCAAGACTTGTGGTTGTAGACCCCTCTTCACTTTGTACTTTTAGGGCCCTGCTGCTTTAAAGCTCATGATATTCCTCATCCTTGTATACACTATCACATTTGGCCTTTGTTATGTTCAAAGGTCTTTGTTTTGCCCAAAAATATTTAATAATTAATGTCCTCATATACATCACTGTACTTCAGTTTTTAACTAAATATTGAAGTGCTTTGGAAAGCTCCTTTGATTCAAACCTTGTGCCTTTTCTAGAGAGGTGGGGTGCAAAGTATAACTTTTATGGATTAGGAGAATGTCATGTGTCTATTTAATCAGATCACTCTTATTGGGAGGGAGGCTTCTAGGACCAAATTTTAAGCAAACATTTTCATGGATTACTGAATAGCCATCATATTTATTACAATAGCCTGAAACAATAAAAGAAGGAACACAGTTTTTGTTCATTCAGCCTATTGTCTAGTGAAATATAGAGGACTCGTTTTTGTGCTGTATCCATTTTTTCAATATTATCAGTCTTTGAAGCTAAAGTAAAAACTAGAGACAAATTGAATCAAGCATGTCTACCCTTTGTGTACTAAATTGTACTTTCTAGCAGGACTGACTTCTGAGCATACCTTTCAGTATAGTAGCCACTAGTTCCACAATGGCTGTTGAGCACTTGGAATGTATAGTTAGATCAACTGAGAAACTGAATTTTAAATTTTATATAATGCTGACTTAAATTTTAAAACCTAATAATTTAATTATTGGAAACTTTTAAGTATATTTAGAACAATTTAATGTGTGGATATACTCTTTCAACCATAGATTTTATGAAGTCTAAATACACATCATGTATTTCCAATGAAAATTTAGCATCCAAATTGACAGATGCTGTGAGTATAAAAAATACACTTAATGTGAGATATCACATGAATAACTTTAAAAATATTAATTACATGTTGAAATGGTTATTTTTTGATATATTGGGTTGAATAAGAAATTATAGAATTAAATTAACTTATTTACTTCTACTTTTAACATGTTTACAAGAAAATTTTAAATTACATATGCAACTTGCTTCATCTTCTAAAGGACAGTTGCATTAGACTGTAATCTTGATGATGGTAGGCACCTCTCTCTCCTGTTTGCCAATGTATCCAGTCAGTGTCTAGCATGTTGTCTGACACATAGTAGTTGCTAAATGTATATTTGTGGAACGGATAAGTGATTGACTCAACTTAATTATTTCTTTTCACTCATAACACTGGCTTATACTTGACTTTTACCTTAAGCTTCTTCAACTAACCAGAAAATTCTCTTAATATTTCTCACTTTAAGTTCAAGTTTAACCTTCTAATTTCTTTTCCTTAACTTAATGGTATACCACTGGAAGTTAATCAGCTTTTCTCAAAAGTAAGCAGAATTTTTTGACAAATTTCTGATGCCTGAGTGATAATCCTTCCCAATACATAAATTAGACACACCGTGCTCTCCTACCTTTGAAAATTATTATATTTATTTTAAGCAATTTCCATTGCCCTCAGTTGCATTTTCTAGCACAGGACATGCAGTCCTATGTGTACATTGTAACCTTGTTTCAGGTCTGCATCATAGCGCAGTCTTTTAAAATACATTGTAAGTATCAATTAGAAATATAAATATAGGTTAAAATATAACTAGGTGTGATGTAAATAATTCAACTGAGGTAATGGCTTTCTATACATAGCTAGATTCCTATATAGCAGGCGATAAGAGCCATATCACAAGTATCTTTGGATTTTTCTTACAAGACCCAGCCCTGATTTCAGAAATGTTTAAACATGAGAAAATAAATGGAGACCTGAGGAATAATTGGTGTGTCAGGCAAAGAGCAAGGGGGAAAATGTATTAGAAGGAGGAGAGAGCATATTGAATGTGTTTGGTAGCAAGAGAGAGCAGGGAATGTTGGAGGACTGAAGAAATTCAGTGTGACCTGAGTGAAAAAGGTAGAAGGCTATGGGAAGTAGAAAAGAAGGAGCACTTAGTTCTGTGGTGTAAGGTCATGTCAGAATTGGCTTCTCATGAGCAGTGCTGTTTATGAGGTGGGCTTTGAGATGAATGGGAGTTCATGGAATGGTGAGGATAGAAAGAATGTTTTAGGCATAAGCAATGTTGTTGACATAACTCTTCACATTGGGGTCTAAATAAGAACATCATAGAAGTCTGATACTTTTACAACCCACAGTTTAGTTTTCTCTCACCTTTAGGCTGATGAATTTGTCCGAGCAAATGCCACCAACAAACTGACAGTGATAGCTGAGCAAATCCAACATTTGCAAGAACAAGCCAGGAAGGTAAGTAATGGCTTTTAGACAGGCTTTCATTTTCTTTTTTTAGTTCACAGGATTAATTGAACTTCCTTTAATCATTGTAGTTTCTCTTCAGTACCTCCTAGAAATATAGAGGTATTGAGTGAAATAGAATAAGCCCAAGAGGTTAAGTATAAGATACATTTTTTCACTAGGAGAAAGTTCAAAGAAGTAAAGTATTTTGAGGGAAAAATATGTTTTCAGTTACAAAAGACATGTACAGAAAAATAGAGAAACTTAAAACCTACTCAATACCAATAATGCTTAACATTTTGAAATATAATTCTTCTAAAGGAATTTTTGCAGCATAGTAAAATTACAGTCTAATTTTTGTTTCTTCAGAATGATCTGGATCACAGTAGTGATTCATTGCTATGGGGGGGAGCAAGATTATAAACATTGAACATTTGTGATGATCACTGAATATGAGTGCCTGTTATCTCCAGTACACAATTCGTTACCTCTCTGTGGTGCTTAGGTATTGGAAGATGCTCGCAGAGATGCTGACTTGCACCGCGTAGCTTGTAATATAGTGAAAAAGCCTGGCAACATTTACTACCTTTATAAGCGGGAAAGTGGTCAGCAGTATTTTTCCATTATTTCTCCAAAGGTAAGAACATTTATTTTTTTTTGCACAAAAATCTACTCCAGTCTTTGAGACATTCTTGGCGTGTGGGTGAAAATGTAGGCATTGGGGTTGGTAAATGGTTTCTGAGGAAATACTTTAGGTGCTGTGAGCCCAGTCATGACTCTAAAAAATAAACGTGCTTAAATCATTCACAGCCATTATCTCTGTTAAGGGAGGAATTTGATGTGTAATGTAATGCTTTTCAAGGATGATTCCAAATGGTCTAAAATGAAAAGCTAAAAAAAAAAAAAAAGTGTCATAAGTCATAATTAGGAAATGTTTCTTTATGTCCTACCCTGATCAGAACTTTTTTGCCCTCTCTAGGAATGGGGGACAAGTTGTCCACATGACTTTCTTGGTGCCTACAAGCTACAGCATGATTTCTCCTGGACTTCATATGAAGACATTGAGAAGCAAGATGCTAAAATCAGCATAGTGGACAAGTTGCTAAGCCAGCCAGTGGCCCTGCCTCCAAGTCCTGAACCCAACTTCCAGGGACTGACTCACTGAGGTGGACTCTGACAAACAGCTCTCATGGCAAGGACCTGTCATCTCCTTGTTGCCCCCATTCTCTGCCTTGATGAGAGGTGGCATGAGAACTGAGGACATGTAGGTGAATCATGAACTTTTTGGAAGGACACCCTGTGTGATTGTACTTCTGTCATTATTACTTTTAGTTGGGATGGTAATGAATCACATCAGGCTTTTTTTTGGATCCTCTCTGGATCACAGATACCCAACCAGTCAGTTTCAGCATACTGGCCAGTGTACTTCTCCTTTACCTCCATCTGGTCTCTCTATAAGTCAGAGCATTAGAGGAAGAAGCATTTCTTCCCACAAATGGTTGGCGAGGGTTTTCAGAAAGGACCGTTTTTAGTTTTTTTCTATAGTTTGTCTTTAAGATTGGGTTTAGGCTACAGTTGATGCAACTCCAGCTTCAAATTCATCTGGGAACAAGAAAGGGATAGTGGAGGATGATAAACAACTTGGCTTGGCTGCATTAAAGAAAGTGTGATTCTGGTATATCTACACTACTGGTGAGGTTTGGCTTGACCCTTCTGTTCTTTCTGCCTTGCTGGAGTGACTAGAGAATCTGAAGCAGCAATAATATCCAGGTTTGGGTAGGGTCAGCCTCCAAAACTCAGAATTTTAGGCTTGGAAGAGAGATTGGAGGCTGCCACTAACCATTACATGAATCCACTCTATAGCTTCACTGAGGAAATTCAGAGTTCAGCCATCTGCAGCAGGACAAATCCATTTAAATAGCAACTTTAAAATATTGTGGAAGACAGACTAGGGCAGTGGGTGAGACACAGGAAAAATAGCCAACCTGTTAATTATGAGTTAACTCACATCGAAACTTATTTCGACCTGAGTTATTTGAGAACTAAACAGTCTTTTTGGCCAAGTTACTCCAGTTCTGAACCTGACTGGACTCTAGTGGGACTCTACCTCACTTCCTTTTTATTCAGTGGAATCGGCTAAATTCATAGCATTTCCAGCATGGCAGTACTTCTTTCAATGCCATGTAATCTGTCACAGCATGCTGTAAAAGGAGAGATGTGTGCTTGAAACCACAATTGCCCAAATTCCTTTCTGGGGATGGATGTTTCTCATGCCGATCTGCTTGGTAAAACCCTAAACCCATCCTGGTGTTCATGGCTTTTCCTCATACACTGCACTCCTTGTGAGCTGTAAATGGTCCACGAAGGGCTAGAATCTGACAAGGTCACCCAGGTGATACTTGGTCACTCAGGGAATGCTCTGTTGAGTCGGTTGCAAAAGCCTCTGACTAGGATGCTGTGGGACACACACACACAAGTTAGTGGTCAGTAGTTGATTATGACTACAGAAAGTTTCCCACGTTTTCAGAAGGTTCTGATCTGCATGGCAGTAACACATTTTCAATAGGTGCTTTATAAATTTTTAGTTCCTAAATTACCACAAACTTAGGGGCTTCAAACAACACACATTTATTATTTCATAGTTTCTACGTGTCAGGAGTTCAGGCACACTTAATGGGCCCTCTGGTTCAAGGTTTCTCACAGGCTGCAATCAAATTGTTGGCTAGGGCTGGGTTCTCATCTGAAGGCTCAATTGGGAAATGATCTGCTTCCAAGTTCACTTAAGTTGTTGGCAGAATTTTAGTTCCTCAAGGGTTATTGGACTGAAGTTGTTGACTGTTTATTAACAAACTATTACCCAGAGGCTTCCCTTAGTTCTTTGCTATATGGATCTCCCCAACTTGGCAACTTTATTCATCAAAGCCAACAAGGATGACAATCTGATAGCAGGATGGACGTTCCAGTCTTATTTAGGCTAATCATGAGTAACCTCTCATACATTTGCTGTATTGTTGATTAGAAGCAAGGGAGGCAGTTATACAAGGGCATAAATACCAGAAGGCAGAAATCATTGAATCATAGAACAGCATTTAGAATTTATCTGCCACAGTGCTCAGCTGAGGGAGAAAGGAAGGTCTTGGGTAAAAGGCAGTATTACAAAGTGGTTAAGTGTGGTGGCATTGAAATCGCAGATCTGAACTTGACTCAGCTCTGACAAAATAACTTCCCAACTGGTGTCTCTAGTTCCTCTGTCCTTTCTCTAATCCATTCCACATACAGTTATCAGCTTGATCTTTTGAAAATGCAAATTCCTGAACTCTGGACCAATTTCCTAACCACTGTAGCAGAAAAGAGAGCCCTGATTCAAAAGTAAACTTCCTTCTGTTCAATAAGGTGCGTTTCCCACACTGACTGCCAGATAGTGCCATTGATCTTTACTGCTTACGCCAATTACCAAGCTTAGGGAAAGTTAGTGGCAATGGGTGACTAAGACCCATTGATTATATACATTGACTGTTCTTCACTCATCTACCCATCCAATCATTTCATAAGTATAAAGTGCCTTTTAGGTTCTGGAGAATAGCACAGGTAAGATGATGGAGGTCTGAACTAAGATAATAGTGGAATGAGGTGCCATATTTCATCAATTGTAAGATGTACTTCTCTCCCACATTTTAAAATCTCTGAAGCCTGGATGCTTCTAAAAGTTGATGTTATAGTTTAAATGGCATAATTTTTTAAAATTAGAGCTACATAAAATAATGTGTCCTAATGGAGGCATCTTAGATTTGATGAAGTATGGCATTTTGGAAGTACAGCAGGTCCTCAACATTTCTTTCAACTCTTGTTAAAATGTTGATGAGATGCCATAGGAACTTAACTTTTGTTTATATCAATTAGCATACAGCACAATCAGTTTTGTTATACATCATTTCACCTAAAGTCTCAGAATCCATTGATGACGTTAAGTGAAGATTTCTACCTTGTTAACGAATAACTAGAAGGATGAGTGAGAAGAAAGAATCTTAGATAATGCTTGAATTTCTCATTTGAATGTGTAGATGGTGAAGATGCACTCAACAAAATATGGAAGATGAAGTCATTCCTGATATTTTCCAGAATAATTAATAATCTTTATTTCCTTTCAATAATACGCTGTGCTGGTTCTATCCAGGTTCACTACCTCCCTTTCTCTACTCTAGGGTTTTAGAATGAGGGAAGGAGGGCTTACTATGTCCTTCTCAACTTATCAGTCCACAAGCATTGAGAATATTGGAATTGTAGATACAAAGACGATAAATACTGTTTAGTGAGCTTTTATTCTGCCACATATATCCATTATGCTTTAATTTTTATATTATCCTCCATCTATGAGGTATATAGTATTCTTATTTTACAGAATGGAAACATCTGCTCAGAGATTAAGCAACTGGCCTATGGTTATGCAGATAGAAGGTGGTAGAAGTTAGACAAAAACAGTCATGTTTGATTGAAGTCTGGCCATAACCATAACTGTTTTGGCAAATTAAGACAGTCCTAGAGGATCTCGATATAGAGGCATAGAGAAGTGAAAATATGGAAGTGCTAGAGTAAAATGTGTATATGGGGTACCACAGGAGTAGCTCCCTTGAGTGTTTAGTGATGAGCCTGCAGAAGATGTATGTCAAGGTCCAGAGAAGTTAACAACCTAAGCTCACACAATCATAAGCAATTGGGCACACACACACCCCACCTCCCACCCCAATTTCACAAGTTAGTCTCCTGACACATTTTAAAATACTCTAGGCCAAGCCCTTGCTTGGCCTGCTTTATTTTGCCAGGTGCTCTAATCCATTCCCTTAGTTTGAATTACCACTATGCTGCTGATTCGCATGGATGCCCAGCCCTGATCTCTCCCTAGAGTTTCATGTAGACTTGTCTATCCAAAAGCCTTACCTGACATTATTACAAACTTAACATGTCCAAAACAAAAGTCTTGAGCTCTACCCGAAAACCTGTCTTGTCGCCAGTTCTATTTCCATCAGCACCTCTCATTGAGGCCAAAAACCTAAGTCATCCCTGATTCCATTTGTTTTTCCCACACCAATAGGGAAGTCCTCTTAGTTCTGTGTTCAAAATACATCCTAACTCTGTTTCCTACCATCTCTACTCCTATCCCCTCAGTCCAAGCCACCAACATTTCTAGCCTAGACTAAGGCAGTAGGCGTCTAACTTGGCTCCCCTCCTCCATTCTCACCCTCTTTCATTTCGTCTTCACAGAGACTGTCAGCATCATCTTTTAAAATTATAAATCAGGTCACAACACCTCTATATAAAAATGATTCAAGAATTTCTCACTACATTTAGAATAATATCCAAACTTCTTGTGAGGGTACTACGTGATTTACCACCCTCAGCACTCACCACGTGCCTGCTGACCTTCCTGTTCTAACATACCAAGTTTGTTCCTGCTTCAGAGCCTTTACATTTGCTCTTCCATCTGCCTGGAACATTTCCTTCCAAGATATGGTTCTCATCATTTAGGCCCCTGCTCAAATATCATTTCATTGATGACCCCATCAGAAATACCAACTCTTCTCACATCAAAACCACTTCTGACCCTGATTTCTTTTCCATAGCACTTATCACGACCAGGCATCGATTGCCATTCCCCTACACTTGAGTATAAGTTCTGTGAGGAGAGAAACAGTGTCTATCTTGTTTTCTGCTGTATCCCTCGCACCTAAAATAGTGCCTGGCACATGATAAATACCCTAATAATGAATGGATGGACATCTGGAGTTCTGTGTGTACTTATATCCTGCAAAGGATCTCAGTCAATGTAGCTAATAGAAATATAATGTGACCCACGTGTGATTTAAATTCTTTTTTCATGCTAACTGAAATAAGCCAGACAGAAAAAGTTGAAAACCACATGATATCACTTATATGTGGGATATAAACCTAAAAGGAACAAATGAACAGGACAAACAGAAACTCATGGACATGGACAATAGACTAGTGGTTACCAGAAGGTGGGGGAGGGGGCAGTAGATGGGGCAAAAGAGGTCAAATATGTGGTGACAGAAAGAAATCTAGCTATGGGAGGTGAACCACAATGTAAATATATATATGCCTTACTGTTAAAATGTACAGCTGAAACTTACCGGATTTCATTAACCAATGTCACCATAAAAAATAATAAATTTAAAAATAAAAATAAAATAAAAAATTTGAGTAGGTACATTAAAAAATAAAAAAACAGTTAAATTAACTTTAATAATACATTTTATCTAACCCAGTATATCCAAAATATTATATTTCAACAAATAATACTAAAAAATATTTTAAATTTTTTTTTTTAACTGAGTATTCAAACTCCAGGGTGTATTTTACACGTACAGTACATCTCAATTTGGACTAGCCACGTTTTAAGTGCTCAAGAGCTAGAGGTGGCTAGTGGCTACCATATTAGCACAAGTGTCAATAGTCTAACCTTAATGTTCTTGTCCATCACTCCCTGCGATGTCCAGAACCAGAGGAAGTGAGAAACTCATGGCAGATGGGAAAGAGGGGCTTTCTTAGCTATCCCATCTTTTCTCCTTCTTCTGAAGGAAGCCTCAGAGATGTCCAGGCTAACAAATGCATGATCATGTCATCATCATTATCATAATAATAATAATAGTTTTTACACTGTGCAAAGCACTTCATAAAATCTCATTTTACAGGTTAGAAAATAAGTTCAGGAACACAAAGTAACTTGTTTAAATTTACACATCTGGTAAGTATTAGAGTTGGAATGTAACTTGGTTAAAAGTTAAAGCTAGTATTACAACCATTATGCTACAGTATTTAATTCACCACTTTAATGGTCCATGTGGAATAAAATTAAAAGAAACCCAAGTGATAGAAGCCAACCTGATTCTTGGCTTGGACTCATAGTACACCTTTAGTTGCCTCCATCCTGGTTCTTCCTTTTAGTTTCTCAGAACCTTAGGTCTGACTTTGGTGTCAGACTGTGGTCTGACTTCGGTGTCAGACTGTGTTCAGGTCTCAGCTCCACTAATTATTAATGGTGTAAACTGGTAAAATCAACTAATCTCCCATATCTTCTTCTGGAGAATTGGAATGCTAATACTAGCCTCAGAGGCATTTGGGGAAATCCAGTAAATGATAATAGTATTTGTAAAGAGTTGAACATGGTAGTCAGTGACTAGTAGCCATTCAAGACACGATAGCTTCCTTCCTTCTTTCCTTCCTTCCTTCCTTCCTTCCTTCCTTCCTTCCTTCCTTCCTTCCTTCCTTCCTTCCTTCCTTCCTTCCTTCTTTTATTTAAAAAACGTTTTATTTTAGAACAATTTTAAATTTACAGAAAATTGTGGAGATAGTAGAGTCCCCATTACCCCATATGTGATTGTCCCTATCAGTAGCATCTTACATCAGTATAGTATATTTATTGTAATTAATAAACCAATATTGAGACGTTATTTTTAACTAAAACCTTGCTTTGTTCAGATTCCCTTAGTTTTTCCCTAATGTCCTTTTCTGTTTCAGAATCCCATCCAAAATATACAGTTTCTATACTCTTCTTTCCCCACCAAAGTGTGGGAAAAGAAAAATGTCCCTTGACCTCCTAGCTCCACTCCTTCTCTTTGCATATATTGTCCTGGAAGCTCTTGCTGCTCTAATTTAGAATGAGGATAGGGCAGAAGATGTGGGGCAAGTGTTAAACTGGTGGGATCCTACCCAACACTAACAAGTTCCTTTCTGTAGCACACTCTTCATTCAGTTGCCAAATCTAGACACCTCAGAGAGGCTCTTACCTTCTCCCTCTCACTCAACCCACACCCCTGAGATTCCATCTCACCATAGCTCCTAGTCTGGTTACTTCCCATTCCCTTCAGTTGCCATCCAACAATTTGTTGCTCCAGCCAACCTTATCTCTCATGCAGTATTATAGAGCCTTTCTTTACACTTGCTGCCAGAATAATATTTCTAAACAACCTGACCATGTCACTTGTGACTTAAAACTATTTTCAGGACTGAGTGTAAGTTATTCAGCCTGCCATTCATCCAACAAATATTGGGGTGGGGGGACTTACCATATGCCTAAGCATTCCCATAGGCACAAAGATACAACGTGAACCACACAGAACAAATGCCCTGCCCCCACGGAGCTTACATTCTAGGGTCTGGACGTCAGCGACCTTTTACAGCCTTATCTTTCCAGCTCCCCTTCAGTCTACCTCCCACTAAGCATGCACTCTTGTCTCTTCTCCTGACACGCATTCCCACGCTGGTCATGATGGAGAAACTAGTTCCCTCTCAGATCCCTCCAATCCGCACCACGCCCACTACAAGACCTAGGGCTTCCCTACAAATTGAGGTCCCTCTTCCGCCAGCTCAAGTCTGGCTGCCCCTCCCCTGCCTCTCTGGGATTGTGAGCTAAGAGTTAGTAGTAGTAAGAGGGTTGGGACTGGTGCCGCTGTCTCTCGCTTGGGCTGGCCCCTCTCCACCGCACCGGAAACGGGGAATGAGTGCGGTCTCCCTAACATCTAGGAATGTCCTGTCCCCAGGTGAGCAGCTGCAGCAGCGCATGTCCCTCCCCCGAATGCTGTCGGCAATCAGGTCTCTGGAAGAAGGAGTTGTCCCAAAGTGAGGGCACCAAGCCCCAGCTCCTTCTCTTCCATCTTTTCGCATGGTTGGCGTTGGCATGGTCGTTGCTGTCGAGTGGGTTCTGGATTGGACACGGAACAGCGGGCGGGGAAGGGAAGGAAGGGGAGCGCGGCTATTTCCAATTCAGAGGGACCAGAATCCAGAAAGGCCAGCTCTCTGTTGTTGGGGGATGTTGGCCTCCAGGGCAGAGAGGTAGACGGGAGGTGGGGAGGGGTGGGTATCTCAAACTAGAGTGACTGCACCCTGTGTCCCATGACTGCTGGGGCAGTCCACCTGGAGTTGCTTACTCTAGTGCTGCACCCCGGATTTCCCCACAAGGACCTGGCTCTGCTATTCATTTCCTTTCTTGAGAAACCTCCAGGTAATAACTCAAGTTTCCCCCTCACCTTCCTCAAACAGCTCCAGTGTCCTGCCAGTTCTGCTCGCTCACATCTCCTCACTCACCAGTCTCATGGCTGGATTCCTTTTCTGCACCTTCTCCCTTCCAGACCACTCTCTACTGCAACCCTTATCAGACCAAGGCACCCCCTTACTAAATATCACTGCCTACCTACAGGCTGCAACTCAAGGTCACACAGGCATATCACAACTGTGGCCTCCCTTCTGACATCCCCTCCAGTCATCCCTCTCTCTCCCTGTGATCCAGCCCTCCTCTTTGTGCTTTTGCACCTACAATTTTGTTTGCTAAGAAATACCTGTGCTTTGTTCATCCTCAGAGATCCTCCATAAATATCACATCAGTGAAACCTTCCCCTGCCTACAACTCAGACTTAGTCTCATCTTCCCTTGCGTACCTGAAGCAACTGGACGTCCTCCTTGTCCAACCTACCACTTGCCACACTGCCTTCACTGTCCCTACACACACCTGCCTTCCCTACAAGACTCCCTACCAGACTCCGAGCTTCTTCAGAGTATAGCCTGGGTCTTGTCCTCCAGAACACACAGACCTGGCACAGAGCAGGCATCGGCAAATATATTTTTAAATGAGTAAATGGAAAATCATAAGCGTTGGGTAGATGCTGCGTGTATTAAAGGAGCTGGATTGTTGAGAGTATATTTGAGAAGGCTTCCTGGAGGACAAGCTGACCAGGCTTTGATGCAGGATACAGATGTGGCTTGGTGCAGTGAGAGGATCGCGGGGAAGCACCGGAGTGACATACTCTGTTAATTTAATAATCATGGAACAGCTTCTATTGTCAGGCCTCAGGCTGAGCATAGGGGACCTCAGTCTGCATTGCTTTCGCTGTAGTAGAGGAGGAAGACAAGCTAGGTGATGCTAATACAGGATGCCAAGTGTCACATGGTGCACACAAGGAGATGTGGCAGTGCAGAGGAGGAGCACCTCACAGGCTCAAGGCAGGTGTCAGGCTTCTCGAGGAGGATTGCTACCCAATCCAAGGCCAGAGAGAGGGCCAGAGAAGGGGTCAAAGGGCAGCAGAGAGAGGAGGCTGAGAGTTGAGCAGGGCCTCATCATGAAGGGCTTGTATATCAAATGAAGGAGTTGGACTCCATCCTCAGGGCATTGGGGAGGCACTGATGGCTTCTAAGAAGCTGAGGAGTGACATGATCTAGTCCTGCAGGCCACTGCTATGCAAGCTCTGACTCCCTTCGCTGAGGAACTTTCTCTAAACCCCTCAACATGCTGGGTAATGCTCTCTGTGTCCTAAGCACCAGGCACCAAATTTTGCTCACGACCAGATGTTAGCTGAATGAGTAGATTGTTCCTTTTTTTCTCTGGGTTTCTATACCTCTTACTCTCGGATCTATATCCTTTCACAGCTGGGACCTGTGTATTATACTAAAGATAGCATTTAATTAGGAAAGAGGATGATTCCAATCCTGGCTCCACCATTTACTGGGATAAGTCGCTTAATTATCCTGCAACCTCAGTTTCTCCATCTGTGAGATGAGGTACCACCAGGAACAGAGTAAGTCTCCACATGCATGCATGAGTTTTGTTTTCCTGGATAGCCTGGAAGTTCCATGAAGACTGAGACCAAGGGTTTTCCCAGCACTGAGCTCAGTCAGAACTTATAAGAAATACAGTGCTCAGTCCTGCTGGTCAGCAGACATCAGAATTCAGCAGAAATTTACAGAAGTTGTAAATCTTGTTCTGCCACTTCTGGTGTGACTTTGAGAAGGGTTCTTCCCCTCTTTGAGTCTTCTTTATCTTAACCTGGCAAGTAGAGATAGTGATCCTTACCTGGTAGACCTCACAGGGCCAATGAAAACAACAGAGGTAAAAGTGCTGTGTGAATGAAAGAAATAACATAGCCGACAGTTGATCATTGAGTTAAAAAAAAATAATAACTGTAAACTAACTAATACAGATGAAGCATGTCTGGTAATTGATAGACATACCCCAGGCATCTGCTGACTGCCTCTGTGAGGCAGAGATGCTGGGATGCTGCTCTCCCAGGTAACAGTGGGCTAATGTGGAACAGAGGTGTTTGGTCTGCTGGGGTCAGCCCTGAGGCTCAGGAGAGACCAGGATGAAGGGGTTTGTGGGGAAGGAGTATGCACTCAGTCCTTTGCCCCCCTCTCTTCCTATATTTCTTTGGCTCACATTGCTCCCTCTCTTAGGTTATGAGGGGCCCTGGCATGACCAAGTCTTGGGAGTCCCAATGGTTTTGGCGATGTGACCATGGACACCCTTGGCAAATGAGGCTGGCCTGTGGGAGCAGTAAGCCCATGGCACTGCACTGATAAACTCCCAGTCCCACACTTCAAGTCCAGCCCTTCCCAGCCTCTGACATCTTGGCAGCAAGGTTTATGGGAAAGGATGTGATTTGTCTTAGCTCTCGCCTGGACCAGAATGAACTGGGGCTGTAAAGAGGGACTGAGTGGAGACAGCATCTCAGCTTCCTCGCTTCTAAAATAAGTGAGAATTAAATGAGGAAACAGACCTGAAAACACCTTGGAACTTGCATATTTTTACTCAAGTGCAGGATTATTATTTGTGGGTAGTGTGTTTACATCAAACCAGTGGGGCTTCCCCTGTTTCAAAGAGCTCTGGGGCTTTTTCTCCAAAAGAAACTTGGTTTCACAATCAGTGCATGTGCAAGGAGTACGTAGGTTTGTCTCTAGAGTAAACATAGAGAGAGACAGGCTGTGAAAATGGGCAGGGCCAGCTGATTCCCTGCTTCCCTGAGAGACTAGGAGGGATGAGGAGGCTGTAGCTGCCCAGCAGGGCTGGCTCACTGAGCTCCCCTTTTGTCCCTACCCCACAAACCTGCTGAGATCTATGCCCCCAGTGGCATTAGGTTCTACTTACCTAGTAGGTGACTTGGAGCCAATATCTCCATTTCTCTGAACCTCAGTTTCTTCATTCATAAAATGGGGAGAATTTATAGCACCATATTCTGAAGTCGTCAGGATCAGAAGAGAGCACACAATGAAAAGTGCCTTGTGAACTATTTTGTGCTGGACACATTCATTTGTTTGTTTGTTTGTTTCTCATCTCTCCCTTCCCATGTTGGAGCTCAGACTGCTGGTCTGATTGGGGCCTATCGGAACCAAGAGCTTGGGGCACCTCGGCCACAGTCCTGCCCTTCTGAAGGAGTAAGCATGGCCTGCCGAACAAAGGAGCCTGAGTGTGCAGTGGATCCCTTTTGTGCTTCCCTCATCTCAGGTAACCCCTCTTCCCCTGGGCCACTCCTGAGGTCAAGGCATTACCCATTCCCAGGGTTTTACATTCCTGTGGGGCTCAACCCAAAGTATTGGAAGTAGCTTTGTAATTAAAAAAAAAAAAAAAAAGGTCTCATCTATGATAAAGGGCTCTATGACAAAAGGTTTGTCTCTCAGAAGGGGGAGGGGTCCATATCCCTTTTACCTTGGGCCATGGGGGTGCCAGAAAGGTCAACATATGGGCTGGAGGGAGGTCTATAGGGTATGGGGTACAGTCAGAGAGGGGTGTGAACTGTGGTTGTGCTGGTTCACTCACTTTGCTATTGGACTTTCTCAAGACACTCAGCTTTGGACCTTTGCCTTTACCACCTGGTCTCCTCCATCTACCTCCTATCTGCCTCATTATGGCCAATGAAACAATGTTGGGAGGCTACAGTTCTGGGATGAGGTCTAGGGGAACAGGAGCTACCTGGTCCTTGGAAGCCTCTTTTGAGACTCTTTGACCTTGGGAACCCCTTGCCCCCCTCCCCTGGGCCCCAGGTCAGCATTCCAGTTTCTTTCCAACCAACAACCGGAGTCACCTCCAGATGAATGAATTTTCCTGGAAGGATGTTACCAATGCCTTGTCCCTGGCCAACATGATCCTGGGGCTCTTCTCCATCTTCTGCAACTTCTGCGAGTAAGTCTGGAGCCCAGCAAGATCTCAGCCAAGAGCGGGAGCCAAAGGCGTAAGGGAAGGAGAGCCTGGCACTGAGGCATGGGATCAACTGCGGGCAGGAGAAAGTATAGTGTAGTGGGTTGGGAGTCAAGGGGCCAAGGTTCTAGCCTGAGTTCTACTACCAACCTGGTATGTGACCTTGGCTAGGTTATATCTAAGCTTTAATTTCTCCATCTTTAAAACAAGGAGTTCATACTATGATCTCTATAATTCCTTCCAGCTATGGCAGTCCAGAATGATTCTTATGATAAAAACCAAGAGATTCTTATCTGGTAGCTTTTATACAATCCTTGAGGAGACAGGATACCATTCAAATTTTTTGATTCTTAAATTAGAACATATGATCTGGTGGATTATTTAAAATTAGCACTATTCTGGAAAATCTGAGACATGTATATGGGTCCCCCAAAGTTGTAAACTAATTATATTTCTATAAATTGAATCATATTCAATGCCTTGGCAAACCAGCTCTTTATAGATAAATTCTTAATAATGCAAGTAATATCCTCCTAATCTGTTTGAATCTCTATAACCATAAGCAGGTGACTTCTCTGGATCTCTTTCTTACCCATAAAATGAGTTTACCTGATGATGTTTAAGTTCCCTCCTAGTTTGAAAATTTTATGATTCTCTAAAACCAGGTTTTTGGAGTCTATTTAAGTCGGGCATACCTGCAGCAGAAAATCTTTATCTTCTTAGTTCTGCCTAATCTTCTGGGATTGTGCTTTTTATGCCACAATGGTGGGCCCAGATCCCTTTAAACACAGTTATCGGTCTAAGCAAAGGAAATACTGAGGTTGTTTGGGGACAGCTGACGTCTGCAGCCAGCTCTCTGTCTGCTTCTGCGAGCCCACCTAAGCATTGCAGTTGGAGTGTAGACTTGGGAATGGCCTCCCAGGGCAGGTTTGCCTGAGACTGTGGTGGCTGCTTTCAGAGGAGTCTAGGAGCATGTGCTGGTCAGAAGCATAGACTCCTCGAATATAGGGTCTGAAAGAGCTCTTGGAGGCTCATTTACAACATCAAAATACATGAGACAAAAGCTGATAGAACTGTGAGGAGAAATTAATGAATCTACTATCATCGTTGAATATTTCAACATCCCTCTATCAATAATTGACAGAGCCAGCAGACGGAAAATCAGTAAGGATATAGTTGAACCGAATGGCCCAGCCCCATCAATCAACTGGATCTAATTAATATTTATAGACTATTTCATCCGACAGTAGCAGAATATACATTTTTCTCAAACTCACTAAGAAAGACCACATTCTGGGCTATAAGACACACCTTAACAAATTTAAAAGAATAGAAATTGTACAAAGTATGCTCTTAGACCACATGGAATTAAGAAGTCAATAACAGAAAGATAACTAGAAAATCCCAAAATACATGGAGGCTAAACAACACACTTCTAAATAATATATGGATAAAAGATGAAGTCTCAAGAGAAATTTAAAAATATTTTTAACTAAAAGAAAATGAAAATTCAACTTACCAAAATTTGTGAGATGCAGTAAAAGCAGTACTTAAAGGGAAATTTATAGCATTAAATGCACATATTAGAAATCTGTTCTATGGCAGACAGCATCAAGAGAATTAGAAGACAAGCTGCAGACTGGGAGGAAATATCAGAAATGAAAGAGGAGCCGTTTCTACCGATCCCATGGACATTTAAAGTATAATAAAGGAATATTATGAATAACTCTATGCCCATAAATTTGATAGCCTAGATGAAATGACCAATTCCCTAAAAGACTTAAACTATCGAATCTCACAGTAGGAGAAATAGATATTCTGAATAGGCCTATGTTGATTAAAGAAATCATTTGGCACAAATTCCTCATTTTACAGATAGAGGAAGAGAAGCCTAGAGAAGGAGGAAGTTATTTATCCGAGAATTCACAGTAAGATGGCCGCAGAGGCTGGGCTAGAACCTAGGACCCCTGTGCCATTGAATATGCCTGGAATTTAGAGTTGGAAGGGATCTTTGTGATTACTTAGGGGGTTTGGGGTACCCCATTAAAACTATGGGTTAAGAGTATGGATGGGATGTAGGGGTGTGTGTGTGTGTGTGTCTGTGTGTGTGTGTGAGTGTGTGTGTGTGTGTGTGCTATGTAAAGCAGTGTATATCAGAAAGGATGTAAGTGTGGGGATCTAGCAGGAATGTGTATATGTGTGAGGGTAGGAAGTGTACTGGTGCATTGGAGGTATGTGGAGTGGTCGTCCGGTGGAGGCTGAAAGCTGTCCCATTTGGGCCTACACTTTAGGAAATCCCATTGTGCCTCCTGGATGCTTCTTATCAGCTTCCTATTAGACATGGCGATTAGAGGGATGACCAGACACTTCCACATCTGTTCCAAACTGGGTGAGTCCAGGAGTCAGACTCCTAATCCCTGACCCGAGAAATATGCATGTCAGGACAGCTCCCCCGTCTCCTAACTTCAACAGGCCTTCATCAGTCACCTGTTCACGCCCCTCAAGCGCAGCAGAAGCAGGCTTAGAGCAGGAGTTGGGAGCCCCTCAACCTAGACCTAACTCCTCTGCAGGCTCATTTATTGATCTCTGGCCATTCTTGTTCTGGCTTTCAGTTTCCTTGTCTGTTCTGCCTCCCTGTTCAGTGCTCAGTCAGGAATTGGGAACGGGAATGCTGGTCGTGGTGGTGGGGATAGGGTGGGGGGAGGGGAAATGAAAACTTACTCCAAGCAGAGCAGCTGGTTTAAAATACAACAAAATATTTCAGCATAAGAGTTTGCTTGAAAAACATTCCATAGTTTATCAATTTATATCCAGTTGTAGACCATTCCTTGTACGTGAAAGGATGGGGAAACTAAGACCTGGACAGGGAAAGACTTGTCTAAGGCCACATGGTCAGTCTGAGGCAGAGCTTGAAGGAGATCTCAGTTTTTGATCTATAGACCACTCTAGGTAGCTGTTGCCCTCTGGGACCTCAGACCCTGCTTGTCACCATTCCAGCTCCCCAGAGAAGGGACTAATGTACAAGACATATAAGTGTAAGTTCTTCTAACCTTGGCCTTCTGGAGCAGGAGTTGAGCTGAATGACTTGGCTGTCTTCACCGCCTTTGGACTGGCCTCAGCTCTGCTTCTAGGCGTGGAAGGGCCTCTGAACGGGTTCCTGGCCATCATCTATGTGTTAGCTGCTTCTTTCCGCCTATGTTTTTATTCAACTGGTAAGTGGAACCCACCCTTGTGGCTGAGGTAGGGAACCGCAAAGTGGGAGAAGCTGCTGGATGCCAGAGTGCAGTAAAATCCCTCTTTCTTCCTTCTCCTGTGTCCCAGACTCACTAGAGGCTGCAGGCTGCCCTGGCAGAGCCCTGGTCTTGGAGGGCAGGGGCCCTCAGTTTTTTGGGCCAGCTATGCCTTTTTCTCGCTGTATGACCTTTGGATGGAGCACGTGGATTAAGACTCTATAACTGAAGGTCATACTCCAGTGTCTGAAAGTAAATGGGGAGAATGAGCTCTGGTGAGGACAACTGCCTAAGATCCCAACGCAAGGGAGTGCAGATGCAGACTAGAAGATCTCAAAGGACCTTTCCGCAGAAGTTTCCTAGGGGCCAGGGTGCACACCTGGTCCTAGCTGCCTGCTTTAACCTTGGGGATCCAATGCAAAGCCCACACATCATCCCTGTGAATAACTAAATTCTTTACAGCCTGCCACTATTCTGGGATTAAGGGGATTGGGAGAGTGGGACTGGGAAAACCCAAAGAGAGAGAGGCTTGCTTCATTTGCATACCTTTAGAGCAGTGGGAGGCAGCTAACCCCGATCTTTTCTTTCCCTAGCAGGCATTCCCTTCACATATAAGGGTCTACCCTGCTCCTATGCTTCCAGTGTTTTGGCCTCCACCTCCCTTCTGACCAAAGGCAACACATTCATTCTCTCTTGCATGGCTTCACTCATGATTCTGTTCATGATAGACCAAAGCTACTACCCACATGATGAAATCCTGGAGTCTGAGAGCTGGAAAAAAATGGTTTATCTGGGAGGTAAGTAGGAATGGGAGAGTATAGGATGGGAAATACACGTAAGACAGCTTTGTTAAAACTGAGTGTTTGCCTTTTGTCTTCTTCCAGGTGTCATCATGTTGCTTTTGTCTCCATTCTCACTAACAGCTTTTTACTACCTGATGTGGTCACTCTCGTACATCTTCTTTCCAGACGCTCTGTGGGGCAAGGCAGCATGTTTTAGGCTACAGCATCAAAAAAACTAAACAGTTCTACCCACTCCCACTGGCCTCTATGGAGTTTGCGCCAGCTTGTTGGGCAAATCTTGCCTTATTCTCACTAAATCTTTTCTTGTTTCTGTGTCGTGCATGTGGTAGATACATGTTGCTTTGAACCGGAACAACCCACAGTAGGGCCAGCTGATGTCACTTCTTCCCTTTAATTCAGGGATCTGAATCCCTTGAGCACAACAGTTGCGTATGTCATATGAAAAGATTTTTTTTTCCAACCTAAATATGAGCCAGGTTTGAGTTCCAGCTCTATTACGGGACGGGGGCGGGTGACCTTGTGCACTGTTAGTCCCTTGGAAAGGAGTGAAGTCCTTCAGACTTGGTATAGCCTCTGCCTCTGCTCCGCCTGGTCATAATTACTCCACTGGTGGGATGGGGCTTGGCTCACTAAAGCATTTCTTTTTTTCTTTACAAATTTAAAGAATTTTTTTCAATTACAGTTGACATTCAATATTATGTTAGTTTCAGGTGTACAGCATAGTGGTTAGACATTTATGTAACTTACAATGTGACCCCTCTAAGAAGTCTAGTGCCCGCCGGACACCATACGTATAGTTATTATAATTACTGACTATATTCCTTATGCCGTACTGTACATCTCCACGCCTATTTTCTAATTGCCAATTTGTACTTCTTAATCCTTTCACCTTTATCACCAGGCCCCCCTAACCCCACTCCCATCTGGCAACCATCAGTTTGTTTTCTGTATCTATGAGTTTGTTTCTGTTTTGTTGGTTTGTTTTTTAGATTTCGCATATAAGTGAAGTCATATGGTATTTGTCTTTCTTTGGCTTATTCCATTTAGCATAATACCCTCTAGGTCTATCCATGTTGTTGCAAATGGTAAGATTTCAGTCTTTGTTATGGCTGACTAATCTTCCACTGTATATATGTACCACTTCTTTATCCAATCATCTATCGATGGACACTTAGGTTGCTTCCATATCTTGGCTATTGTAAGTAATGCTGCAATGAACTAACGCTCTGGCTCCACAGAGCAGAGCTAAATCACAGGACAGTCACTTTGTCCAACTTGAATGTACGTAGGATTTTGTAACTTAAAATTCTACATTTCAACAAAGCTTCTGCCTTTTGCTTCATTTAGAGATTAGACATATTAGCAGCTTGAGGGCATCATTTAATTTTCAGAACCTCATTATGTGTTTTTTTCCTAAGCTCTAAAATACTAAGCTCTAGATATTCAAATGCCATTCCATGTTCTAAAATCAAAGGCAAGTAGAAACAAACAGAATTGTATGGAACCCTAAAAAATTGTATGGAACCCTCAGAAAAACGTAGCTCCACCGAAAGCAACGAAGCCGAGCACTGCCTCAACTTTCTCCCTCCAGATGGTATGCTAAGAATTGTTGGCTGGTCCCCCTTCTTCAGCTAGGGCACCAGAGCACCTTTTACCTCAGGTCCAACTTCTTGAATGTATGCGGCAAATATATGTTAAATCTAAAATTAGGATTTACAAATAAAAATCCAAAGAAGCCCACACAGCTCTGATTGGGCTCTGCAGGAGCAGACAGCCCTCTCCCCTTCCCCACTGCCCTCTGTTCATCTCTGTCATTTATATTTTTTGTTAGATGATTATGTCTGTGTTCCACTCAATTTTAAGTTTTCAGTTCATGCTTTTGGATTTGGGTCGCCTGCCATAGCACCTGGCACTCAAAAATGTTTACTTTGGAGATGAATGAATTGTATGTTGTAGTAAACTATATACAAGTTTACTATAATGTGGTTAAGAAACTTACAAATACCCTTGAGCTCAGACATTCCACTTTGAATAATCCCATCATAAACCTGTTTCTAGGCCTGATAAAGTCACCCCAAAATGGAAATGCATAAGCACCTCCCCTCCCTGTTGGTGCAGGCCTGCTGCTAGCTGTCCACATTCATGAGGTGAGAAGATCCTTGCTTCCAGCCTCTGACCCTGCATAGTGGATCATCTGGGAGTAAAAGGGCACAGATTTATACCTGTGTGGCTAAAAATGGAGGATCAGGAAGGGCTGCAGAGTTTCAGCCCCAGGAGGAAGGAGACCTGGAAATAGTCATGTTCTTTCTCCTCTTCCCTCTCCACTCCTCTCCAAGGCTTCCCTCTGCTCGCCTCCACTTTTCTTTCCTAGTATATTCTTTCTGACTCCATTTTCTATGGCTAGGTACCCCCAAACTAAAGTATGAATAAACACACATTTTATTAGTATTTTATTTGCATTTTTGGAGATTTGCAGTTTCACAAGAGACACTGATTTTTCTCAAACAATAGAAAAAGGTTAAAAAAAAAGGACACTGTCTTAGAAGAATAAAACAAGTCTCTTCAGTAAGCATTTAGCTAATTCAGATTGGAAGAACCAGTGAAACAGAAGTTACATAGAGTTGTTCAGATTTATCCAGTTTTAGGAATAACAAAAATGTCTTCTTGTCTAGTTCTGGAAGGCTCCAAATGGGCCATTTCAGCTTAAAACCAGTAATGAGCTCACGGAAAAAGCCTCCAGGGTCCCAGAACATGGGGCGGCTCACTCTCCAGGAGGCTGCATCTGTTTACAAAACTCATCAAACTGCTGCTGCTCCAGTTCCGTCATGACTCTGTTGAGGGCATAGATCTGAATGGGAGAAAAAGAGGTGTCAGGAAGGGAGGTGGCTGTTTAACTTATCTTGAGACATAATAGGCTGTGTCATTGGAAAACGCCAGAACTGCACCAGTAATGCAGGGATAGTGATAAGGGAACAGGAGAAGTAGGTATTAATTCCATTTGGGGAATCAAGAGAGAAGCAGGGAAGCAGGTGACTTAATTTGGCTTTTAAAGGATCAGTAGGATTTAAACAGGTAGAGATTGGGAAGGGACTTGATGCGTGATGGGGGGTGGGAGGAAGAAGGGATATTATGATTAAATAAATATAATGGAAAGTACAGGATTAGTTCTGGAAACTTTAAATATGCCTATATAAAGGTTATTATAGAGTGGGGTTTGGGGAGATGGAGAAAGCAAGAAAAGTAGTATGTTAGGCCTTAAATGCCATGCCAAGGAATCTGAACTTTATCTGGCCGACTCTGGAGAGCCTGCCAGCAAAGACGTGTGCAGGGGAGCAACTTGATTATACCTGGGCTTTGGGAAAGATAACCAGAGATCATGTGAGGGATGGAGTGGGGGGAGGAGGGATTATAGGCTACTCAGGAAGCATCTATTGCAACAATGTGTGCGTGGGGGAGGGGGGCAGAGGGTTGGGGGGTAGGAAGAGGACCTAGGGCAGAACTTGGGGTTGAATGAAAACTGCAAGGGGCATTCTAAGGTAAAGGCAGGTGATCTACCTTATTCCTCACCTTTTTTTAAAAAAAATTCTTCTAGTATCAATCTGTTCACTAAAGAACATAAAAATCATAAAACTTCCCAATTTGTAGAATGAAAAAATGAAGAGGCATGTTTGTGTACAGGAAAAATAACTGATTAAAAAGAAGACAAGAAAGGGGAATAAAAAAAACTGAGGGGGTGGCTCCATAATGTAGTGGTTAGCACATGTGCTTCACTCGCAGAAGGTCCTGGGTTCCAGCCCAGGTGGAGCCACGGACCATAACTCGGGCAAGGGCAAGTGTGTGGGAGGAGATGCCCCACCTTCAGAGATCCAGTTCTTAAGGGGAAATGGCAACATCCATAGGTCAGGGGTGGAAGAGTGGTGGTGGTGGTGGGGGCGTGGAATTAAAGAGGGGGAAAAAAAAGCAACTGAGAAGTGAGACACACAGAAAATACAAAATAAGAGTAGAAATTAATAAAAAAGCAACCAAGTGTATAATAGAGGATCACCCAAACTGCAAGATGGTTCTTTGAAAATACCAAAGCAAACTCTGCAAATCTCTGACATGAATGATCAAGATAAAAAAGGGAGCAGACACACACAAATATTATTAAAATTAAAAAGAAAAAATAATTACTGATATAATGGAGATTACAACACATTATGAACTTTGTGTCGATAAGTTTGAAAACGTAATGAAGTAAATTTCTAGAAATCAAAATGATAAAAACTGACTAGAATGGTAAGCTTGAATGATCCTATAATCTTTTTTCTTTCTACAATTTTTTTATTGTGGTAAGATCCTATAATCTCTAAGGAAAATGGAATTCCACAGTGACGAAAAGTTACAACCACAAATGATTCTTAAGGAAACAATACAGATGGTTAAAATGGTTGTTTTATGTTATAGTTACCACAATAAAAATAAATAAATTTGAATAGTTTCAAAAAAGATGCTGAATGAAGAGAGCCAATCACAGACTATAATATGTAAAGTTCTGAAACATGTAAAACTAGACAATTTGTTGTTACACTACAAAATATTATTTAAGAGTACATACAGAAGTTGTAAATCAATATAGAACAGAGAGGGAGTGATTAGCACGAAATTAAGGAATGAAGTACTACTAGTGGGAAGGGGGTCGGGGACATGACCAGAGTGGGGCCCAAGGAACTTCTAAGTGATTGGTCAGGTTTGATTGCTGTAGTTTGAGGGTAGGTACAAAGGTGTTTGTTTTACTCATCTTCTTTAAGCTGCACACACACATTATGTGTGTGTGTGTGTGTGTGTGTGTGTGTGTGTGTGTGTGTGTGTATATTTTTTATGTTTTTTAAACCTTTGCTTCATTCATTCATGCATTAATGAGCATTTGCATTCTGCACATTACTGTGCTAGAGACTGAGAAGGATATTAAACAGCTTTTTGGAGACCACCATATAATGGTAGGAGAAAGAGAAAAATAAAGTAAGCAGAGAAAAAAGAGACTCAAAACAGGTCAGGAGGTCCGAACCAAGGAACAAAAGACTTTCAAGAAGGAAAGGGTCACCAACAGTGTCCAAATGCTGCTTCAACTGCCAACTGTGCCTTTTGCTTCCATTCACCCTCATAGCTCTCATTCACATCTAACTTTCTGGAATGTGGCATCCTTGCAGAACCTAATGGAAACTGTGTCTCTTCCTCCCCCCAAGAGGTCTTGTCACATTTCTATCTTAGGAAATTACATTCCATGCAACATAAATAAAGAAAACAGTAAGGCAGCTATATAGGGCAAAACAAAAAGCAGGAGACGAAGGTCAGAAGATCTGTTTAGATGGCAGCCCTGTCCCTCGATCCCTCATTAACCAGGGATTCTGGTCACATCACTTCACTTTAAAATGAAAAGAATACCTTCTACCTCATAAAGTCATGTATTTGA
>NW_011889107.1:196270-210366 GCF_000151845.1 Pteropus vampyrus | reverse complement strand
GAGTATGACAGGAAATGGACAAAGAGGACTTCAAATTTATATGCAATTTTAATTTATCTTACTTTAAAAAGTCTCCTTTTGGCAAATATGACAAAATGTTAACCACTACGATTCTGGGGTGCTGAGCACCCAAGTGTTTGTTATATTATTTTATTTTTGTGTATTTTTAAATTTCTCAAAAAAAAAAAAAAAAAGAACAAAACAAATAGAAGAGTGCAGCAAGCTTTTCCCTGATATTAAATACTAAAATAAAATACTCATGTCTGATGTGGTTCAACCTAGGCAGTGTAAACAGTTTAGGATTTTTATTCACAAATTGATGGTAAGTGTTGATTGGTGTTGATTGAATAAAGGACACATTGGTAGGTGCAAAGCTTGGGCCCCTCCTTTCTGGTTATGAGCAGCTACTCTGCGGGCCAAATCCAGAAAGAACATCTGAGCTGGGGTGTCTGACACTTGCTTTCTCTTACTCTGATCGCTCCCTAGCACGTCCCTTCTCTTTCTCCTTTCTTCCTTCCCTCAAGTCCCTACCACAAAAGCTCTGTGCCAGGAGTCTTCTGGAGAACTGGGACTGGTTGGGGTTCTGACACTAACTTGGCATGTGACTCTGGGCTGTCTGTCACTTCACCATTCTGGACCTCAACAATCTCTTCTCTAAACCTGTTTTAGAGGACACCTGTTTTGCCTGGATGCAGGTAGGACTCCCCACAGTTCTGCTATTTCTCTGTTCTGCCATTGTCTCCAGCAGACTACAGGTATACAGGCCCACTCCTCGGTCTCACCTCTGCTCTCTGTCTTTGCTTCAGCTCCTGCTGGGCTGATTTCTGCTTGGCCTTCTCAACTCTGCTGACAGGTTCTTTGATTTTGGATTTTTCTTTACGTGCAGGTGGATCCATGACTTGGCTTCTGAATACTTCTTAGTCAGCTCTGATCTGGATGGAAAGAGGGAAAGGAAAGAAGGGGGAAGACAATGGGGAAGGGGAAAAGAAGGAAAAGAGGAAGAAAAGAAAAAACTGTCAGTCGCTCGCCTAACTAATCCCCTTCCTTTAACAGGTGAGGCAGAGTGCCCCGGTAGAAAAGGCGCTACATTTGGAGGAGTAAGACCTAAGTCCCAATGCCACGACCTCACTGGGCGTTCCACTCTGAGTCTTAGTTTTTTGTCAGCAAAATGACACAATAATTCATTCCCTGGTCTCTTTCCAAAAGCTGCTGTGTGAGGACCAAATGAGAAGACCCAGGTGAAAACTTTTCATACATCGGAGAGTGCTGTACCCAAGGTGGGGCTGTTTTAATTATGAGACACCGAGGTCCAAAGGGACAAGCCACCCGAGTCTCGCAGTGGGACATCGGGAAGGCCTGAGCCTCGCGCCGTCTCTGGCCTATAGGCTAGGGATTTCCCATCAATGCCCTGCCGGACAGTTACATCCCAGTCTCGCCCGCAGGGCCGCTGCCCTCAACCATCCGTGCGGGACCAGGCCGCCACCTTACCGGCCGCCTGGTCCGCCCTCCGCCCCACCCCGCCCGGGCCCGCCCCCCGCCGCCAGGCCTGCCCTGGGCCCAAACCCGGCCCGTGGGGAGGCTCCCCTCCCACCATTGCTCTCTCCCGGTGCAAAATGGCGGCGGGCGGCGCTCGAGAATCGGCGCCTTCCCTCCTCGCATCCGGATTTTGGGGCCCAGCCGCGTTGCGGACACGGTCCCATGCTGGGAACCCTCGCTTTTCCCTACCTCCGAGAGTGGAGTCGGAGCCGCCACGCCTCGGGTTGGGCCGGGCCGGGGGGCGGGGCCGGGCGTGGGGCCGGCGCCCTGCGAGGCCCCGCCCCCAGGCCGGACCGCGCGTGCTCAGGATTTCTGTCAAGCTCACCCGCGTAGGCGCTGGGGCTGGAGCTGGGACTGGGGCGGAGTGGTTTAAGAAAATCTTTTACCCGGAATATTTTTTGAGACAGCTGCTAGGCTTTGAAGGGTGATATCTGAAACCTGGGACTAGAATTGTAACTTTCTGAGCCTCAGTTTCTTAGTTCTAAAGTGAGAATGGTGATTGCTGTCTTGATTTCTAAGTTTATTAGGAAGATCAAGCGAGAGCCTGTTTACCACAGTGCTTTGAAAAAAGAAATCGTGACAACTATAAATAGCCAATATAGATGTAGACGAACGTTCAAGTTCACTGCTAATCAATAATATTAACAATTATTTTTACAATTACAATTTTACAATTATTTACAAAAATTTTACGTATAAAAATAAGTGGCTGACGTTTTTAATTTATTAGATTAGCAAAATTGAAGAAAATAGTGACTAAATGCTTTGACAACAGAAATCCTGTTTAGTCTAATGATAACAACAATAATAGCCACCTCTCTTCTGGGCTTTTTATGATCCAGATAACTATTCTTAGAGCTTTATATTTATTATCTCATGTATTCCTCTTAATAAGTACGTATAATAATGTACATGTATAATAATATACTATTATTATCCCCATTTTACAGATAGAGAAACAGAGGCACTGAGCAGTTGTGATTTGTCCAAGGTCACACAACTAGTAAGTGCCGCAGCAAATATTTCAGCCAGGATTCAGGATAGGGCAATGGCCTATCCAAAGGAAAACATGTTCAGGCCCACAACTTTTGTTCCTCTAAAGATTTAGTAAGAATTGAAACAAATAATGAATGCTAAGTAAACAATGAGGGTGTACCCAGGTGGACACTCATACACTTTCAAAGTGTAAATCATTACAACCTTCTTGGGAGTCAGTTTAGCACTACATATCAAAGCCTTAAAAATGAGTGCAACCCCACAAAAAGACACATATTACATGATTTCATTTTTATGAGATATCTAAACTAGTCAAACTCTTAGAAAGTAGAATGCTGATTGCCAGGGGATAGAGGACTGGCGGGGGGGGTGGGGGGGGCGGGGGCGGAAAGGGAGTTGTTCAATGGATAGTTTCAGTTTTGCAAAATGAAAAAGTCCTAAAGATACGTTATACAACAATGTGAATATAGTTAATACCACTGTCCCTGTATATAACTAAAAAAAAGGGGGGAGGGGAGCATAACCGTTGACTCAGCAACTCCACTTCTAAGTTATCCTAATTAATCAGAGTAAAAAAACTGGAAACATTTTCTAATGGGGGTAAAAAGAAAACTGGAAACTACCAAAATATTTATAATAGGGGTTGTTTAAATTATTGGATAGCTATAATGGAATTCTATGCAATCATTAAAATGACATAGAATATTTATTGACATAATACAACATAATCACAATATTTGTTTTATTTTTACATGCAAAGAGGCTGCATGAAAACACACCAAAATGTAAATCCTGATTAAGAGTAGAAGTTATTTTTATCTTCTTTGTGCTTTTCTGTATTTTCCAAAATTTCTGCAATGAACATTTATACTTTAGCAAGATTTATACTTTCTTCTTTCAATCAAAATAATGTATAATAAATACTTTTTAAAAGTCTATACAAATATTAATTGAATTGTTATTATTAATAATAAAAGTAACCAAGCCAGAATCTATTTCAGAAATCTTGGCATAATAGTGGTATTTTACATTTGTGTTGCTGTGCAGTTTATAAAGTTCATATAAGCTCTGGATTAGATTATAGCTGGAGACAAGGCAGGGACGTTTGGAAGGCTTTAAAAAGCCAACTAAACAGATTGGATATAGGGTAGGAAGGAGTGGAAAAGCCAAACTGGAAGACTGGAAAAATAGTGGAGCCACTGATAAAAGTGAAGGTAGGATGAGTTGGCTTGGAAAAGGATGAAGAAGAAGATAAATTAGAAGTGTTTGGGGTGGGGAGGGAGAGAGAGAAAGTGTGTGTTACTTTACACTTATAGGTGGCAATAGGTGAGTAGAGTCGTCTAGTAACATGGGCTCCAAAAAGGCACAGATGTGAAGATACTGGTTTAGGATTCTTTATCAGGAAGGTGAAGGCTCAATCCAGGATGGGGTGAAAGTCTCCTCCTTGTTCTTCCTCCATGAGTTTATGATCCCTCTCTCTCTTTTGTAACCATCAATAGACTCTTGGCCAGTCTGCAAAATTCCCTGGTTGGTTGAGTCAGAGCTTATGTTAATGTAAGTATAGTACTGTTTACAGTTAAAGTGTATATCATATATTAAGACTACATTCACTTTATTGAGCAGCTCTTTTTTTTTTTCTAGAGTCAAATATTGCCTATTTTTTTCATTTGCTTAATTACTTGTGCATCTATTGTTAATTCTTCCACACACTCTCTATCAGGATTGTAAAACATCTCTCGTGATCACATGAATCCAGTGATCTTTCAATGTCTTTTTTTCTTGGAAACATCCTTAGGTCACCCTTCTCTCCCTCCAACCGTTATCCTTGGACTTCCTCTAACCACATTCTTTTCTCTTGTGCTAAATCCTCTGTCTCCTGAATCTTCCTTTTTGTCATTTATTCTCTCATTTTGAAGGAGCACATTCTCCAGTAACTTCCCCAGAAGTGGTTCATAGGAGGTAAAATTTGGAAACCTTGCTTGTGTAAAAATGGCTTTATTTTACCTTCATACTTGATTGGTGGGGTTTCTAGATTGGAAAACATGTTTCTAGATTGGAAATCATTTTTCCTCAGAATTTTAAAAGCATTTTTCCATGTTATCTAGCTTCTCATGTGGCTAGACTCTTAAGAGGTCAAATTTATTCTGATTTCTCTTACTTTCTATGGGATTTTTGTTTGTTTATTTTCTGGAAGCTTTTAGTCTATATATTTTTCCTTCATCCTTGGTGTTCTGAACCTTCATAATGGTATATCCTGGTAAGACTTTTTCATTTAATGCACTAGGCACTCAGTGGTCTCTTTCAATTAAGAAATGTATAGTCTTTAATTCTGGGAAACTTTCTCCGTGATGATTTCTTTGTTTTTAAAAAAGCTTTCCCTCTCATTTTCCATCTCTTGGTTTTGTTTATTCTACTTTACAAGCAATTTTCCTTTATCTCCAGTTCTTTATCCTCTAGTTCTTCTATCAAATTTTTAAATTTCTGCTATAAAATTTAAATTGTAAAGAGTTTTCCTGTACCCTGATTTTCCTTTTGGTAACCTCTTGCTTTTGTGTTGTGGATTTGGGATCTTATCTTATTTCATATTTCTGTAGATGTCAATTTTAATTTTTTGTCTTTTTCTTCCACTTATTATATTGTCTCTGTTGTTTATTTTGGTCTCTGGCTTCCAAGCTGGAGGTTTTCCTCAGATAATAATAGGTACGATTTATTGGGTGTCTTGCACTGTTCTAAGTATCTTATATGTCGTAACTAATTTTTTCCTTACACCAACCCAGTGAGGTAGTTACTATTCTTATCCTCAATTTACCAAAAAGGTAATTGAGATGCAGAAAGGTGAAGGCTCTCGTCCAGGTCACACAGCTTAGACGTACGTGCACCTGAACCCAGTTAACTCTAGCTTTCCCGTTTATAGATAATATGAGGGATAGAAATCTAAATTAAATGATACCACAAGAAAGCAATCAGCCATATCTGGACATTGCACAAGACAAATTATTCAGTTTTACCAACAATCAAGGGTGTAAGGAAAACTTTTAAAAGAAGGGCAGAAGGATCAGTATGGAATAAAAACACTTAAGAAACTTAACCACAAAATGCAATGTGTGCAGCTTGTTTGGATCTGGATTTGAACAAACCATGTGTAAAAAGACATATTTGATATTATTGAAAACATATGAATATAGACTGGATATCAGATAATATCAAGGAATTATTGTTAATTTTGATAGGTGTAGTAATGGCATGATGTATGCAGGGGTGTGTGTACCTTAAAAATTATCGCTTTTGCAGCATCATTGAAAATGTCAACACAGTGAAAAAAGCAAATGATGGCTTAGTATTATTATGAATGTTGTGATACTAGGGGGGCCTCCTGAAAAGCTCTCAGGGACTCCAAGAGTTCATGGACCACAAATTGAGAACTGCTGTCCTAGAGAAACTCTTGCTCATGTGAACCAGGAAACATATATCAAGAATGTTTATAGCAGAGCTGTTTGTAAAAGCAAAAGCCCAGAAACAACTCATTTTTTTATTAAGGAGGGAATGGACAAACTGTTGGTATATTCATATGATGGTCTACCACAAAGCAGTGAATGAATGTACTGAAGCTCTGTGAATCAGTTTGGATGCATTTCAGTGTCTTAATTTGTACTCCACTCAAAGCAGAGTGTGAAACAAGTCCTTCCATGCAAAAGTTTATTTAGGAGGTGATCCCAGGAATCAGAAATGGTGAGTGAGAAGAAAAGGAAGAAAAAAACGATAAAATGTGCATTATTGAGCTACTGATGACTGTTGGCCTCTGTGCTCATTCCCACTGGGAACTCTCTGAGAATTGTGTAGAATACAGTTTAGAACTGTTCCTCTGAAGGTGTGAGGCTAGAGTATTTTTTTTCCACTGACTCACATAACCACAGGTTGATCCCCTAGGACATTAACTTTCGTGAACTCCTGGGCTCCATTTAGGCCAAACAGTCTTCCCAGGCTCTGTAGAGAGCCTGAGTCAAATGAGCAACGAGCTGCTGTGGCTTTTGGAGTGGCATGCTGGCAGCTTGTCTCCAAGTCTCGGTTACCCCGAAACAGAGTGGGGCTGAGGGGACATGGTTCAGGCCACCACAGGTGTTTGTTAGACTCAGAAAGTAATGTTGAGTGAAAAAAAGGAAGTCAAGGAGAATTATGTACAATGTACTCCATCTTTATAAGGTTCAAAAATACACAAAAATACATAATGCATTGTTAAGTATACAATTATAGATGTTATAAGTATACAATTATGTATATAATGAAAGCCGTCAAGACAAGCAAGAAAGGGTTTACCACATGTTGGGAGACAGTAGGCAAGTTTGCTTGTCAGAAAGCACAGGTCAGGGTGCAGCTGGAGATAAAGGTAGTGAGTTAAAGTGGATGTCTAATTGGTAGGTGTCTTTGAAACCAATCTTCAACTTTACTCAGATTTGGAAAGTAAATGAGAGCAAGTTTTTCAGAACGGGTGTTTTAGGATCAAAACGTTTAAAAAGGAAATAGCTATGTGGTTAGCTTGGGAGGGAAAAGAAGCAAGGGGCAAAGATCCCTCACATTGGTGGCCCTCAGAGTTTCTCTCACTTTTAGGGAGGCTCCTCTTTGCTCTGTTCCTTTATCAGAGGCAGACAGGCAGGGCGTAGCTCGTTGGTGTATGGGGACAGCTAGAAGGAAGTCTGTGAGACAGACTGAAGGAGCCCCTGGCTGCGGGCTAAGGAAGTTAGAATACAAGATGAACTTTTCTCAGGCCCTTCTCCAGAGCCCTCCCTGATCCTTCTGCCTGATCTCCCTGTATGGATAGAGGGAGTGTTCCCAGCTTGGAGACTCCAGCTCTGCCGGTGAGAGACAAAAGGCCCCTGATTCCAAAGGCGGTAAGTTCTCCACCCTCTCCCCTCTCCCCTCTCTTCATTCTTTTTAACTCCTTTGACTTTCTTAGGATCTTCGGGTTCATTGGAGAAATTGTCCCTTTTTTTCCTTATTCACAAAGACATTTTAAATGACGAAATGAGGCAATGGGAAATGAGCACAAAAGGGGACAAGTGACAAGAGTTGGGTGGGTTTTGTCTAAAGACTCTCATTTAGGTATTATTGTCATTGTGATTAATTATTACAGTTATCATTTATTTAGCCCTTACTATTAGCCAGATCCTCTGCTGTGTGCTTTCAGACTGATCATTTGTAGATCTGCAGGGTCCTCTTAAGTTGCTTGGCGTTATCAAGGGAACTTCTGTTGCAATGTTTTTTCCCCCACTCCCAGAAGTAACCACTGTTTAATATCTACATTCTCGCCTTTTTTCTAAACACCGTCTTCCTAAATTCTATCACACTATGCATAGCTTTTTAACATCGTTGGTTTATAATGAAAATTTCCTAATGCTATTAAAGATTGTTCTATCATGTGATTATGAAATGTTGCATAGTATCTCACTGCAAGAATGTACCACAAATAGTTAATCATTCTCATTTTAATGGACTTCTAGGTTGTTTTCAATTTTCCCTTTTTGTAAATAACTTTGTCATGAGCATCGTCACCATCAAATCCTTATGCACATTTTTGTTGCTGTAGGATTTTTTTCTGGAATTAAAATTACTGGATTAAAACTTTTGCATATTTGTAAATTGTTTGATAATTATTACTAAATTATCCTTGTGAGAGTTGTTTAGCAAAGGGCAAGATAGTCAGTTTGCCCACATGTGTGATGACTCATATCTAACTGCAGTCTTAATTTGCATTTCTCTCATGACTAAAGAGTGAAAGTCCTATTTCTGATGTCATCCTCTCTTGGGCTAGTCTGCCCTTATGGTGATTTCCATGAATCAGTAAACTCAGTGATGTGCTTCAGGGAGTTCCTCTCCTAAAGCCACCTCGATTGCCCTCATTACACAGAGTGACAGAATGATAGGACTTCATTCGTTTTTATTATTAGAATCTAGTGCAAATCATTTCACATTTATCATCTATGAATCCTCACTATAGCCCTATCCATGAGGTGGGTACTATCATTAACCTCATGTGTGAGTGAGAGGAGACTTGGAGGGATAAACTCGCCTATTTAAGGTCACACGGCTAGTTAATGTGGAGCCAGGGCTTGATCCCAGGCTGATTCTAGAGCTCATCCTCTTGATCACTTAATCAACTATCTGAATCTAGGAAGATGGGGCCATGGGTGGGGGGAACTCCTCTTATTTGATTTCAGGTGGCCCTGGTTCATTTTGGAGTTCTGTGTCACTCTGAGCATGTCTATTCAGGGTGTGTTTCAACAGCATCTTCTAACTGAGGGTTTTGGGGATTAGGGTAACTTTAGGGGATCCTGGGCTTTGCCTACTTCCACCTTCAATGATAATTGATAAGCTCATTTACCTAACTTCTCTTGTTCAGTTTTTGAGTAGCTGGTAACCTGTAGGAAAGTGGGTGGGATAGAGGCAAACGACAACAACAAAAACAAAAAAACAAAAAAACCATCCTAACTGTAATCCTAACTTCACTGTGTCTTAGTGTTATGCTGCCATTTGCAATACTGGGGCATTAGAGGAGTGTGTTATGTGCATCATGATAAAACAAAACAAAACAAAAACAAAACAAAACAAATCCAGTATGCTGTTTGCCACGAGAAAAACAGAATTAGATATGTGTTCAAAGCTTAAGTCCATCTTCAGTCTCCCAGCTGTCTTCGACAGCCCCACTTCCTCCAAGTCCCATCTTTGCCCTATTACAAGACCCAATCTGATGACTTCTAAAAAACTCCTCCTCTTTGGAAAAGATTTGGAATCTTGGAGAGAATTTAAGAGACACTAACTCTTCTTCAAGTGTTTTTACGTTTAAACTTCTTTCTCAATTTTGGCATAAAAGGTTTGTTTCCTGCTATAGGAATTACAGGCAGTCAAGTAGGTGGGGAAAGAGGTTTACAGTAGGGAATCCTCTAGGGTGTCGCTGTGGTTAATGTATTCAGTGCCCCACACTTCTTGGGGATAACTGTCCTCTTTTAGTTTAGTAATAATGACAACAACAACAGCACATTTATTGAACGATTGTTCTGTCAGACATTTGTGGCAAGTGCTTTACATGCATTTCCTCCTTGAACCCTCACAGTCACCTGTGAAGATGATTCCCCCTTTGTAGATTAAGACCTGGAGGCCCACGGATGTTATACGTCTTTCCAGGGACACAGCTAGTGCATGGATAAGCTGAAACTTAAACCCAGATCTTTCTAACTCCATTCCCTGAGTTTGTAGGATCAGAGCCTTCATGATGAAATGGAGGGAACTCACTGCCTTGATTTTTTGTTTCTCAAGAGTTAAAATGGAAAGGCTGTCAGGGAAGAGATTGGATCACATTTAGGTTGAAGACTGGCTCGTAACAGGCACTTTCCAAGCCTGGCCTTGGACACTAAATGTGAAAAGAGGCCAGTACTCTGGTGTTTACTGGGTTAGTTCTGGGTGTAAGTTCTTCCAGACTCCTCCCTATGCATTCTATATCACATTCAGTGTCTCACCCTCAGTCCTCACTCATCTTATCTCCACCATCGTCCTCACTCATGGCATTTATAGACTTAACTGTGATGCCAACCTTCATGTCAAGTACTTACCTCCTACAGTCCTCACAATAATCTCCCAAAGAGGCATGGTTAGTATACCCATTTTAAAGATGGAGAAACAGAGTCTCAGAGAGGTTAAATCACAATGTTACATGGATGTAAGTAGCAAAGTTGAGATTTGAACCATAGTCTGCATGATCCAGAACACATGCTATGTATGCAGCCTCCACCTTTCCCACCTCCTAGGTTGTACACTTTCTCAAGTCAAGCTCACCAACCCTCTCTGGTTTCTCCCTGTGCACGTCCTCTTAGTTTGGATGGAGATGGCAAGTTCCTCTGGCTCCCGATTCTCCAGCTGCTTCATCACACTCGTCTGCCTCCAGCTGCCTGTGAATTTGTCAGGTAGGAGTTCCTGAACCTCTTTCCCTGCCCAGGACTTCTGACCAAAGAGTCCCAAAAGTAAGGCGGCCTGGCTAGGGGCCTTATATCTTCTTGGATTCCGTTTCCAAGAAGATATCCCCTTGATATCCCCTTCTTCATCCCTTGTCAAGCTCTTGCTCTCCCATCGCACCCACACAGTGTTCTTTTTGTCTGCACTGCGCAGGGGACGCCGGCAGGTTCTACCTGGCTCCGCTAGGGGGCATAGCCAAGCTGCTCTGCCCTCTCCCGCTCTGGTCTGTCACGGTGCTCACGGAGGTGCGGTGGCTGCGGTCCTCGCCCTGGGGACGCTCGCAGGCAGTTCACGTGTTCCGGGATGGGAAAAACCGCGAGGAAGATGTGATGCCAGAATATAAGGGGAGGACGGCGCTGGTGAGAGACGACCGAGAGGGAAGTGTCACACTGGAGATCCGCGACGTCCAGCTGGAGGACCAAGGGCCATACCGATGTCAGGTCCAGATTGGAAACCTCAGTCGAGAGGGCACCGTGATCCTACAGATTGCAAGTTAGCCATTTTTCAAAGGGGACTGAATTATGGGACAGGGATTATTATCGCACCATTTTGCAGATGGCAAGCCAGGCTTGGAAAGGCTCTATCTCCTGCTTAGGGTCCCACGGTGGATGAGCGAGGACTCACACCCGGCATAGACTCTTCATTACTTGTCATAATGCCTCTTCTGCCCTTTTTTTCTTCTCTATTTCTTCTTTCCTTTCTCCTTTCTCCCCTGCCTAGGCTTTAGACCTGTGCTGTAGCAGGGCAGAGAGGTTGTTGACTGCTGTTCCACTGCAGAGTGAGGATTTGAAGGGGGAGGCAGGTGTTGCTCATGAGAAAACTACAAGTGACTATTGAGGAAGCTCCTCCAGCTCTCCAAAGAATCTGGATAATTTTTCCACCGAATTATAGGGCAGGATGAAGTCGTGATTGAGAAGCTGAGTTTAACCTATTGTCTTCAGGCAGGACCAATGAAACCATTCCCGAGAGATGAACATCTCATTTTAAAGTCATCCCTGGGTCATCCAGGGTTTGAGTTTCTGAGAGAAGCAAAGAGCCTCGCCAATCTTGGCTGGAGTTCTCTCCCTAGAGGCGATGGAGACAGTTGGGATGTATCTGAGCCATCTTCTATCTGAAGTGCGACCCTTGGCCTGAGAGAAGCTCTGAGATGTCTCCTGAGGGTTGTCATTGGTGGTTTCGTTTCAGCCCCATCTCCAGGAAGGATCTCCTCCTCAGCATTGGCTCTTGCTGTGATCCTGCCTGTCCTGGGGCTTCTCATTGTGGTGGGCATTTGCCTCATCTGGAAGCAAAGAAGATCAAAAGGTAACTAAGTGGTAAGGGAGCCTGGGCTGGCAGGAAGTGGGACTGCAGCTTCTCTAGGAAAAGGCCGGGAGGAAGGACATATTGACATGATGGTTATCCATAGGCTGGAGACCCTGCAAGTTGGCTGGGAGACAACTGGTAGAGCCAAGCTCTGGAGACTCATAATTCAGAGAGGATCAAAGAAACTGCAGAAAGCTCATGGGAGGAGCTGTGAATTCTCCTCTTTTGAACAATTAAAAATAACTGATCATGCCAGTCTTCTAATTAATTTAAGAAATCCAGTTTTATACATTGGATAAATATGACTGCATTTCGCAGGATCTCAAGGTTGCACAGCACCTTGAAAGATACATATTCCGGACACTCCTATCTCTATCTGATGGTTTGAAGACCCTCTAATCCTTTCAAATGGCCGCACATCCACAGTGACAAGGAACAAAATCCTACTCAGGCAGCTTGTCCTCGGACAACTCCTCTTGTTGGAAAAAGCCTTTCTTTAAGCTGAGCTGACATCTCTCTCTCTCTCCCTTCCAGAGAGGCTTCTCTATGAACAGGTGATGGAGGTAGGTAAGTGTCCTGGGATGGGTAGGGATGTTTCTCTGTTTTACTCATTTTTGTGTCCCCAGAGCTCACTAATCTAAATTCCATAATTGAAAATTCTAACATCTGCTGCTTTGGGTGGCAGTGGTGGTGGTGAGGCTCTATACCTGTTGTTTCCAGTCCTTGCTGACTCTTACTTATAATAGTTTACCTTACAGTATGTTTGGTGATTTTTGTCTGTGAACTCACTGCTTGGTCTTATTTTGTGGGATTCATGTAGATCTAACATGGGGGAAGTCTTTATTCATTCAATAAATAATTGATAATTATCTCCTAAATGCCCTGGACTATACTAGATGCTGGGGACACAATGGTGAGTAAAAGTGGACACAGCCTTTGCCATTCTGGAGCTTTCAGTCCAGTCAGGGAGGTATATATGAATTAAGTAATTATACAAATAAATGTCAAACTACGACTGTACAAATGGAAGTTCTGGGAGCTGGGAAGACTCTGACCAGGAGGAGCCAACCAAGTTTCAGGGATGGTAGAGGAGTCCCCAGAGAAAGTGATGTTTGATCTGGAAAACAGGCAGGCATGGGTGAAGAGGGAACAGAAAACCATCCACAGCAGAAAGAACAGCTTGAGAAAGAAACACAATGCAGGAGAGAGGGGGAAGGTGACAGGGGACAATGAAGCTGCAGAGTTAAGCAGGGGCCAGGCCACGTGAGGCCTTGTAGATCACATGAAGGATTTTAGTCTTTCTCCTTAGGGCAGTGGTGAAGCAGTGAGAGAGGAAATCTCTATTGGAATTGTGGTTCGAGAAGCTCTCTCTGGCTGCAGTGTTAAGAGACCAGAAGGAGCAAGACAGGATGTGGGGACAATTTGGGTCACTATTTCTGTCATTCAGATGAGAGATGATGAGGGCTTGGATCAGGGAGGTGGAGGTGGCGATAGAGGTGGACAAGCTCAAGAGCAAGTAAAATCAGTAGGAATTAAGGATCTTCAAGGTAATGACATAGAATCTCATCTTATTTTGCTTTTCTCCCTCTAGAAAATCTTCTCGCAGATCATGCGAAAGAAAAAGGTAATTATATGTATAGAATAGGGAATAAGGTGTAGGGGATATATAACATCTTTCTCCTTCTACATAAATGCTGACAGTCTATTATTATGTGTACATTATATATGTATACACAGATATCCTCCCTTAATATTATTAGAATTTATCTTTTAGTATGAAGGAGCTCTAGAGTTGGTGGCAATGGGTGAGGGGATGCTCGTGGTAAAAATTGATAGGTCTGGATTATCTAAGCTCCTTTCATTAGCTCCACCAATCATTAAAAAGACAGTCTATGGTCTATCTAAAAATATGAATATAGTCATATGTAATGTATGAGAATCTCAAAGATCTATATGGAAGTTGCATTGAGACAGGCAGGGTAATACAATGAGAGCATCACAGGCTCTGGAATCAGTGACACCTGGCTCAGATCATGGGTCTGCCACTTACCGACCTTGGATAAGTTTCTTTACTGGTCTGAGCTTTGGTTTGCTCATCCGTAAAACAGGATTAATAAATCTCTTCAACTGATTGCTTTCAGGATTAAAAGAGACAAGTTAAAAAAAACCCCAACTTCTATTACAGTGTCTGGAACTCCTTACCCTTATTGCCATTTCGCCTTCATTAATGGAATATTTGCTCTGGGCCACGGAGGGTAAAA
>NW_011889107.1:119951-195190 GCF_000151845.1 Pteropus vampyrus | reverse complement strand
CTGTGGGTGGGGGGATCGGAGTGACAAGATGATCCTTCCTGGGTTCAGGGATAAAGCAGACATCTGCTCACTCATGCCTCTTTCTGTTTTTTAGGAAGGCTCCATAATGCCCTCAGTAAGTTCTGCTGCTCATCTGTGACACAAACCTCCGTCTGCCGACATCTTTGCTTTAGGATGGGTGTCTCAGTTTTACTTCCTGGGACAGAAGGGAAGGGGCAAGGGTCCTTCAAGCTGTGGGGTTGGGGATTTCTTGGCTCTCAAAGGCCTCTTTTCTCCACTGTTCCCTGGTTCTTTCTTGCATAACTCATACCTAGTCTCTAAATGGGAAATGTTTAACCAAGAAGAGATGTAGCTCCCGTAGATAAAGCCATCTGGAAGACTCTTTTATCGCCAGGCATGTAGTTCCCTTAGGTGGGGTCTAAGGTGGATGGATCCTCATTAAACCGAAAATGTGGAGCGGTGACTTCACCATCTCAAGTATGAGAACCTCTTTATAACAACAGCAAAAAAAATATTCAACCATCTGACATGTCTATTTTATTTTACATCGGGAAAATATATATGAGGAAATAGAAATTCAGTGATAGTTTTAAATGAATTTATATTTTAATCTTCTCACAACATCTGCATATGATATGTTGTCATTGCCTAGATGTGTGAGATGTATTGTTTGTTCAGTCTGTAGGTCAGGTTTGGCTCACTTAGGAATTGCTGACCCTCTGTAGTATCACTGGGGACCCCGAGTGCACGGCTGGCGCCATTGCTGTTGCAAGCGCTGTCATGGGGAAGTTCAGGATACGACTAGTGAGGAGCTGATATGGGAATTTGGTTGGGATGGGTGTGTAGCATTATGGGAATGTGGAAGCCCTTGTTCTCATTTGTCAAACTGTTTTTATTCTTTAGAGAAACTCCGGAGTGAACTGAGTAAGTTTTCCATTTTCTTATAACCTCCATACCAACTTCTGTTGATTCTGTATTTCCAGTGATAGCTCACACCCCTTGTTTCTTTTTTCTATAGAGTTGAAAAGAGCTGCAGCCAACTCAGGTGAGATGCACTGTCCCCGGGATTGACCCACGCCCTCTGGGAGTTCTCCATTTCGTCATTGCTTTAACAATCCTTTTATAATGTCTTTTAGGCTGGAGAAGGGCCCGGCTGCACTTCGGTAAGTTACACCAGTCAAATCGATCCACATATCAGAGCTCAGTGCTCTGTGCCTTTGGGATGCAGACTTTCTTTTATTTTTATTAAGCCTGTTTATCTGCTTATTAAAAATTTTTAAATCTTTGTGACTATTTTGGAGAGGTCACATTTATATTTAGAAAATCTCTCCTCTTTAAGAACACTGATATTCAGTTTAGTCTTCCTATGGGTTTTCTATGATTTTTCTTAGGTTTATTGGTTACTTGTATTTCTTCTTGTCTGCTCCTGTCCTATTGCAGCTACTTTTTGATTTATGTTTTGATTTATATATAAAATGTCTAGAAATTCTTTGTTTTATTTGTCACAAATTATTTTTCTGTGTTCTTTTGCGTTTTAATTTCCTTATATAATTTTTTATGACACATGAGTGTTTTACCTTTATGTAGTCAAATTTATTCATCTTGTCCGGTGTAGTGCCTTCTGTGCTTTAAGGTTTGGAAAGTCTTTCTTGTCCCATGGTTGGGTAAAGAGTCAGTGCCCCTGTCTGTCTACACGCCCGCCACATTCTTCTTTCTCTGAAGATCAGTTTTATTGGGGGTTAGTGATTGAGATGCCCCAACAATGTAGACTACAGACATTTTTAGAGTTTTATTTTAAAAGATTTGCATATCTCTTTTTCAATTTATTCCTAAATAGTTTGCATTTTATTGCTGCTCTTTGAATGAGATGTGTTGTTTTCACTGCTTTGGAGTCCTTATCAATTTTTTTGGCTGCTCATCCCCCTTTTGTTCGCACTGTTTTCCTTCAGGCAGGTACAATAGAATTGATGAGTTGGCCACTTGAGAGCACACCAGGTCACCTTGGTTGGCATTCTGGGGATTCGCAAACCCTTCTCACACTCAATCTGGCTTACTCCCACCACCTTAGCAAGTACACATTTCATCGACTTAGCTCTCCAAGAAGAGCCTGTTTTCTATACTGGGCGAAGGAGCGAGACTTGCTCTAACCTTCCTAATCCACGATTTGAAGGAAGACTCTTCTCTCTATTAACATTTAAAAACAATAATTATAAGCAATAATTTTAGCTAACAAAATGAGCATCACACACTGACTATGAACAAGGCACTATCTCATGCATTAGCTCATCAAATGTGCACAAAAGCTCTACAATGCAGGTGCTATTTTTCTCATTTTACAGATGAAGAAACTAAGGTTTGGAGATGAATAACAAGCCCAAAGTCATATAACTAGCATGTGGCAGAATTGGGACTCAAATTTCCAATGTGGTTTCTGGGTCTAACATCAGACTGACGTGTATTATCATACATTAAATTCCTTTGGACCATCGAAGACAAAAGTAGTATTTCCTAAGGATTCTTTACAGACAGATGAAAAACTTTCTCCTCTTTGACTTAATACATGACCAGGAAATCTAGGAGAGCAGAAGACACTTTTCTTTGGTTCTAGTATGTAAGGGAAAGGGAGAACCATGAACTAAGATGGGCCAATGACAGGGGTTGCAGACCCAGAGATTAGTTTTCCCTCCAAAGCTACCCAAAGATCCCATAAGAGCTAGCCTTCCCAAACCTCACCTCTCTGCGCTTCTCTGCAGTGACAGTGACCTTGGACCCCGACACAGCACATCCTAAACTCATCTTGTCTGAGGACTGCAGATGTGTGAAGCTTGGAGACAGAAGGCAGCCTGTGCCGGACAACCCCCAGAGATTTGATTTCGTTGTCAGCGTCCTGGGCTCCGAGTGCTTCATGGCTGGTTGTCACTACTGGGAGGTGTATGTGGGAGACAAGACCAAATGGATCCTGGGGGTGTGTAGTGAGTCAGTGAGCAGGAAGGGGAAGGTCACCGCCTCGCCTGCCAACGGACACTGGCTTGTGCGACGGAGTCGTGGGAACGAATATGAAGCTCTCACGTCCCCACAGACCTCATTCCGCTTGAAAGAGCCCCCATGCTGTGTGGGGATTTTCCTGGACTATGAAGCAGGAGTCATCTCCTTCTACAATGTGACTGACAAATCCCACATCTTTACTTTCACCCACACGTTCTCGGGCCCCCTTCGTCCTTTCTTTGAACCTTGCCTTCATGATGGAGGGAAAAACATGGCACCTTTAATCATCTGTTCAGAACTCCAGAAAGCAGAGAAATCAACTGTCCCCAAGCCAAAAGAAAAAGGCCATGCTAATGGAGATGTGGCCCTGAAGGTGGACTCTTCCTTACTGCCCCCTCAGGCACTGAATGTGTCCTGGCCTCCTGACCTTGGCCCGGCCCTCCAGGAGCTCAAAGTTCCTTATTTTTAGGGAGATTCCTTATTACCTGCTCCCTTGACCAACCAGCCCAGTGCTCTGCATTTTAGTCTCCTGGTCCAACACTGGATTCTGGAACATCTTATCACCTTTTCCTGAATCCAGAACCTTTTGTGGTTTCTATTTGTACCACCTTTCTCCCAGGGCTCAGTTCTAAATCTTATCTCCTCCTGGTCACTTGCCACTTGCCCTGGAAGAAGTCTTGAAAACCAAATGAATAGTCAGATTAGGTTTATGTGGTAATGTTGAATGTGTGTCACTGAAATCCAGGGGTTCTCTATTCAAGGGGTTATGTAGAAGGACTTCATCCCACCTCATCCTGCACTTAGGCCTTTAGTCATGAAGTTATGGGGCCCAGTCCCTGAATCCTTACTTATGTCATCAAGAATTGCTTTTCTCCTTTTCTCAGTTCAGGCCTCTAGCTCCTAAAGCCATCTTTTTTCAAATGAACATATTTTGGGTCACACACTCTTCCTTCTTCCTTCTGGAATATAGTACGGGGGCAGGGCAGAGGGGTAAAACATACCATCTTTTATTTCCTTGATGCTGTGCTAATGTACATGTTTTCAAAGCTAATTTACCTATTGATAATAACCAGAAACAGAAACTTTAAATGTGGTAGCTGCAACCTTGAAAAGCCTCAGGAGTACAATCAGGGAGCTGGGAAGCAGAGCTTCAAACACAGCAGCTCAGCTGTGTGTGGCCTTGAAAAGACAGCTATGGATGAGTCAGTTTGTTGCACTGGCCCTTTTGAATCCTCCCTAGGATTCGGAGAGGCCCAGCTTAAAAAAAAGTGGCAGTTTTAACCAGCAATGTAGGCACTTTTTTTTCTTCCATAACACATTACACTGAAAGACTTGACTATTTGTGTAGCAAACAGACTCTTTGTGTAGCAAACAGGTCAGAGAATATTGATTTCAAATAGAAAGTTGATAGACCAGGTGTGAAAATAAATAATGAAACTGATTTTTTGGTGTGGATTGCAGAGAGAAACCTAGTCACTTTCAAGTCACACCACATATGTGATCTGGCTTCTTTTTGAAGATATTGGCTATCAGTTTGCAGATAGGTACTTGGTTCTACCCAACAGAAACTGGATCTTTTCGTCTGTCAGTTCTTTCTATTACTTTGTTAGTGCCTGTATTAGTCAGGATTCTCCAGAGAAACAGAGAAAAACTATATATCCTGGTTCTCAAGAGGTTATAAGGAATTTGGTCCTATGATTAGGGAGGCTGGCAGGTCCCAAGATCTGCAGAGTTAGTCCCCAGGGGAGCCCATAGTTTAGTTGCTGTCTGAGTGTGGAGGCCCAAGACACAGAGTGCCTATGGTGTGATTCCAGTTTGAAATCTGACAGGCTTGAGACCCAGGAAGAACCAATATTTCAGTTTTAGTCTGAAAGTAAGAAAAAAGTCTGAAGAGTGTCAAGTAGGAAGAATTTTCTCTTCCTAGGGGGAGGGTCAAGCCTTCAACTGATTGGATAAGGCCCACCAATGTTAAGGAGGGCAATCTTTACTCAAGCTAACAATTTAAATGTTAATTGCATCCAAAAATACCCGCACAGAAACACCCAGAATAATATTTGACCAAATATCTGGCCCCCCTGTAGCCTAGTCAAGTTGACACGAAAAAATCAACCACCACAACGCCCAAGTGGCATTTTTTGTTTGCTTTTGTATAGTTCTTAAATAAAAGTTTGTATTCCTTGTTTGGTGTGTTGTTATTTTCATTATGAATGAGAAGTTGTAGGAAAAGGCTTTGGGATGGTAAGAAAAACACATTATGGAATTGGTTTCCAAACAGCCTCGAATCCACCCAAGCAAGCTTTAACCACAATTAAAAACAAAGCTACAGTTTTATTTCTGAGTCTGCCTTCTCAGCATTTTATTTAAATAAATTTACAAACTAATAGTGTATGTGGGATATTTATATTTCACTCGTCCATATTCAGTTTCAAACATACTTTCCTGAATATCATAATCTTAAAACTCATATTGTCCATACTGGCTGCACCTAAGGAAACTTACCAGCGGGAAAAAGATCTGATATTTGTGGAGGCAGAAGCTTGATATATATTAACTCATTCAAACCTTACAACAATTCTGCCAGGGATTTTATAGGGGAGGAAAATGGTGCTCCCAATGGCTAAGTGATAGCACTGGGACTATAAATCTGGGTTATCTAGCTACGAAGACAATACTCTTTATACTGAAATACCGGGTGGATATGAGAAGCCTGTAGAAATCTAGCTTACCTATTCTATTAGACCTTTTTTTTTTTTTTTTTTACTGAAAACAGAAAAAAAAAAGAAATCCTAATCCTGGATGAACATTAGTTGTCTTGTTCTGTCGGGACTGATGAATCACTGTCAGGTTTAACTATGCAGGACCTGGAAAAGTCCCTGTGCAGGGCCGCTGGGCGACCTGGAGGTGGCTCCTTGGACAAGGAACGTGTAGCTTTTCTGACATAAAGGACTGAGTTAGTCGATCTTTAAACGCCCTTCCAGTTCTACAGTCCTTTGGTTTTAAATTATGAACTTCTATGAACCTCGAGTGAGGCACGAGACTCTAGGCTTTGTGGGATGTCTACAGGAAGGACAAGAGTCATCAGCTCAAAGTAAAGAAAAAACTCTGAGTTCATGACCCCTTGGAGGTCATGTAGGTTAGCTCTATCTCTTCTACAACTTCCCAGCTCGGTGGCCCTCCACGATGAGCTTTGAATGCCCAAAGCGCAGAAGGAAATCTGACGATCCTAGAAAAACACCCAATCCCCATCGTGGGGTTCCCTATCTTGGCAAATTTCTCCAAGTCTAAAACCTTTCTCAGGACTACAACACCCAGCAGGCTACACCCAAAGCCAAAGCTATTGGTGGTCCCTCCTGGGTTTCTTCCGTTGTGGCAGCTAGTGAAGCCAATAGAAAGGAAAGGCAATTCTGACCAACCAATCCTGGAGGGGTAAGGCGGGTCCTTTCTAGATTCCGGCTCCGGCTCCTCCTCCGGCCCACCGAGGCGGCGCTGTCCCTGACCGAGCTGCGGGAGCGAGGTGGGTCTGGGCTGGGCCCGAGGTCGCGGGGTTAGGCGGACATGGCTTCGCTGGGGACACTGAGCTTGGCCTCCTCCCTCTTTTTAGGGAGCTAGAAGCTGTGGCTTTGCTCCTCCGACCCAATAGGGGCCCTGTTATTCCCGCTGCCCCGACCCCTGTACCCCTCCCTCGGCCCACGCGCCCGGCTGCTGGCCCCAGCCCTTACCCTCCGGCCCTTCTCCTGTTGGCCTTTTGAGTACTCCAGCCCTCCTGCCACTGACCATATCTTTGGGATTAGCTCCTCCTCTCCCATCCCTCTGGCCCCAAGCCCGCCGGTAACTCCGAACCGAGCTCCTGTCCTCCAGAGCGCTCTTACCCTCGGACTCCACCGTCAGCTTCTCCCCTATCCACAACACACACACCAGCCTCTTGGGCCCCGGTTCCCTGGAACCTCTGATTGCAGCGTTTGCGCCCTGTCTCTTGACCATTTTCTCGGATCCTCTGACTCCTTTGGTCCTCCTCTACCTCTGACCCGTTATCCAGCACCCCATACAATTCCCTCTTCAACATCTTGCCTCTAGTCTTTCCAAGGCCCTCTACCCAATTCCTCCCAGCAGTTCTTGACTTGACCCTAAAGAACCGGAACTTTGGCCCTTCAGACCAAGTTCCAGCTTGGTCCTTTCCATCTAGCCCAGGCCTTTGGCCTTCAGCATCTGACTAGCCCCATCTTCTTGGCTCTTACTTTTTAGACCTGGCCTCTTCTCCACTGCCTGAATCCCTTTCACCCTTGGTCCCTCTTGTATCTTTGAGCCTCCTGCGAACACAAACCAGATGGGCTCCGTTGTTCCCGAGATCTCTGAAATGTGATGTGAAAGTGCCTTCTGTACCTTACCTGCCACTTTCTTTCCCTTAGATAATAGGTTCTCCGTCTCTGAGTTCCAATCTTGCTCACTCACCCTCCCTGCTCGAACATCACCTTTTCCATGAAGCTGCTCATCCCCAATCTCTTCAGGGAGATATGAATTCCCATGGCACTGTTTTTTCTTCCCTCCTTCCTTCTCTCTCTCCTTCCCTTTATCCCTCTCTCTCCTTCCAATACTACTGTGGTGCATAAAAGCATTGGCTTTGCAATGATGGACATAGATCTCAGTTCTCCCACTCACTTTGCTGTGTGCCCTTGGACAAGTTATAATTTCTCTGTGCCTCAGTTTCCTCATTTCTAAAATAAGTTGTGAAAATGAAACGAGATGATTCATATATACTGTTTAGTTCAGGGCCTAGCACTTGGTACGATCTTAAAAAATACTATTATTATTATTGGTTCCTGTATAATCTGCCAGGTGCTGTTTGAGGCACTGAGTGGGTACAAAGGTGTTTAAGGCACAGCCCCTGTCCCCCCGGAACTTAACCTTCTACTGTACAAGTTTCTTGAGTTCATGGCCTGTTTCACTGCACTGTACCATAAACTGTTTGAGGGTGGTAACCACAATCCTAAATCTTTTCACTCTTGTTTTGACCCAGCATTCAGCCCTGGGTCGAGTCAGAGCATGGTAAGATATAGGTTCTCAGAATAGCCGGATTGGAAATGAGTGGAGGCTGTGTAGCTCATTGCATGGAGCCCTCGGTGGGGTGGGCACAGGCGGGAAGTGAATTAAGATCATATTCACTCACACATTCAAAAACATTTGAGCAGTGGGCCTTGTGTTGGGTAGAGATTACCAAAATAACCCAGTCCCTGCCTTCAAGTTGCTTGTAAACTATTAGTGGAAACACATGTAAACAGATAATTGCAAATTACTGTAAAAGTAAGTACAAGATTCTGTGCAGGCATAAAGGAGGAAGTGGGCAGGAATCAAGAGATTGCTGAAGAACAGTGAGTGGCAATGGGCACAAGTAAGCATGAAATAAGTTCTGGAGACAGGCCATGCCTTCATTTATTCAACTCATTCAGCACGTATTCATTAAGGATCTACTCTGACTGCCACTACTCTAAGAGTTTGGGTTACGTTAGTGAATAAAACAAAGACTCTGGCTCTCGTGGGACGTAAGTTTTAACAGAGAAGACAGACAATAAATAACAGACATAATAATTGGAATGTTAGAAGGTGAGAAGTGCTGTGGAGTAGGAGGACTGGGAGTGTGGGAGGGGTTTGTAATATTTAAAAGCATGGTCAGGAATCAGTGAATAAATATCAAAGAATAAATCATTTCTGGCATTTACTTGCAGTTTGAAAATGAAACAAGCCAATTATTTTTCACATTGCTTATTTAGATTCTTCAAGAAACACTTTCTAATTGATTTGTTTTAAATAAAGTTTTATTGGTACATAGTCACACATTCATTTATGTATCGTTTATAGCTGCTTTTACAATACAATGGCATAGTTGAGTAGCTGCAACAGAGACCCTATGGCCCCAAATATTCATTCAATATTTACTATCTGGCCCTTTACAGAAAGCTTGCCGACTGCTACTTCTTAAAAATTTGAGGCTCTTTCCATATTTTACAATTTAGATTATATACAGTCTTGTACCATTTTATAATTAAAAAATTATTTTTTCCTAAGATCACATAGGGATCTTTTTCATTCTTGTATTCTCTACAGGGCTGGGACATAGTGTCTTCAACAAATGTAATAGTGGCTGCCATTTGCTGAATGACAAGTACATGCCACACACTACAATGAGCATATTCTAGGCATTTTCTCTAACACAAAGTCCTGTAGGTTGGTGTCACAATTATAGTGATGTGGGAGTTGAGGCTCAGAGTGGTTGAATAATTTGCAGAGTTATAAGGGTAGTTTTTGTCACCATTGGGCTCCAACCTAAATGTCATTAGTGCCCTTCCATTACTCGTTTTCTAAAAATACTTGCCGATGTGAAGGAATTACTAATCTTTCCTTTTCTATCATCAATGTCCTATCACATCTGTGCTTCCTTCCCTTATCCCCTTGTTCACGTCCCTCTGTACAGTATCTTCACCAGCCCACTCTGCCTTTTGAAATGTCAGTATTTCTTCAAGGCCCAGAGGAGCACCACACTCTCCTCTGATCAGATGTGCTTTTTCCCCTCATTCCTTGTTCTTGGCTGTAGGACCTTAAAGGAGTCTGTGCAGCTTAGCAGGCATTTATTAATGTTTGCAAAAAGGCCCAGTGCTGGTCACTGTGTGTGGGTGTGTGTGTTTGTGTACGTGGCATGTAAGTGTGTGGTTGTGTATGGTGTGAGAGTATAGCTGTATATGTGTATGGTGTGTGATTGTGTAGCCATGTATGTAGCTGTATGTGGGAGGGCTGTGTATGGTATATTTGTGTGATATGTATGTATATGGCTGTGTGTGCTGTGAGAGATTGTGTGGTGGTATGAGTGTGTGTGTGTGTGTGTGTGTATGTGGCTGTGTATGTGTGCCTGAGTGTGGTATTTATGTGTGTTGTGAGAACGTGGCTGAGTGTGGTGTGTGAGTATGGCGTGTGTGTGTGCATGTGGTTGTATACAGTGTTTGAGAGGGGAAGTGTACTGATCAATCAGAACAGACACAGCCCAGGCCCTGCAGTAGGTCTTGGAGGTCTCAAGTGACTTGTTGTGAGGTCTGGGGAAGGGAATGGTGGCAGAACACTTAGGAAGATTCAAAGCTGGGCCTTGTAAACAACTAGGAGAGCTTCAAGAATTAGAGGTTCTGTTATATTCATTTTGAAAGCAGGCAAAACTTTTAAAGAAGGTTTTTCAGAAAAGATCAAGAGGAGTTTCAGTGAACAATTAGGCAGTAAAACTAAACTCATCCTAAAATGGAAGCTCCTTTACTTACACTTGAATTATAGTCTAGACTGTTATTGCTTAGTGGTATTAAGAAAAATGATAATATTCAGATTGCACAAACATCATCTGTTGGTGGCAGATAAAACAGTGCCTTCTTTTTCTTCTGGTTTGGTAGCTTTAAATATTTGTGGAAGTTTGTCACTTGAAAGTTAGTAGGTAAAAGCATTCTATGCAAGCATTCTAGTTAATTGAGGTTACTTCTGATAAATGGTTCCATGGGGAAGGTGTATGTCCCTCCAAACAGAACAAAAGGTTTCCTGTGGTCAGGCCTGACCTGAGGAATAAAGGTGTTGGCCATTTGTGTTCATTCTCAGGGTTCAGAGATGGGCAGTGAGAAGGAGCAGAGTCCAGAGCAGCACCTGCCTGAGGAAGGGGAACGGGGTAAGCCTTGGCGAGTGGATGACTCAGAGAGTTTTCGGATCCCGGATGGGGAGAAAGAGCATGGGCAGGAGAGCCAGTCTGAGGGGCCACAAGGGATTCATCCAAAAAAGCCATGGCAGAAAGTCACTGTCCCTGCTGGAGAGCCAGGGGACCCGATGGCTCATCCAAGGTTGGAGGCGGATGAGAAGCCCTTTGTATGTGCCCAATGTGGCAAAACCTTCAACAATACCTCCAATCTGAGAACTCACCAGCGGATCCACACTGGCGAGAAACCTTACAAGTGTTCTGAATGTGGCAAGAGCTTCTCCAGAAGCTCCAACCGCATCCGGCACGAACGGATCCACTTGGAAGAGAAGCACTACAAATGTCCCAAGTGTCAGGAGAGCTTTCGGCGACGCTCTGATCTCACCACACACCAGCAAGATCACCTGGGCAAGCGGCCATACCGCTGTGACATCTGTGGCAAGAGCTTCAGCCAGAGTGCCACGCTGGCTGTGCATCACCGGACCCACCTTGAGCCAGCACCATACATCTGCTGTGAGTGCGGGAAGAGCTTCAGCAACAGCTCCAGCTTTGGGGTGCACCACCGCACTCACACAGGCGAGAGGCCTTATGAGTGTGCCGAATGTGGGCGGACCTTCAGCGATATCTCCAACTTTGGAGCACACCAGAGGACCCACAGAGGGGAGAAGCCCTACCGATGCACTCTGTGTGGGAAACACTTCTCTCGGAGCTCAAATCTCATCCGTCACCAGAAAACACACATGGGAGAGCAGGCTGGGAAAGATTCCAGCTGAAGGAGAATGAGGGAGAGAACGAGAGACTCCAAACTAGTGTAGGAAGATCGTTAGGATCTGCTGCTACCCCCTTGACCTCAAGCCCTTCGTCCCACTTTGGAGAATGGTTTCCTGTTGCCTGTGAAGCCAGGATCTCCAGGAAGTTCTGAGAAGGGACTCCGAGTAAAAATCCTTGTTCCTTTCCAGGCCAGTTTCTTGTCTCAGAAAGTCAGAGGATCTGGTCTTCGCTTCATCTCCTTGGGGTGAAAGAGAAATAGGGTAGGCTTAGTACATGCTCATATAATTAGGGTAACTGTCCCTGGCCTTTGAGAATGTACCTGTGAATGGGCATCACTGTATGAAGGTCCTCCAAATTGTCTATGAACTGTTTAGGGCACACTGCAGTGGCCTGCTAGTTGCCATCTGCTGTGCCCCAAATGGGCTGGGAGGAGCAGACTTCTCAATAGAAGGAGCCTCCCTGGCCCAGAGAAGAAGTCTGAGGTCCTGCCTTAGGAATGAAAGAGAAGCCCTTAGAGAGCCATGATCCAGGGACCTTCACACTCCCCTATGTCTGTGACTTGTTATCCCCACCCCAACTTGCATCTGTTCCCCAAGTGATTAGCAGTAAAACCCTTCAATGAAAAGGACCTGTGTACTTATTTGGGGGCATCACAGACATGGGGAGCTGGGGAGATGGTGTCTCTGCAGCTACCCTCTAAGGGAGTTGAATTTCAAGACAGACATAGTGGATGGTTGCTCTGGAAAGGAAAAGAAGGCAGGCTGAGTCTCTAGGCCTTTGAGAAGGGAGGATAAAGGAAAGGAAGCGACATTAATTGAGCATCCACTATATGCCATAGATTCCACCGGTCACATTTACATTTTTTATTTCATTTGTCACAGCAACCCTCAGGGAATAAGATGAGGAAAGGTAAAGTCACTTGCTGTGAAGTCACATAGCAGGTATGTGGTAGAACCAGAGTTCAAACTTGGGCCTCCCTTGATTCTGAGCTGATGCTCTTTTCACTACATTGACCTTGTTGACTTCTGAAGAAGGAGCAGCTTAGAGGGCTGGCCTGGGACCAAGTGATTGCCTGGAGGTGGAAGCTAGTATGGCCTCTTGATTGGGCCCTGGACCATTTGCTGTGTGGGAAGTTAGTGCCAACTTTTTCAACTTTATTGATAGAGCACTTATTCTGAGCCTAGGAAAAATTACTGTGGCAGGGAGTAGGGGGTGAGGGGTGGGGGAAGATGAACCCCTAATGTGAGTCTTTGCCCTTAGCAGCAATAGTTTAGTTTCCAAGTCTGAGACAAGTTGGCAGGATCGTGCCTGTCTTCCTGCCCTGGTTTAGGCCTGGCTTCACATGGCAGATTTCAGTGTTTTCTACATGGAAGTTTAGTGTTCACCCAGATTTCCTCCAACAAATATAAAAGACTCTCTACTTCTTAGCATTCTGGGGTCCTGCTCCTCCAGAGTAAGGGACCCTCTTCATTTGTAGCTAGCTGACAGAATGTGAATCTGGCACCAGGCTTGGAACTGACACCACCCATGTGACTTGACCTATCACATGGGACCCTGCCACTCACCTACATCTTCTTTACACTCATCTTACTGAATTCTCGAAACCACCCTGTGAAGTTAGAATTATCTGCATTGGATAGTTGAAGAAACAGGTTGATAGAAAGTGACTTACCCAAGATTACATGGCACGTAAATGGCAGGATCAGGAACTGAAATTTCTGCCCAAATGAAAAGCCTGTATTTTTTTCAACTATAAAAGAAGCCTTCCCAAATGATTCTCTGACATTGGTAGGAGACTTTACAGTTTACAAAGCACTTGATTTCAGAGACATTTTCCTACTCCTTGAAAATCTCAATTCAAAATACTTTAAACATAGTAACCCAAACTTGCATGTATGAATTCCCACACTCCCTAATAATAAAAGTTGCCATCTATCAAACATCTGCTGAGCACCAGTTATTGTACACCTATTACCCTTTATAACTGTCCTGCAAGGTAGCAGTATCCTCATTTTCAAGATAAAATTCCGAGAGGTTAAATGACCTTATCTAATAACTGAGCTGGGATTCAAATCAAGTATGTCTGATTCCAAACCAAGCTCTTCATTATTTATACCCATGACCAAGCTAGGTGTGTTGTTCTCCTCTTAGTCTGGGGAGGTTGGTATCATCATCCTTCCAGACTTAGAGCCTTCGTGACAACTACTGTTAACTTTTTGGGACTCTCTGCTGCCAGTAAGACCCCGGACCAATGCACCAGGCAATCTGCTTTGATCATGGTACATAACTTGCCAGCTAATCTCATTCACCCTTTTTGGACCAAGTTCATAGGCTAGGATTTCTGTGTTGTCCAGACATTTGAGTCTTGACTAGTCCATTTATTCACTCTCTGACTTCCTTGTTTAATTTCCTTTATTTTCTCCTTCATTCCCTTTTCCTCTTCCCTTTCTCTCTTTTCACTCCCCCTGCTTCCTCCCTCCAAGCTACTAGGAAGACTGACAATGAGAACTGGCTCCTATGTTCTGAGTGCAGAAGATGTCCGGGGAACACAGGTCAAAATGGTTAACTCTGGAAGGGGAGGAGAAGGCTGAATGATGACTGAATTTAGGCTTGAAGAATGAACAGGGTTTACTAAGAAGAAGGGAAGGCTTAGTGTTTTAGAGAATGGTGAAATGTTTGATGTAGTTGAGAGTGTCCTGTATGAGGAGCAGATGGGACTGGCAACGTAGATGGAGGCCAGATCATGAAGGGTGTTAGATGCCAGGATAAAAAATTTGAGACTGTACAATAGAGAATTTAAAGCAGGGGAATGTCATGATCACATTCACCCTTTAGGAAGAACATTCAGGTTAGTGTGGAGGGTGAACTAAAGGGGGTCAAGTAAGCAGGTACCAGCTGGGGCTCTTCTGACCCACAGAGATCTCTGTATGATTGCCTCACGGCCAATTACACAGAATAGGAGAGTCCAAATCCTCCACACAATTTCTATAGGTTCCCAGGTCTTATGCTTTTATGGTCTCTTGCCCGAGGTTCAAGCCTCTGTTTTGTCCCCATTAGCCCTATCACAAAACTAAGCACCTTTACTGGCTTTCTTGAGAAATTCTGTCACACCAAGCATTTTGTAAGTTTAGAATCCTTTTGAGAAATTGGGAATCTTGGGGAGGGGTTACATGTTACGAGCTTACTCTCCTCTCTCCTCCTATTTCTGCCTTCACCTGCTCTCTCCCAGAATGCCCTGAGAACTCTAGGTTGTTTTACTGTATTATAAAAAGTTGTTTAGCTTTCCTCAGCCCCTGATGCCAGTTTGCATACACAGACACATCTAGGAGCTCAGCAGAACAAAGCCCTCACCATTTAACAGCATACACCCACCCCATAAAGCAGTTGCAAAAATAAAAAAAAAAAACTCTTGGAGATTTGCAAAGCATGTAAACATTAAAGTTTCAAGACAGTAGTCTGAACACAAGCGATTGACTCTCTTTCCTTCTGAGACCCCACTAAAACAACAGAAAAGGAGTATAAACATAGCAAAGAGCATGGCAGGGAAGACGGGTGGCAGGTGCAGAGACTTCAACAAATTTCTAGAAGCAGATGACATACATTGATGGCTCAGAAGAATGAAGGAAGCCATAGCTTAGATGCTGGCAATGGAAATGCGAGCCAGTCTTCCTGGCAAAATCCCAGAGAGTCTGCGAGTTCAAAATTAGAAACTACTAAGGGCAGACATAAAAAGTGGACCTAGTCTACGGCCATGCCACCCTGAACACACTCAATCTCATCTGATCTCGGAAGCTAAGCAGGGTTGTGCCTGGTTAGTACTTGGATGAGAGACCACCTAGGAATACTGGGTGCTGTAGGCTTTAAAAAAAAAAAAAAGTGCATCTAAAAACTAGGGAGTTCATAGAAGTCTGTCTATGCAGAAGCTTGTGCCAGTCACTGCCCCGCTTCCCCCAGTACTCTTATCTCCAGAATGGAGACTAGCACTTACTTCCAGACACACACACACACACACACACACACACACACACACACACACACACACACACACACACTACCTCCAGACACACACACAGCAAAAACCCAGAAGGCTCATTCTATAGAAATCCAATAAATCTTCAGGAAAAATCTAATGTGTTTAGTGTGGTGTTGACATCCCAGAATAAAACTTGTCATTCTGACATTTACAAACCCTCCCTCTATGCCCCCCAACTATCGCCCACCAACTTACCCTATAGTCAAGCCTGTCAGTAAACCTTATTCATTCTTCCTGTTCAAGAGGGTGGCTTCTGAGGGAAAAAGATACAGCAACAGAGGAAACAAACTCAATTACTGAAATTAATCAACTTGGTCTCTTATTTCGTAAACAGACAATCAGGAGCACCAGAATTATGTAGATAGCCAGAAGCATAAGAGAGGGGCAAGATAAACAGATTAAGAGACTCCAGACAACAGAAAGTTGTAATGGCACAGTAGAATCTTTAAAAATTCTAATTATATCCTCAGAAAGATCTGGGAAGACATCACGTTTATAAAACAAGAAAGGTTGCTAATGGAAAGGAACAATTGGAAATAAGAAATAGCTTTTGGAAATCAGACACAATGATAGCTAAAAGATATTCAAGAGACGACTTGATAGAGAAAATCAAGAAAAGCCCCTAAAATGTACAGCAAAAATAGAAAGATATGAAAAGAAGAAATAAAGGATGTAGAAGATCATCCCAGGAGGTCCTTATGATGGAGACTACTGGTTTTCCTCCACAATATGTTCACCCATTTTTTGGGGGTGTGGGGGGAAGGTATTTAACCAATATTTCCTAGTATCCTTTGCAATTAGGTACAATCATATGATTTAAGTTCTTGCCAATGGAAAATGAGCGGAAATGGTAAGTGACATTTTTGGGCCTAGATATCAGGAAAGCAGGCATGCCTTCACCTCATTTTGTTTCCCCTTTTCCCCAGTTGTAATCTTCAGGAACTCAGCTTTGATGGTTGCAGGCTATACAATAACCTACTGTAAGACTTGCCAAATAAAGCACAGCATACTCAGTTAAATTTGAATTTCAGATAAACAATAAATAATTTTTAGTATAAGTGTGTCCCAGATATTGTATCCTAGTGGATGGCAGAGCAACAGGATAAAAGGAACTAGGTTCTTGAATTTAGCATGTAGCAGCACTACCCCCCCTCACCTAGATGCTCATTTCACAACTGTTAGTGAGAGAGAAATACATTTTTTTTGTACTCCAAGCCACTACGTAGTTGGGTCTCTTTTTCAAAGCACCCTAACCTTTGACCCTAACTAATACTTAGAGGTGAGTTTCTGCCATGATAAGACAGTGGCACATCTTACTGTATATGGTATCTTACTATTGCCATTGGCCATTTCCCCCCACATTTTAGCATATCTAGAATTGGGGTGGTTCAATTATTGATGCTGTTTTAGATAAATGAAATATCACATTACGAGAAAGAGATGAGGCAGTGACCTCAACAAGATGGCGGAATAAAAAGTCCAAGCCTTCACTCTCCAACAGAAACACCGACTTAACAACAATATATGGACCAAAGTACCTTAACGAGAACTCCACAAACCTGCAAGCTAGCATGGCTCAGCTCAGGTTGTTCTCAGGGTGGTGGTGGGAGCAGTGGGGAGAAGAATGGAACATACATCCAACGTTATGGCTTTTCAGAGGGCTGCCGGAGGGACTGGTTTCTGTCTTGCCTGATCTGGGGTACTGATAGGGAGCCAAAATACTCTGGATGCCACTGAGCACAACATACTTTTGGATGTGGCTGAGTGGGATGGCTTGGGGCTGGCTGTAGCACCAGAAAATCTGTAGTACCACAAACAGACACTGGAGGGAGCAAGAGATAAGAAAAAAATCTGAAAAAAAGCGGCAACCTTAGCAACCTCTCTAATTGGGAAATTAGCCTCACAAGCTCAGAGAAGTCACATCCACCAAAAAAGTTTTCTGAGGTCCCCAGAAAACTTTAATAATCTCTAGCCAGGCTGATTATTAAAGGTCTTCCCCTGCCTGAAACCAGTCTATTAAAAAACAAAAAACAAAAAAACAGGAAAATGATGCATGAACAAAATGAGGATATCAACAAAAAGAAACTTAAAAAGAATCAAACAAATCCTAGAGCTGAAGAACACAATAACTGAATTGTGAAATTCATTAGAAGGGTTCAACAGCATACTTGATCAAACAGAAGAAAGAATTAGCTAATTCAAACACAGGTCATTTGAAATTATTGATTTAGAGGAACAAAAACAAAAAAGAATAAAGAAAAATGAACAAAGCCTAAGGGACTTATGGAATACCATAAAGCTGACCAATAAAGGCATACATCAGAGATATTATGGGTTTGGTTCCAGACCAGTGCAATAAAATGAGTATCACAATAAAGAAAATCATAATCTTTTTGCTGGTGGAGCATCTTGCCTTCAATTTGTAAAAAAAATGCAACAACTATGAAGTTTAATGAGGCAAAATACAATAAAACAAGGTATGCCTGTCTTTGCATTATGGGAGTTCCAGAAGAAGAAAAAGCAGGAAAGGGGCAGAGAGCTCATTTGAAGAAATAATGGCCAAAAAACTCCCAAAACTGAGGAAGGAAATGGACATCCAAATTCAAGACACTCAAAGAACTTTTAAGTATGATGAATACGAAGCGGCCCACATCAAGACATATTATAATCAAACTGTCAAAAATCAAAGACAGAAACTTCAAAGCAGTAAGAGAGAAGCAACTTGCTATATACAAGGGAAGTCTCATAAGGTTATCACTGTATTCTCAGCAGACACCTTATAGGCCAGAAGTGAGTGGGTTGATATATTCAAAGGGCTGAAAAGAAAAAAAATCTGCCAATGAATAATACTATATCTGGAAAAAATATCTTTCAAAATGAAGGAGAAATAAAGACTTTCACAGATAAGCAAAAGCTGAGGAAGTTCATCACCGATAGGCCTGCTTTACAAGAAATACTAAAGGCAGTACTCAAGTTGAAACAAAAGGATGCTAGACAGAAACATGAAAGCATATAAAAATATACAACTTGCTGGTAAAGATAAAAATATAGACAAATGGAGAATACAGAAATGCACTGCTTAACAATAGGGATATTCAGAGAAATGCATCATTAGGTGATTTCGTTGTGCAACCATCATGAAATACACAAAACAAGATGGTACAGCCTATTATACACCTAGGCTACCTGATAGAGCCTATTGCTCCTAGGTTACAAGCCTGTATAGCATGTACATATTGTACATGCACATGCTGTACATAACAACATCAGATTAAATCAAGCACAGAGGAAAACGATGTAATCAAGAGACTCAGTAAATATGAGATGTATGAGGCTGCTGCCAGCATAACATGGCATACTGTTTTACAGCAAACTTTTTAAAATAAGTATGGAGAGTACACTCTAATGATTTAAAAGTATAGTAATACATAAGCCAGAAACACAGTTATTTATTCTATTATCAAGTATTCTGTATGGTACATATTGCATGTACTATAATTTCATAAAACTGGCAGTGCAAGTTTGTTTACACTAGCATTACCACAAACACATTAGTAATGCTTTGTGCTATGATGTCATGACGGCTATGACATCACTTAGGTGATAGCTCCATTATCATCTTATTGTTCCACAATCGTATATGCAGTCATTGTTAATCAAAACATTGTAATGTGACATGTGACTGTACTGTAATACTGTAATGTTGCCAAAAGCACTTTTAATTTTAGTATAGAATTTAAAAGACAAAAGCATAAAAATAATTATAACTATGAAACTATGTTAATGGATACAGTTTATATAAAGATGTAATTTGTGACATCAGTAACATGAAGTGGGGTGGAAGATGCAAAAGAGTTGGATTTTTAAAGTTATTATTGGCTTAAAACAGATTATTGTAACTATAAGATGTTTTGCGTAAGCCCTACAGTATTCACAAAGAAAAAATACCTATAGAAGATACAGAAAAGAAAATGAGAAAAGAATCAAAGCATGCCAATACAAAAAATCAACACACAAGGAAAGCAAAGAGAGGAAAAGAGGACAGAGTGGCTACAGGACAGACATAAAACAATGAAAAAAATGACAATAGTAAGTCCTTTCCTTTTAGTAATTACTTTAAATATAAATGGATAAACTCCTCAATCAAAAGACTTTGAAATGGTTGAACAGATTAAAAAAAAAAAAAAAGCCTATACCCAACTATACGCTGTCTACAAGAGATTTGTCTTATATGTAAAGACACACATAAATTGAAAGTGAAAAGAAGGATAAAGATTCTATACAAATAGTAACCAAAAGAGAGTAGAAGTGGCCATATTTATCAGACTAAATAGATTTTAAGTCAAAAACTGACACGAGACAAAGAAGGACATTATATAATAAAAGGCTCAATCCACCAGGAAGATACAACAGTTATAAACATATATGCACTTAACATTAGAGCACTGTAATATATAAATCAAATATTATCAGAAGTGTAGAGAAAAATGGACAGTAACACAATAGTAGTAGGATATTTCAACATCCCACTTTCGATAATGAATAACCAGACAGAAGATCAATAAGGAAACAGGACCTGAAAAATACAGTAAATCAATTGGACCTAAAAAATATAGAGAACATTTCCCAAACATCAGCAGAATACATATTCTTCTCAAGTACACATGGAAAATCCCCCGGGATAGATCAACTTAGGCTACAAAACAATTCTTAACAAAAATTTAAGAAAATTTAAATCATACCAAGTTTCTTTTCTGATTACAATGGAATGAAACTAGAAATCAGTAACAGAAGGAAAATTAGAAAATTCACAAATATGTGGAAAAAAACCAAAACATTCGTGAACAATCAATGAATCAAGGAAGAAATCACAAGGGAAATAAAAAAATATTTTGAGACAATGAAAATGAAACACTATATACCAAAATTTATGAGATACAGAAAATCAGTACTAAGAGGGAAGTTTATAGCTACATTAAAAAAATCTCAAACCTAACTTTATGCCTCAAAGAACTAGGAAAAGAAGAGTAAACTAAACCCAAAGTTATCAGAAGGAAGGAAACAATAAAGATTAGAGAAGAAAATGAAATAGAGATTAGAAAAACAACTATAGAAAAAATATTTTTTGAAAAGATCAAATTGGCAGACCCTTAGCTAAACTAAGAAAGAAAAGAAGAAACGACTCAACAAAAATCAGAAGTTAAAGAGGAGACATTGCATGATGCCATAGAAATAAGAAGGATCTTAAGAAACTACCATGAACAATTACATGCCAACAAGTTGGATAACCTGGAAGAAATGGATAAATTCTTGGAGACACAACTTACCAAGACTGAATCATGAAGAACTAGAAAATCTGAACAGACCAATAACTACTAAGATTGAATTAGTAACCCAAATGCTCCCAACGGAAAAAAGTACAAAACCAGATGGCTTCATGGGAGAATTCTACCAAATATTTAAGGAAGAATTAACCCAAATTCTTCTCGAATTCTTCCCAAAAAAATCGAAGGAGGAGGAACATGTCCAAACTCTTTTTATGGAGCCAGCATTAACCTGATACCAAAGTCAGACAGACACCACAAGAAAAGAAAACTACAGAATATGATGCAAATATCCTTAACAAGATACTAGCAAACAAATTCAACAGCATGTTAAAAGTATCATACAACATAACATGTGGGATTTATTCCAGGGTACGTGATGGTTCAACATATGAAAATCAATAAATGTAATAAATCACTAACAGATGAAGGACAAGACTCGCATTAGCATCTCAATTGATGCAGAATAAGCATTTGACAAAATTCAACATCTTAGCATGATAAAAACACTCAACAAACTAGGTATAGAAAAAATCTACTCTAACATAATAAAGGCCATATATGAAAAGCCCACACGGAATATTATACTTAATGGTGAAAAACTGAAAGCTTTTCCTCCAATTTTAGGAACATAGCAAGAATGCCCACTTTCAACATTTTTATTTTAATAGTACTTGAAGTCCTAGCCAGAGAAATGAGAGAGGTACATAAACAGATAGATAAAGGCATTCAGATTCAACAGGGAGAAATAAAATTATCTGTTTACAAATAACCTGATCTTATATATATAAAACCACGAAGAATCCACAAATAACTGTTAGAATTAATAAAATTCAGTAAAGTTGTAGAATAGAAAATCAACATACAAAAATCAGTTGCATTTCTATGCACTAACACTGAACTAACTGAAAAGGAAATTAAGAAAACAATCCCATTTACAATAGCATCAAAAAGGATGAAATAGGAATAAGGAGGCGAAAGACTCGTACACTAAAAACAACAAAACATTCTGGAAAGAAGTTAAAGTAGACACAAATGAATAAATATTACATGTTCATGGATTAGAAGACAATATTGTTAAGACGTATATACTACCCAAAGTGATACACAGATTCAATACTATCCCCATCAAAATCCTAGCGTTTTTTACAGAAATAGAAGAAAAAATCCTAAAATTCACACTGAACCACAAAAGATCCCCAAAAGCCAAAGCAATTTTGAGAACAAAGCTGGAGGCATTACATATTCTGATTTTAAACTATAATAACAAAACTATAGTAATCAAAATAGTATGGTGTTGGTATAAAGAAAGACATAGAGAACAATGACACAGAATAGAGAGTCTAGAAATAAACTCACACATAAACAGTCAGTTAATCTTTGACAAGACAGCCAAGAATATACAATGGGGAAGAACAGTTTCCTGAACGAATGGTGTTGGGAAAATTGGGTATCACATGCAAAAGAATTAAATTGGTCTTATCTTACACCATACACAAAATTCAACTCAAAATGGCTTAAAGACTTAAACATAACACCTGAAACTGTGAAAGTCCTAGAATAAAACATACGGGAAAATCTTCTTGACATCAGTCTTGGTAATTTCTTAGATATAACACCAAAATCACAGATGACAAAAGCAAAAATAGACAAATGGGACTACATTAAACTGAAAAGTTCCAAACAGTAAAGGAAACTACCAACAAAATGAAAAGGTAACCTACAGAATGGGAGAAAATAGTGCAAGCCCTATATCTGATAAGGGGTTAATATCCAAAATATATAAGGAACTCCTACTACTCTGTTGCAAAATAAAACTCCAAAAACCCTATTAAAGAATAGATAAGAATGTAAATAGACATTTTTCCAAAGAAGACATACAAATGGCCAACAGGCATACGAAAAGATGCTCAACATCTCTAATCATCAGGGAAGTGCACAATTAGTTGTTACCTAAGAGCTGTTGGAACCGCCACTATTTAAAAAGAAAGTAAGTACTGGTGAGGATGTGAAGAGATTGAAATCCTTCTACACTGTTAGTGGAAATACCAAATGGTGCAGCTATTATGGAAAATAGTATGGATATTCCTCAAAAAATTAAAAATTGAACTACCATATGATCCAGCAATCCCATTTCTGGGTATATATTTAAAAGATTTGAAAATAGGATCTCAAAGAGATATCTACACTCCCATGTTCACTGCAGCATTATTCACAATAGCCAAGATGTATAAACTACTAAATATCCATTAGTGTAGAATAAAGAAAATGTGGTATACACATACAATAGAATATTAATCAGTCTTTAAAAAGAAGGAAATCCTGCCACGTGCAACAAAATTGAGGACATTATGTTGTGAAGTGAGCCAGTCACAATAGGATAAATACTGTATGATCCCACTTATCTAAAATAGTCAAGCTCAAAGAAGCAGAGAGTAGAATGGTGGTTGCCAGGTGCAAGGGAAATGGGGAGGTGTTGTTTGATGTGTATAAAGTTTTGGTCATGCACGACGAGTTCTAGAGACAATATTCTGCCTATAACAATACTGTTTGTACACTTAAAATTTGTTGAGAGTAAGTCTCATGTTAAGTGTTTTTACTACAATAATTAAATGAATGAATGAATGAATGAATGAATGAATGAATGAACAAATCAATGAAATGTAAAGGCACCTTCCTCTTGGCCAGAACCACCATCTTCCAGTAATTCATCAAAATGACCAACACAAAGGGAAAGAGGAGAGGCACCTGCTATATGTTCTCTAGGCCTTTTAGAAAACATGGAGCTGTTCTTTTGGCCACATACATGTGAATCTACAAGAAAAGTGATATTGTAGACATCAAGGGAATGGACACTGTTCAAAAAGGAATGCCCCACAAATGTTACCATGGCAAAACTGGAAGAGTTTACAATGTTACCCAGTATGCAGTTGGCATTGTTGTAAACAAAGTAGGGGCAAGATTCCTGCCAAGAGAATTAATGTACGTATTGAGCATGTTAAGCACTCTAAGAGCTGAGACAGCTTCCTGAAATGTATGAAGGAAAATGATCAAAAAAAGAAGGAAGCCAAAGAGAAAGGTACCTGGGTTCAACTGAAGCTCCAGCCTGGTCTACTCAGAGAAGCACACTTTGTGAGAATGAATGGAAAGGAACCTGAGCTGCTAGAGCCCATTCCCTATAAATTCATGGCATGATAGTTGTTTTTATTTTTTTAAAGATCTCTAATTGAAAAAAAAAGAAAAAAAAAAAAAGATATTCCAGACAATTACCAAAATAAAGCCAGTGTGTAGTCATGTTAATATGAAAAATCTGGCGATAACGGGGAACATATTACTTGGGTTAAAAAGGGCCATGTAGTGATGAGTTACAATTTAATGCATAATAATCCTGAAGCTATGAACACATAATAAAACCTCAAAAGTTGGATGTGGCCTTGTTACTTCTGGGTGGAAGCTCTAAGAAGCAGTGTGTGTTTTGCTTCCTGCTCTCATTTCCCCTTGCAGTGGCAATCACACTGTCCCTATAGTGCCTTCTCCATCACCCTGGGTCCCAGAGTGAGGATGAAGAAAATCCTACTAGCTAATTTATGATGCACATGGAGCATGAGCAAGAAATAAATCTTTAATGGATTGTGGGTTTTTTTTGACAGTTTTATTGAGATATAATCGGCATACAATAAACTATACATATTTTAAGTGTACAATTTGATAAGTTTTGACACAGGTATGCACCTATAAAGCCATCACCACAATCAAGATAATGAACACATCTATCATCCCCAAATTTCCTCAGGCCTTTTGTGATCTCTCCTTCTCAACTTCACCCTCTACTTGGTTCCAGGTGACCACTGAATCAGCTTTGGTCATAGTAAACTTGCTTGCATTTTCTGAAATTTTATAGAAGAGGAATCATACAATGTATACTCTTGTTTTGTTTTTTCTTTCACTCAGCATAATTATTTTGAGATTTATGCATGCCGTAGTATTCATAAATATTCCATCCCATTTTTATTATTGTTATATTCCATTGCACAGCCATATATTTATATGTTTATCCATTCACTTATTGATGGACATTTTGATTGTTTCCAGGTTTTGGCTATTACAAATAAAGCTGCTATGAATATTCCTGTAGAAGTCTTCGTATGGATACATGCTTTCATTTGTCTACGGTAAATACCTAGGAATGGCTGGATCAGATCATAGGTGTATGTTTACCTTTTAAAGAAACTGCCAAACTGGTCTATGGCCATGCCACCCTGAACGTGCTTGATCTCATCTGCTTGGAAGCTAAGCAGGGTTGGGCCTGGTTAGAACTTGGATGGGAGACCACCCAGGAATACCAGGTGCTGTAGGGGTAAAAAAAAGAAACTGCTGAATGTTTGACAACACTGTAGCATTGTGGTTTTTTCATTTCCACAATGACTAATGATATTGAAAATCTTTTATGAGCTTATGTGGCATCCATATATCATCTTTAGTGTCTGTTCAAATATTTGCCTGTTTTTATTGGTTTATTTGTTTTCTTTTTCAACTCAAAACTTCTAGTCTTTGAACTAGAAGTTTTTATTAAGAGAATAAAAAGATGAGTGGGCAGAGGTGTGACTTTTAACAGTAGCATGAGATCTTTGGGCTGACAGAATAGCTCTGTATCTTGACTGTGGTGGTGATAGTTATACAAATATGCATATGTGATAACAGAACTATAAACATACATTGTACCAATGTCATGTTCCTGGTTTTGATAGTGTATCATAATTATATAAGATATAACTGAGATTATAGAAAATATATATTAGTCTCTGCCCCCTGTGCTTGGTGCAAAACTCCTAAAACTCTTATAATTTTCTAAATGATAAAGGCACTAGGGACATCTTTTATTCTAATATTTAGTCTTTGACCCTGATTCCTGATACAATGTGCTAAATTCCTTGGAATTTCCTAGGTGATACAAGTATCTTTTGTTCTAATGAGGTGACTCTGGGTGGGTTCCTGGATAACTCCTGGACGGAGACTGATCACCAGAAAGACAGAGCCATGATTAGAAACTTGGAATTTTCAGGCACCCCCCCTCCACTCTCTAGAGAGGCGAGAGGGGCTAGAAATAGAGTTAATAATTGATCACGACTAAATGAGGAAGCCTCCATAAATTCCCAATAGTATGGTGCTTGGGGAACTTCTAGATAGGTGAATATATCCATGTACTAGGAGGGTGATGGACCCCAACTCCACAGGATAGAAGCTCCTGCACTTGAGACCCTCTCAGACCTCACCCTATGCATCTCTTCACCTGGCTGTTCCTCTGTACCCTTTATCATACCCTTTCATAAACTGGTAACATAAGTAAGTGTTTCCCTGAGTTCTCTGAGCCACTCTAGCAAATAATTGAATCCCAAGGGGAGGTGGTCATGGGAACCTCTGATTTGTAGCTAAGTCAAACAGAAGTTATAGCTAACTAACTTGGGGACCTACTGCTTGTGATTGAATCTGAAGGCGGGTAGTCTCGTGGGACTGAGCCCTTAACCTGTGGTATTTGGTGCTATCTCCAGGTAGATCGGGTCAGAATTGAGTTAAATTGTAGGACACCCAGCTGGTATGGCAGAGGATTGTTTGTTGTGGGGACAACTCCACACACATCTGGTGTCAGAAGTGTTGTGAATGTGGTGGTGGTCTGAGAGTGAAGGAGAAATACAGAAGGAAACTGAGATTTTTCTAACTCAATAACTATTGGGGGAAACTGGATGAAGGTTACACAAGGCCTCCATACTATCTCACAAATACCTGTGAATCTAAAGTTATTTTAAAATAAAAAAATAAAAAGAAAAAAACACAGGCTTTCTAAAATAAATGGTGTTTGGACCATTGATTATCTATTAGGGAGAAATTAAATCAGATCTCTATCTTATAACAGTCCATTCCTAGAGTATTAAATATCTTAATATTAATAGAAAATTATTAGAGAATACAATATGGAAGATTGTCTTTGTAACCACAAGATAGGAAATACTTCTTAATCTGGTAAAAAAAAAAAAGAACCAAAAGTAAGAAAATTAATGTCTTTAGAGCCAGAGAAGAAGCTATAACAATGGTTCTCAAACTCAACTGCATATTGGGGGAGCTTTGAAAAATTCTGATGCTCAAGCTGCACCCAAACCAATTACATCAGATTCTTGGAAGAAGGGTGGAAAGGCGTTAGTAGTTTTTAGAGAACAATTGCATTAAAATATCTTAAGAGAGCTCAAGAATCCACTCAAATTGTGATAGAAGTTTCCTTTCTTGCACTCTGGGTGAGGTTGCAAACTCTGATCAGATGAATTACAGAAGGGTGTAATTTGAACCCAGGAGAAGGATATGGACTAGAAGTCTCCTGTTGTTATGGTGACTATAAAAAGGGCTCACTGTTTCCACATGTGGCTCATGTATAATCATTCTGGAAGCCTGCAAAACTCAGGTCCTACTCTCCAGTGCCAAATCTCTGACTGATAATGACCTTGCTGTATTAATAAACTGTCAACCCAATAGCCTCAACATGTTTAAGATGTCAACTTCAGCCTTCCTGAGAAGGTAACTATATATCATAGTCATGAATTGTTGAACCAGTCACCTCAGTGTGGCTCCCCTAGATGGTAACTCTATCATGATTGTGAATTGTTGACCCAGTAATCTAAACTCCCTGGAGATGCTAGAACTTCTTTCTCAGTGAATAAGTGGCTTTTCAAACCTAAAAAAGCTTAGAATTAAATATAGAAATTATAAATAAATCAAACCTATCATATTAATACTTTGTGTTTTAAATAAGAGTGTGTGTGTGTGTGTGTGTGTGTGTGTGTTTACATGCGGTACTTCAAGTGTAATTTTGAAAAAAAAAATGGCACATTGAAGAATCTGGTCCATTAGCCTAATTTGATAGATTAGACATATGAGGTGTAAAAAAGTTCAGTTAAGTTTGTAAACAGTACTAGAATATTTAACAACTATATCTACTAGATTTATATGTTTTATACATATAACAAATTTTTTATTAAGTACCTGAGAAAGCTTTGTTCATTAGGGATGAAAGTTGACTGATCAGGCATATGAAGGGTTAAAATGAACAGAGAATATATGAAATTTACAAATTCAGTTTAATATGCTTACTAGAATTACATTTTTATAAGTTTGAAAATGGAATTGTTTAACAGAACTTAGGTTGTTCTACCTGAGTTACTTGAACAATAATAAAAGATCCCCTTAAACCTAATTATTATTTTTATATAAATATAAGGTATCTGAGTCTATTTGTGGCTAGGTTCTTCACACTAGGTTCTTCTGATTTATAAATAGTATATTTGAAATTGAACATTTAAGACAAATAAAACCATGGTTTTGAGTCTGTAGATGAAAAAATTTAATATTAACTTAAACCCCAAAATGCTATAAAGTCTCTTGTGCTCACAAAATCTGTCCTCAGACATGAAAAAAAAATGCCCATGGATGCTACTATTAGCTGCATTTAACAGATGAAGAAACTGAAGTTTAGAAAGCTTAAAAAACCAGCAATCAACTCCATGCATGTCTGGCTCTAAAGCCTGTGCTCCCAGCCAGTGTACATGTGGCTTCTCTGCCAGACCGACCTCCTGAAAAGTCAAGTGACTGTAGAACAATCAAATCAAATCACTTCCATTGAGCGATTTACTCAACGGAAGCTAATATGTATTATGGGTTGATGTTATAGCTAAGCAGTCCATTTCAGCTCAAGGAAAGAGACTTTATTGGCTCATGCAATGGAAAAGTCTGGCTGCAGGCAGGGTTGCTGGAGACTCAACCCTGCTTCTTTCTGTTTACCTGTCTGTGTTGGTAGTGCAAGATGACTTAAGCTTCCTGGGCTCAAGTATAGCTAAAATATAGGACTGCCTCTCTTCCAACTGTTCCCACAAAATCATTGCATTTCATTGACTCTGATTAACTTACAGGTTTATTCTGGAACCAACCACTGTGGTTGGAAGAATGTGATGTTTTAACTGGCCATGCCTGGGGACAGAGGCTGACCCTTAGCGTTCAAAGTGAAATCAACTCCACCACAAACATATGAGCTGACAGTAGGGAAAGAACAGTCTTTGAGAACTGTAATTGGATGGCAGGCAGCAAAAACAGAAGTCCACTACTGTAGGCAAACTTACTTTTCTTACTTCAAGTTCTTGGGAGTACCTTACTATATCATTCATGTTGACTGCTAACATATACTCCTCCTTTTGGCCAAGAATCACAATACACTGTAACTTAATTGTGTATCCTTTATTCTTCCTGTTACTGCACTTTGAAGGCAGAGATATCTGTCTTGCCTTTCTTCAGAGACAACATAAGAGCTGTTTGGGGTCTTGTTTAAATGAATGAAACCCAGAATACAGGTGCCTGGGTTTGTCACCTCAGTAAAGAAATAAAGTAAAATGAAGATGGAGAAGTGTTTTTAAGGTATTGTGCATGGTAGCTATGTTGCATAAGGAGGAAAAGTCAAATTCACCAAACATGTATTGATAACATCTTTGTTAGGCTGATCCCTATTGGAGACAGTGTTCCAGAGGCCTTCAAAGAGCAACCAATCTAGCGGAAGAGACAAATGGAAAATATTGGTTACTGTGATTTGATGTTGGCCCAGATCTAGGTTAGAATGGACCACCATAGAGCCCTTAGTAATGGGTTGAGTCCTGGAGGTTAGGGTTGTCATGTATAATGGTGGTTGGGTTTAAGGTTTTTAGTTTCTATTTATTGAGCACTCTCATCAAGTTCCTAATACCCAAGGCCTGAGGTATGGGGATAGGTAGGTCAGAAGGTTCCCAGCATAGGGCCAGGTCCTGGCTCAGGGTTATACCCATTACCCTATTAACAGTGGGAAAAAATTAGCCACAAATAGACCCGGATACCTATCAAACCACAGACATAGGGGCAGACTGGTTCAAAGCAGATACTCATGCTGCCAGGCACCCAATGAAATGAAGCACTGTCCTAGAGACAGCATGTCTGCAGACATGGAAGGGGTACTGCTCAGTTCCATAGGAAGGGTGTGTGGGAGCCTGGGCTTGAGACTCTGTGGAGTAGCTCATACTTTTCGCTTTGGCTGTGTAGAGGAAGGATGTTTTTAATAAACTGCACCCATTCTGAGAAGCTGACTGTGGTCATTCTGAAGCCAGGGCTTACTTAGGACACGTGGGAAAATAGGAGCAGAGCTGTAGAAGGAGCCATTGAGGCTGTATGAGCAAACATCTCATTCCTTTTCCCTCCTGCCTTACTGGATGGAAAGGCTAGTGAGAGAAGACAGGCCACAGGACATACCTTTCTCAGTGTGTGTTTCTCAGCTAAAGGCCTAAGGGTGAAGAGGGAACAGTCTACCCTCCTGGCCAAATGCAAACCCTGCTGCTGCTATATGTGGGCCCAAGACAGCTGTCTATCCCTTATCACTTAAGTCTGCCAGACACTTCCCTTGACTCAGATGCCCCAGGCTGGGGATGGAAGAGACCCAGTATAGAAAGCTAGCACCTTGATAACATAACAGGGGCAGAGTTAGGAACCCAAACTCCAATGGGAGTCAGAAGGATATTAATCTGGACCTACCAAAAAAGGGGTCTTCACACTGGGTACGCATACTTACGGGGATTTCCAAGGGGTGTGTGAGCATATTTAGCTTAAAGGGGAGCCATGTAAAGATCCTCAACTTCCACATGTACTCTTTACAAAACTTAATCTACCTGAGAGGGGGTGATACTAGCAAGACAGTAAAACTGGAAGCCCCACAGAGACATTGACTTAATGTCAATATACATTCCAAAAAGCCTTTATGAGAATTCCAGAAACCAAGTGAGAAGTCACAGTATTCAGGCAAGTTAAAAGCCAAGAACAACTGCACTGAAATAGGTAAGAGGAGCTATTTCATTCCACTTACAAGAGCCCTTCTCTCTAGCTGGCACAACTCAGTGCACTCAAGAGTAGAATAGAAATCATACAATGTCTACCCTCAGACCACAATAGAATTAAACTGGAAATCAATTACAGAAATATAGCTGGATAATCCCAATATATAGAGATTAAAGTATTAAATAAACTTTAAACAAAAAAACTTTTAAGTAATATGAGTCGAGAGAAATCTCAAGAGAAATTAAATATTCTGAACTAAATGAAAACAATTTGTTAAAATTTGTGGGATGTAGCAAAAGCAGTGCTTTGAGGGAAATTTATAGCATTGAATGTATATATTAGAAAAGAGAAAAAATAAAAAATAAATAATCCCTAGGCCACAATGGTACTTCATGAGAAATTATGAATAAATCCTATTGGGACAAACACTTCTGAAAATGCAAAACACCAAGAGGTCTTGTACCTTCTGATTAGAAAGAAGACAGTTGTGATATTTACCTGTTTTTATAAAGGTTAGGTTAAATCTATACTTATTCTTTATAGTGTACTTATTTCTAGCTTAGAGAGCAACTGAACTTCTAAGACTCCTTAGTAGGAAAGGCAACAAAATTCCTGTAATAGTCATACATTTGTTTTCATAATTATCTTCCATGAATAGTTGTAACCTTACAACTGTATTTTTATTATAGAAAACTATACATGTTGCAATGTGGGAATTGTGTTGATCCCCTCCAAGTTGTAAAAGATATCATAGGAGGCTGGATTTGCTTATTAACTCTAGGATAACATGCTGAGCATAACTGCTTATTATAATTAACACAAATAAAATATTGAAATCATGAAATTTCTTTTTACACTAAAACAAAACAAAACAAAATGAAATGAAACAAAGTCCTCATATGGTCTATGAGGCCCTACATGGTCTAGCTTCCTTCTACCTCTCTGACCTCATCTACCTGTTACAATGGTCCAGCTTCCCTGATCTCCTCGCTGGTCCTCCAACACAACAAATATAGTCCTGCTTTTGCACCTTGGAACTTGCTGTTTCCTTGGCTTAGAAAAGCCTTTCCCCTAGATATGTTTATGATTTGCTCCCTTACTTCATTCAAGTCTGTGTTCAAATATCACTCCCTCAGGAATGCCTTCATATTATTTCATCAAAGACTAACCCATCTACCCCGGCCCTCACAATCCGTCGTCCTCTATCCTTTAGTTTGTCCTTTATTTCCCTGTGACACAAATCACCACCTGATACTTTATTATACATTGGTTGATTCCTTATTGGGTTTTCCCCACCAGAATGTAAGCTCCATGAAGACAAATCATTGTTTACTGCTATATCCACAGCACTGGAATAATGCCTGGTGCCCAATAAGTGTTTAGTAAATGAATCAAGCGAAACTAATGAAAAGATCAGCGTTTCATGACAGAAAACAGCTGCGAACCCTGCACCAGATGGTTTAAGAAATTCTGACCATCAGAGCCAGAGATGATCTTGAGAATGGAAGAGATCCCTGGGAATTCACATCTTGGGGGTGAATACCAGACTTTCTGAAAGGGATGGAAGGGGGAATATGGAGTAATTCTAGTTGACACCTGTATTAAACATACATTATCTTATTTTATCTTAATATCACAACAGACAAAGAAACTTAAGATCAGAAAGGTGACGTGACTTACCTAGGTAGCAGAGCAGGAATCTGAAATAAGCTCTCTCTGACCGTAGGAACCACGTTCTTTCCAATACACCACATAGCTTAGGAGAAAGCTTGGCAGAGAGTGTGCGATCAGTTAAGTAACAGTTGAAGGAATGAACAAACAATTCATAGAGAAAGAGACAGCTGATTTGGTCTTTTTGATATCAAACCTTATGGAGAGATCACAGGCAGACCAGGAGAGAGGAGCTTAAACAAAAAGTTTTAGGATTGGATGTTAGGAGCTTGACTGGATCTTAGGGTGCTGAAAGAGTGTATTGGGAGATAAGGTCTCCAAGGTCCAGAAAGTGAAAGATCTTGTCTGCTAAGTTAAGGAGTTTAGGCTTTACCATGAGATAGTGGGGGAGCATTAAGCAGTAGAGTGATAGGGTCAGACACCGATTTAGGAAGGTCATTCCGGGGTGCAGGGGTAGGGTTACCAAATGCATTTGTTGTAAAAGTCCCAGTGAAGGGTTATCTTCAAAGCAATTTTCTCTCTCTCAACCCCTGAGAAGTTGCGGTTAAAACCAGCCCTGACCCAAATGTTCACAAACAGCCACTAGCTGGCAGCAGTGTCCCAAGAAACCGGTTAGGGCGGGGGAGGGGGGGGTGGTGGTGGTGGGCGGGCAAGTAGCAGCTTCCCTAGCCAACTCCTTGGGCTGATAGGATATGATCATCTCCCGGACAATATGAGTAGGTGGACAGGCAATCTGTGTGGAGGGAACCCCAAAGGTCCATAGGGAAAGCAGTATGTGGAGGTCAGGGGACAGAGTGCTCAATGCTTGGAGGATGGGAGGCAGGGGCAGTGGTGAGAGGTGAGGCTGTATCTGAGAGCTAGAAATTGGTTGTGAATGGCCTTGGATTTCCAGGTTAAGGAATCTGGACATTATCCTGAGGGAACTGGGGACCCAGGGAAGGTTTTTACGAAGGAGAGAGACATGACTACATTTGCATTTTAGAAAGATCACCAAGATTGCAGTGTGAAGAAGGAAGGGTAAGAGACAGGAAGCAAAGAGAATAGTGAGGAGGCCCTTCAGTCATCCCAGGAGAGAGGAGTCGTCCGCACTAGAGCAAGTAGCAACTGCGATAGACGGAAGGGGTCATATTTCTAGGAGAATTAAGAGAAAAAAAAAAAAAAAAAAAAAAGCATAGTGAGAAAGGGGGAGTTAAAATGTAGTTGTGACACAAGAGAATAAGTATTCTTTCTCTGTTAGAAAATACACATTCAGAAACTGTTAGATTTTCTGCCTAAAACAACACCAGAAGGACTCAGATTATGGAACTACACTGAGTTTAAATTCTAGTTCATTAATTCAACAATCCAGACCAGTCTGTGGTGGGAACCGGGGACAAAGGAATGACTTTGCGGTTGCCGCCTCAGTCTGGCTGAAGGACAGTCAACTCCTGTACAGTGCGGAGAGCGTTCAGATGGAGGAAATACAGGACGCTATGGAGTCCAGCGGGAAAACCTGATCCAGGAGATTTCCAGGGAGAGACTTCTGAGCCCAGGATATCAGATAAAGGATCTCCCAACATTGTCAGTGAACTTAACACTGGGTGCTGCCCCATTACCTATTTACCCCTTTCCGTCAGAAACCGTAGACGTCACCTAATGGGCGACAGGTATCCCAGTGAGCTACATTCCCCAGGATGCCGGCGCTAAACTAGCCACCAACCGCTCGCTCCCGGAGCCAACGAACCTCCCAGAAGGCCGACGTGCACAGCGTGCCCAAGCGAGGTTCCTGGACCGCCGCTGGGAGCGCCAGGCTGTGATGGGCGCGGGGCCTGGGCCGCGCCCCGCACCCGCCCAACGGCGAGGCTCTGATTGGTGGAACACCGCATGGCTCCGCCCCTCATGCGAGGCGACAAAACGAAGCTAACGGTGTAGGCGCGCGACAGCTAAGCGGGGCCTGGAGCACAGCTCTTCGGGTCTGGGGAGGACGAACGATCGTCCTGGCCCTAAATCTATACCTGCGGTGGACTGCGATCCCTAGAGAAAAGGCGTCAAGGGACCGGAAGCTGTGCTGCCCGGAGCATTGTGGGCCACGGCTGGGTCGGGTCCGGCCCGGACTCCTGGCGCCTGCGCGCACTTCGCTCGGCGCCCGCGTTGGTGCAAACCCGGTGTTGGGAGGGATGCGAAGTGTGCGTTCTTGGGCCATTTCAGACCCGGATTTGGAACTCACTCGGGGCGGGGCGAGGCTGGGGCGTTGCCGGGCTTTGCCCCGCTTTGGGGCCTCGGGCGCGTGGGTGCCACTGAGCGGCACCGGCTCAGCCCCATCTGCTTTGCATCCTTTAGCTCTGTCCTCTAGCGCACCGTCCCATTCCATGTCTGTTTGCTTTCTGTCCTTTGGTAACAGCCGCCAGAATGCCACCATAGGATTTTAAGAGCCCCGACTGCAACCCAGGCGGCCTGGATCCCTGACTGTCCCCTTTGCATTCACCGTCCCCTCCCCCCCCACCCATGTGAAACAGACTCCTCTCAACAGCGTTTGGGGGCACGTGATAAGGCCTCCTCCATTTTACTTAACCTCTCTTCTGGCCCAAGTCCTTTATCAGTTTAACTGCCCTCCCCCCAGGTTTAGGCAAGGCATAACCCTTCTCTGAACCTCACACCTCTGTTGCAAGATGGGGATGGCTAATTCTTCAGGTTCTTTTTACCTAATACTGCACACAGCACATAGGCACTTCCAATCACTAGGTACCCGTTTTCTTTTTTCACCCTCTCCTTAAACCCCTTTTCATGCCAAGATTTGTTTTGCCTGTGTGCAGTTTTGAAGGCTACAACAGGCAACTTGCCAGCTGCGCCTCTAGGAATATCCCGGGTGCTTTATTTCATCAAATATTTGAGTGCCTGCTGTATGCCAAGCCCTGCATTTAGTGCCGAAGACCCAGATGAACCAAATAGACTTCTCATTAAATCGAGACTAGCTGGAGAAATATGGACTTGTGATAAAGGGTGGAAGGGTATAGTGCCACAGGAAAGGGCCAGAGGAAGTGCTCTTGAAATTCAGGGATGAGAAAGGGATGTCAAAAGTTGAAAGTCTTTAGAAAGGATATATAAGTTGGAACCAGAGGAGGTATTTCCAAATGAAATTAATGGGAGAAGGCAGCTTGAGAGCTCACTGGATCCATGCAGTAAAAGTGGTTCATTTTGTTTGTGTGGAGTGGGGGTAATGGAGTAGGAGTTGTGTAGTATAATTACTAAAAGCATGGTTTTAGCATATTTGCCTTGATGCTTCAGGCACTAACTAACCTCTTTGAGCCTGTCAAATGAAGATATAGTACCTACCTCACATTCAAGATAATACATACCAAGGCTTGAGCATCAAGGTTAGCACATAGCTATCATTTTTTGAGTGCCAGCTATATCATATGTGACAGAAAATGAGAATGCCTTGAATGCCAAGATATTCAGATTTTCTCTGGGTAACAGGGATCATACAGATTCTTGAGCAATAGAGGATGTTGATCAGAAATGCTTGGAAGGGACTTGACAGACAAAAAGTCTAAAGCCACTATAGCAGTTGTGACTGCTTGCTTCTCTTCTACTCCATCCAAATCTCCCTACCCTTAACCCACAAGTGTTTCAAGACCATGTTTCTAAAAACCAGCCATTTATATCTGTTTAGGTAACTTACAGAGGGAGTAAGGTGGTATATTTACAAGTTGGTTTGTCCAGATATACTATAACTTAGTGTCTGTATTTAATATTGACAACCAAAAAAATATATAAATATCTTCCATCTATACACAGCAGGGCAGGAGTGTCCATGTGTTCTTGCGTAGTAAGTTTTCAGCCTCCCACGGCCCTCCACTCATGGTGATCATCTGGCCCTCAGTGCAAAGGAGACTAGAACCTGGCAGCCCATTCTGACCCTTCCTCTCTCCTCCCTGCACTCCAGTGCTCCCAACGGGTCTCAGGCAAGGAAAGGTTAATTTGAGTGGTTGGGTAGGAAGAGATGGGAATGGGCGAATCCTAATGGAGCCTGACTCCTATGGTGGGGAGATCCAGGCCTGCAGAAATGAGTGGCCACATCCCCTCTAGGGGTAGAAGCCTCGTAGTTTGTAGTTCGATTAGTGTGTCTTTGCTCATAGGTCCAGCCCTACAGATTAGCTTGGCAAAGAAGGCAAGTGTGTCTAGGCAGGATTTGGTCCCCACCCTCAGGCACTGAGCCATTCAGGGTGAAGCCTGGAGTGTGGATATAGGAGATTCTGGCTGATACAAAAATAATAACAAAATCAGTAATAAAAAAAATTATAAAATCTGTTGCTTGTCCGAATAGATCTGAGCAACAGTCTTGCTTTTGTTAAAATCCTGGAGCTGTTAAAGTCCTGAATATTTTTCTGGACATCATTGCTGGCTGAAGAAAGGAGCCCCAGGCCCGGCTCCACTGAAATCTGTCAATTTGGAAGCCTTGTCCAGCTGCCTATACTCCGAGATCCTTGGGGCTGCTGGGAACAAGCCGGGCTGGTGATGTGGGGTGCCTCACACTTGAGAATCAGCCCCCAGGGGGTGGAACAGCTCCTCAGGTGTCTTGTCACTTTGGCTGGCTCCCCCCTGCCGGAAACCGGAAGCAATCTCATCGAAGGTCCGGCCTTTGGTCTCGGGAACTTTGAAGTAGGTGAAGATGAAGAATAGAACCAGGAGCACGGTGAAGATGATGAAGACATAGGGACCACACAGTTGCTGAAAGACACACAGACCCACTTGGTTGGAGTCCTGACCCTATATTCTGGCTTCAGGATCTTAGATAAGTCACTTTACTCCTAAGCTTCTGATCTGAAAAAGGGGACACCCACCTACAACCCAGGAGTGCTAGGATGATTAAATGAGAGTCTACCTGCACCTGGCTTGTAATATTATCCAGGTAACAGGTTTCCACTGCAAAGCAGAATGAAGACAATTTGAATTTACTCTGAGCCAAGTAAAGAACCCTGGGGTTAAGGTCAAGGTTCCTAGCTGTTTAACCTGGGCTTCTGAGTCTTATTCCTCCTCAGCATGATTCTACTAGGAACAGCTGGGAGAGCACTTCTCAGGCAAGAAATGGTGCATGTGAAAATAATGTGGGGTCTTACCTCCACATACTGGAAGCACATGCCCACAATGAAATTTGAGGTCCAGTTGGAGAAGCCAGCAACAGCAATGGCAGCAGGGCGAGGACCTTGGCTAAAGAGTTCAGCCACAATAAACCACGGGATGGGGCCAGGACCCACTTCAAAGAAGGCCACAAAGCCAAAGATGGCTACGATGCTCAGATAGGACATCTGGGGCAGCTGATCCTGTTGAGGACAAAAGAGAGGGGAGAAAAGTTAGACTGGGCTGTGATGGAGCCTCAGAGAAAAACTGCAGAGGCAGTCCACAGCAGAGCTACGAGCTCTGGGCTGGATGGCAGGAGGCCTGGGCTGATCTTGGATTTGCCATGTGGCTTAGATACCCTGCCTTGGGTCTCGGTTTCCTTATGTCCTGCATGGTGGTTGTGATCTGCAGTCTACCCTCTAGGAATGGTCATGTGGTGTACATGTGGGAGGTGCTAAGAAGAGGTCCCTGTGGGCCCCTGGCTCTTGCTATGGACCAGTCTGCCTGTGGAAGAAAATTTCTGGGGGTGGGTGTTAGAAGTCTTGTAAGGCGCCCAACTCAGGGTTAGCACAGGGTAAGCCCCAGGTGTGTGGTTTTATATATAATCATTCCCCTTGAGGAGGCCACAGTAGAAAAGTTATGGGCTATGGCTCAGATCCCTGATCTGCTGCTCATCACGTGCTGCGTGCCGGACCTCTCAGCAATCACGGGACTTTCTAATTCTTGGCTCAGCTGTAAAAGGAGGGTTCTGGTGCTTTCCTTGCACAGACAAATGAGTGCTCGTGCATGTGAAAGTGCCTGGCACAAGGTTATCACAGAGGTTACTGTCATGCCCGTGGGGCCAGGAGACCTGAAGATGATGCCTGGTTTCAAACTTTATCAGCTGCATTACTAACCTTACTGGGACTAGTTTCCTCACCTGTGAAATAGGACTACTGACGGAACTACGCGTTCAAGTTGTGAGGAGTAAGATGAGGCATGTTTCTACGCCTCTGTGGTGAAGAGGGCAATGCTCTCTAGGGATGTTCTGAAGAAGAACTGAAGCTACAGATGAAGACTTTGATAAGGTTAAAATTGGGCAAAGCAACTCCTGGGGAGAGGAAACTTGGGGTCTGGGGCCGGAGGTGCTACAATGAGAAAATGCCAAGCAGGGAGGAGCTCGTTCAAGACAGGATATGAGTGGGCGGAAGGAGACAATCTAAGGAGCCAAAAGTCAGGCCCAAGCCTGGGATGGGGGGTGTGTACAACTAGGGAGAGTGGTACCCTGGCCTCTGGTTGCTGCTGGCCAGGCTGGGGCTGTGACAGACACTTTGGGATCTGAAGCTCATGTGAGCTTTGTACCCACTCTTGTCACCTCGCCCCCAGAGTGTGGCAACTTACCAGCAGTGCCAGCGCAATGGTCATGAGCACGGCACAGCCTCCCATGCCAGCCAGGCCAATGAGGTGCAGGGTCCGCCGGCCAGCTCGTTCCACCACAAAGAGCTGTGAGCAGAGAAAATGTGAGTGCCACCCTCACCTTGAACCCCCACACCATCACCACCACCCAGAGGCTAGACCCAAGAGCTGGGAAAACCACCTGGTACTGCAGAGACCAAGGGGGAAGATAGCACCACCTCCTTTCTGGGGCCACATAGGGAGTGAGGGAAAGAGAGCTGGCCTTATAGCCCTACAGCCGTACAGTGGGGAAGAGCTGGCCTCAGAGAGCCAGACAGCTGAGCATCCTGGCTGTGACCTTGGGCGAGCCATCACACTTCCCTGAGCATCAGTGTCATCAGCTGTTTGATATGAATAATGAACTTGACACGTTGTTGAGAATGAAATGAGATAGCACTCAGGGAGCACATGACACATGCCTGGCTCCTGGTAAATGCTGCCATTCAGTCATGAGGCCTTGAGGCCCTGAGCTGGACCCTGGCTGCTGACTGGTGGCGGGCAAGGACACAGAGACTCACCGATACGACCGTGAAGGCTGTGTTGACGATCCCGGAACCGATGGTGGCATACACAGGCTGTTGCACCCCCGCCTTCTCAAAGATGCTTGTGGAATAATAGAAAACCTACAGGACAGAGAAATCGTTGAGGCCTGACTGGCACTGTGGCCCTTCCCCTGCCTGTCCTGGTGGGTAGGGGAGACTGAGTAAAGAATGAAAGAGACACTACACCAGGGCCCTTATGGGTTTAGTTATAAATGAAAGCTGCTCTTTTGTCAGGGGCTTGTTTGTTGTCTTAAGTTCAGGCTCTGTTCACAGCACGCACTTGACTATAGGGTTTGGCTGGAGGCACAGGAAGTGTGGGTGAGGGGCACTCACAGCATTGATGCCTGACAGCTGCTGGGACAGCTGCAACACCACAGCGATGAGGATGGGCTGGCGGTAGGCGGGCGAGCGGAACAGCTCCAGGATGGTGACTTTCTTCTCCCGCATCATCTGACGACTCTCCTCCTTCATCTCCTGAAGGTCTCGGGTCACATCCGCCGTCCCTCTCAGCTTCTTCAGCACTGCGAGGGGAACAAGAGAGAAGGTGGGGGTAGCTCAGAGTGGGAAGAAGTCCAGGGATAGAGGGTGGGGAGGAGGGCAGGGCCCTGCCCGTACCACTCTTGGCCCGGTTCTCCTCGTTGCGGTTGATGAGCAGGAAGCGGGGGCTCTCAGGGCAGAAGGGCAGCAGGATGCACTGCAGCATGGCCGGGATGAAGATGATGCTCAGCAGCAGGGGCCACAGCTCCTTGTTGCCCATGAGAGAGTCCAGGCCAAACACCTGGGGGAAGCAGGGACAGAGGAAGCAGCTGTGAACACCCTGGCAACCACTCCCAGCCCCACTTCGCTCGGTGGCCTTTGCCGACTTTGTGTCCGCTGCTGCTTTAGAGAAAGGGCTCCAGTTCTGAGGCTCTGCCACTAACTTGAGGCTTAACTTCTCTGAACCTCAGACCCCTCATTTGTCATATGGAGAAAGTAGGTCCTACCTCCTGGCATTAGTGGGAAGACAGGACAAATGACAGAGTATGGGGGCTGCTACTCTTCCGTAGGATGCTTTTAGGGATGAGAAAGGGAAAGCTTCCTGGAGAGAGGGTAGTGTAAGTAAAGGCACAAAGGCCTGGAGGCATGAGAGAGCCTGGCATGGTGAGCAACCAGTGGGCTCCCCTGCAGTTGGATCCCCAGGTGAGAAAGTCTAATTGGTTGGGATGAGAACAGTCAAGTCATCTGGACTTGCTCTCTCATCAGGGAGGCCCATGTGGGAACTGTGAGTGGTGGAGTGTTCTCTGGAACCTGTGCTCGGCTGTGTCCCATAAAGCTACCCTTCTCTGCAAGGCTGTGGAAGGCTGGGTGAAAGGTCTAATCAGGTGCTGTCTGGACACACCCGCAAGAGCCCCTGAAGCTGTCGGTGGGAGCCGTGATGGGTGAGCAGCCCCTGCCCCACTCACCTGGGCAATGAGGATGCCGATGACGATGCCCAGCTGGTGCAGGGTGCCCAGCGCCCCTCTAAGGGCTGTCGGGGACACCTCCCCGACATACATGGGCACGAAGCCTGTGGTCAGGCCGCAGTACACACCGATGATGAAGCGGCCCAGGATCAGCATCTCAAAGGACTTGCCCAGTTTCGAGAAGCCCATGAGCACAGCAGACATGAAGGCCAGCAGGTTTATCATCAGCATCGAGTTCCGCCTGGGGGTGGGGTCACAGGTCAGGGGGGTCCCTTGATCCCTCCCGGACTCCCCAGGGACTGGGTCATAGGGAATAGCCTCGAACAGGCAGGGAATCCTCCCCCACCCTCCACACCCTTCTGGGACTCCTTGGGCAGGGCTAGGACCCATCTGCTCACCGGCCAAAGCGGTTAACAAAAAGGCCCACCGAGAAGGAGCCAATCATGCCCCCCACAGAGAAGATGGCCACGGAGAGGGACCAGAGTGTGGTGAGCGTAGTGGGTGAGATGCTCTCTGCATAGCGGTGGATCCATGTCTGGTTGTAGAACTCCTCAATCACCTGAAGGGGGAGAAACAGCCTGTTTCTCCCTTGCCCTGGTGGGCAAGGCCAGGACCCAGTTGTTCTTTTTCCCTGGTACTCGCCCCTCAAAGAGGGCCCTTTTACCACAGCGTGCTGCAGAGGGACCAGCCCCTGGCCCGGCTCCAAATTCACTGCATGTTCTTAAGCCAAGTCCCTCCCCTTTTGCAGGGCTAGTTTTCCCAGGTGAGAAACAAGGGCTGGGCTCCATCTCCAGCTCTCATACTTCCCCTAGGTATGGTTTCCAGGGCTCTGTGGTTTTGCATGCTCAACAGGACTTGCTGGGGACAATGGCAAATGGCCAGTGGTGGAAGTTCAGGCATAGAGCAGAGAGGTTCAGAGAGAAAGTGCTCCTTCCCACTTGCCCCTTTTCTCAGGGGGCCTAAGGCCCCAGCTCCTGCCACCCAAGCCCGCTCCCCAATCCCCCTGCTGGGAAGGAAATACAGCTGGACAGACAGGTTTTGCCATTCCCTGGTGGCCCTCAGAGGAAGGGCAGGGCAGGCTTACTGAATCTGTACTCAGGGCCTAGTGTGACCAACTTGCACACAAGCCACGCTCATGAGACTCATACTGCCACTCTCTGTCCCCCAGGCCCAGCTCCTCGTGGCTCGGCTGAAAGTTCCACCTTGAAGGATCTGTGACCTCTTCCCCTCTCCCAGGTGCCCAGCTGGAAGGTACAGGGAAGGCTAGGATGAGGAAGCAGTTCTAGGAACTGGAGCCACCTGTCCTAGCACAAGCCTGCCCAGCAGCCCTGCCCTTACCCAGGGGAGGGCCTGGCCGGATCCCAGGAATGTGACAGGCGGGCAGTACAGGTTCTGCCTGAGCACACTCACTCTACTCTCAGGCAACGCAGACACATACTAGTGCCACGAGACTGGCCAGATCCACCCAGCCACGTGTGCAGCTGGGCACAGGCCCAATGTACCCAGAAAGAGCTTCTTGTGCACACACACCATTACACACACATGCTCACATCATCTGAACATTCCTGGCTTCAGCCAATCACAAACCTGTGTGCCCCTCCCTCCCCCTCCCCACTTATAGCTCAAGCTCAATTCTATGGGAACCCAACCCATCCCAGCACTCCTCCCCCATAATCATGCTGCAAGTTCATGTATACACAACAGCATGCATTGCTTATACAACCTTCATCGGGACCACTCTTGGCTCTCCCTAACCCTCCCAAGCGCCTTCCTTCTAGCACAAGGAGGTGTGGCTAGCCACAACTGCCAAAGGGGAAACTTAGGCCCAGGTATGCCCATTTAGTATGCTGGGCCGGGCTCCACAGTTACAGTGGGTCCTTGCCCACTGTCTTTTTCCTGCCCTGCTGCCATGATCTGTCTTAGGTCTGGAGACACCTGACAGAGGCTGGGCTCTAGGAGGTTAGGATAGGTGGACATGGGGAGGAGGGCGGAGAGGAGAGGCGGCCCTAATGACCTACTTGTTTGTCCTAGGGAAGCCAGAGAATGCAGGGGGGGTTAGGAACCTGAACATAACCAAGTTCAGATCCCAGCACTACCACTTTTCTCCAGTGTGATCCAGGGCAAATGATCTCATCTCAAATGATAACATTAGGAATATCTACTTTGCAGTGCTGTGGGGAATTATTGAAACATCTTTATGGTGCTTACATGGTACCTGGCACCATCACTGAGCCCAGGGACCCTACCACATTCCCATACTGACCCAAAAGCAGTGCAGACCACTGACAAAGTCGAACCAAGCCTATATCCCATAATTCAAAATCAAGGCTCCTGCCAGATAGCAGTCCAACCTCCCGCCTACCTACCAACATCTCTATCTTCGCCCTCCAGACCATTTCCCCAGCCTCCATGGTTACTCTGCCTGGAGGGCCCACCCTGCTTTACCATGCTGAAACCTTTTGAGATCCAGCTCAAAGGATCCCAGGATTCTTTCCTCCCTGTGGACAGGGACCTCAGTGGATTCATATCAGGGCCTGTCCCAGAGCTGGTGCCAGGGACACCTGGTGAGTGAAGGGTAGAGTTAATGAAGAAAGGGCCTTAGGCTCTCCTTCTGGAAACCCCTGCTTCTGCTGGGGGCAGAGAGAAGGTAGCTTTCAACAACACAACACAACACAACACACATTGTGCTCTTCAAGGGACAAAACCATTCCCAGGGGAGGACTGCTTGGGGATAGTGATGCTCCATTTATCAGGGTCTGAGGAGAACAAGCTGTCCTGGATAACGGAACTGTCCAGATAAATGCCGCTCACCCTTTTGAGGCCCCCTCCTGTCACTCTCACTTTGCTGCCCTTAGCAACCGGACCTATAAGCAGGGCTCCAGGGCACTGCGATGTCCATGAGGCTCTCTAGAGGGTCAAGGAGAAGTGTTTGCCAAGATGGCTTTTAATTTTTGCATTCTGCAGTTCTCATAGTCTTCCTGTGGTTCAGATGCTTGTCCATAGAACACTATATATCATTTTTTTTCTTTTTGCCAAGAAGTCAGCTAATAGAACTTGTTTGAAGTGTGTGCAAAGAAAGAGTCAATAGGTAACTGCTGAGTAAAGGGCTTACTACCTAAATGAGCTTAAGGATGTAGGCTGGGGTTTCGGTTTTGGCAGTTTAGGTCTTTAAACCTCTTCTTGGGACTGGCTAGAGACTGTGAGGACCATGTGTAAGTGAGGTGTTACCAGAGCCCCCAGTTAAGTCTCCTGCTTGTGGTAACAAATCAGAGAGACCAAACCTTGTCCAGGGCTGGCTCCTCTATGGCTCATGAGCCCCTCTGCTACTCAGACCACTGTATGGGGTTGAGAAAGGGTGAGCAGCCAATTCCCTTTACCTTGGCCCAAGGCTCATCTTCTCTACTAATCACCCTCTCCACCCAGCAGCACTTCTTGGCCGAGCTGACGCTGTGCTGTGGATTCCTGCCTTTTGATCTGATGCTTGAGATTTCTGGGAAGAAGCTATGCCCAATTTTCCATTCCCTCTCCTGTGTCCCCTTGCCCCTGGGGGTCCATGCTGCATGTGGGGCTCAAAGTTGACCTTTGGCTCAGGAAAGGCAGGGGTATCCCTGGAGAATCAGAAAAACTCCACACAGTGAGAGGTTCTGGGATCACCACTTCCACCCAGTTACAGGGTACCCTTAGCATCCACCCTAGCAGTGGCTGGATGCCCCTAAGGGAAAAAGAGCCTACTTACTACTCCTCTAACAGAATCTCACAGACTCAATCTCCACAACGAGGTTACTGGCAACCTCCTCGGCCTGGCTCACATTTGAGGGGTGAGGTCGGGCACAGTGCCTCTTCTGAACACTCCTACCTCACATGCTCCTCACAAGCCTGGGAGACACCCTTGATTCTGCCACACCCTCAATCTAATCAGTCACCAGGTCCGATTGTTTCTGCCTCCTGATTTGTCCTACTCTTCGTCCATGGAGCACTTGCCCTGGATCTCACCTGAATTCTGCTCCCATCCTCGCTCTTCCCATCCCCTGAAGCCAGATTCCACTTCCCACAATTAATTACTCCTCAACATGGCAGTCAGAGCCCTGCTCATCAAATGCATAGGCTCAGCCGCCCCTCTGTGTCTCTGCTCCCTTCCCAGCCCATTCCCGACATTCACAAGGGTTTGTGGGAATACATACATTCTGGGGAGAAAGGGAGGGTCCTGTCAGTTTGAGGGGGGATTGTCAGGAGTTGAGGGGCTACTAGAAATCTGTTCAGTTGTCCCCTCATTGAACTAGAGGGTAGTGGCCCACTTGTTGACACTGTAGGGGTCAGCATGGAGAAGCAGTTCAGCTATGGGCAGCCGAGATCCCTTGGACTGAATGATTTCCAGCAAAAAGCTGTTCCTCATCCCAGCAGTTCTCCTGGGTGTGGGGGAGGGAGGCTTGCATCATGTCTGACTCCTTGGGAATCACTCACCTCCTACGCCCAGGCAACTATGGATAAAGGTCCACATGTCTGCCTGTCTACAGAGGAAGTTCTGACTTCCCATGTCCAGGTTGTGTGTGAAGTGAGACCCTGGCATGACATGAAGCACACTCGCTGCCCAGCATACAGAATAAGCCATCACCATTGTTCTCTCAAGGACAGAACCGCCACTTTCCGAGGATCGTTAAGGACAGGGTTTTCCATTTTCAAACTGCTAGGAGACAAAGCATTACCCTAAGGAATTTATACCATAGGAAAGAACTTGAAGGAAAGCTCCATCCTTAGACTCTGCCTGGCTGCTCAAGCAATGGGACGCAGGAGGTCTGCAGAGCCCCAAGTCATACACTTTCAGCCCAGGGGAAAGAACAGCTTTCTAGGCTTCAGAAGATGAGATTAAGCTGCTTTATAGGTAGTGAGTTCCCTGTCATTGGGGAGCATACAAGTCAGTTTAGAGCAGGGATTGGTAAACATTTTATGTAAAAGGCTAAATAGAAAACATGAGGTCTGCAGACTGACCACACATGGCCTCTGTTGCTTATTTTCTTCCTTTTCTCCTCCAACCCTTAAAAAATGTAAATAAAATACATTCTTAGCTCATGGGCCATACAAAAATAGGCTGCTGGCTGGATTTAGCCTTCCCGTCAACCTTTGATTTAGAAATCTAGATTGCTGCCAAGAGAACCCCTGGCTGGTCTCACCATCCTTCCCTGTAGATATCCCTCTAGCCCAGGAGGCCTGGGTCTTCTAGACCATCCTGAGAGAGAATCAGAGCTCCCTCTTAACCCTCTCAGTTCTCTCGTAGATAGTACTGTGGGGATGAAGGGGTTAAACAGCCAGCCAAGCTTTGAGCTCTACTTTGAAGGAGGAAAGGGCCAGCTTGTCCAGTTTAGTCCCTTAGCCTGACCTTGACTCCTATTTCCTGTTCCCCCGCCTTCTCCTCCCCTTACTATTGGGGCTGCCCCCTATCCTCCTCCCAGAGCTTATATCTCCATAGCAGCTCTCAACCACACCCCAGGGTCAGCTGGTAGTTCAGAATCAGATGCTGCAGGTGGGGCTTGACAGATAACCCTGCTTGTTGGTTCCCTTGGGGCTTCTCACCGGGGCCTGGGGCCCAGGCAGCTGATAGAGCTAGAAGCTGGGCCCCAATCCCACAGCAGACAATTGGACCACCCAGGCTGCTTCTCAGGAAGAGCCCTGACTGGCTTCTCTCCAAACTCAGGTCAGGCCTTAGTTCTGTCTTCCTCACTGGTTCCTGGCCTTCAGGTTCTCTCCTACAGACAGAAAGATCTTCATCTCCCTGTGGCCGCCCCAGCTTACAGCCTTTTCTTGGCTCCCCGCCACCCTCAGGATGAAGGTGCCTCCACCCACACGACACCCCTATGCTGCCTGGGCACCTTACACTTCTGCATTTTCCTTTGTGCTGCTTCTTTGCCTCCTCTCTGGCGACCTTCAGAAAATACACGAACATTCCTCTGGAAAGCCTTCCTGACAGCCACCCTTTCTCCTCTATTGCAGTGGTTCCCAAATAGGAATGATGTGGCCCCCCCCAGAGAACATCTGGCAATGTCTGGAGACATTTCTGGTTGTCACACTGGTGGGGCACTACTGGCATCTAGCAGGCAGAGGCCAGGGATGCTGCTAGACATCCTACAAGGCATGGGGCAGCCCCCTCAACACCGGAGAACTATCTGGCCCAAAACGTCAATAGTGTTGAGAAAACCCTGCTCTTGGGGCCAGGTACCTTCCCCGACTCCTCCTCTGTTCCCACTGGCCTGTCCACATTTCCATCAGTGTCCTGAGAGGCCCACTACAAGGTACTATGTGCTCCCTCTTGACTAAATTTCAACATGGGGATGGTCCGATTCATCTGTGTCGCTGCGGCCATGCACAGGCTGGGGCTAGAAAGAGTTGTCACTAATTAATAAGTAAGCCATGAATCTGAGGAGCTTAAGGGATGATGTCGCTCTGACAGGGTGTAATGGTGTAAGAGATTGTGCAACTGTGTGTGGGAAACTGTTGAGATATTTGTACATGACTGAGCTTGACTCAGCTTGGAAGTCAGAGTAGGAGGGGCCAGATGGGTAGGAGTTGTAGTGTGTGAAAGGGGATTTTGGTGCTCATCTGACTGTAGTGTAACTGCCAGTGCTTCTACAGTGGTCAAGCATGCAGACTGGAGCCAGACTCCCTGGATTCAAATCCCAGATCTGCCATTTACTAGCTCTGCGTCTTTGGTTTAACTGCTTAACATCTCTGTGCCCCAGTTTCTTATAAATCAGGAATTATAGTACCTACCTAATGGGGTTATTATAAAGAACAACTGAATTAGGATTTCTAAGGTCTGACACACAGTAAGCTGTAAGGGTTTGGGTTTATATTAGGGAAGATTGGAGAATAGGAGAGGAGAGTCAGAGATATGGAGAGGCCGCCTGGGTTAGCTGAGTAGCAGGGCGCAGAGGGCTTGGGCAGGGAGGCAAATCTTGTCCCCAGTACTTTCACTCACCAGGTAGGTCATCCTAGGTGAGGCAGATCTCGCTGGCTCTCCAGATCAGGTTCCTCCTTTGTCACACAAGGAAGGTGAGCCAGCGGACCATCAGGCCCCTTCCAGCCTCAACCGTCTGCTTTCTGAGGATGCCTCATTCTCAGACATGCCTGACACTGTCGCTTGGCCAGGAACTCATGGTTTCTAAATGGCCTTTAGCTGGCAACTCAGTCACATGTGGAGGGGAGAGGCGGTTCTCTCCAGTATGGTGATCAGGATGCCCTTGTTCGTTTATTTGCTCTCTGGCTGGTCTCGCCTCCTCCCTTCTCCGCCTTCTCCCTCCTCCCCCAGGGAGACAGAAGGCCTGGCAGGGAGGAGTCACAGGAATGCTGTCATCACTCACATGATGTGGGGCAGGGGAAGGGTGGTCAAGGAGGTGTGAGGCCTGGTGTGCACCTCAGTTCAGCCTCTCACTGTCCAGGTGACCTGACCCAGCCTTGGTTTCTTCCTTCATAACCTCAGCTCCATCTACCTTCTGCTGTGAGGAGATAATTTATGGAGAACTACTTTGTAAACATTTAAGATGATATTATGATTAATTAACCACTTCCAGGAGGAAGTCCTTTGGGGCCTGTTTATGGAGGAGACCAAGCTTCTGGTAATTAAGAGCAGTGCTGGCATCCTTACTATTAGTGGGGCAAAGCCTCCTTGGAAAGCGGGCAAACCGATCAGACCCACACAGTTTCCTAAGAGAAATTCTTCTAAACAGACACGGGCAGTCGGTGTGTTCAGCGCCTGCAGTTAGCAATTCTGTCAGTGGCTCCTTCAAGCCACCACATCTCTGCACAAGCGGACCCCATTGCCTGGACACCTGCCTCCTTCCCCGTAGGGCTGACTCACCCTTCAAGGTTAGAGCAGCTGCCGACTTCTTAAAACCCTTCTTGTCTCTCCCATCACCCCCACCCAGCATCAGTCATTCCTTCCTCTTTGCTCCCCTAGTACCTTGAAGCCCTTCATTAATTATACTCTGGCTTTTCCAAGGGGTCTCCCTATGCCTCTGGGTGGTTGAGTCTTTGGAAGGCAGGGACAGGGCCCAGCTCACACCATGTGTTAGGCAGCCGGCAGAGGACCAGGATGTGCCTGTTGTACTCACAGCTTTGTCCCTCCCCACTGTTTAGGACACTACCTGGCACAGTCCTTGTTAAATGAAAGTGTTGGCAGAACTAAATCGCTGTGCCCAGTTGGCTCTGAGCCATTCTTTTCCTCCTGTGTCGTTTTCTCCCCTCTTCCATGTGAAATTTATCACTTCTAATTTGCTCCTGGTTAGAAGAACTATGGCCAGGCTGTGAGAAGTGTTTATAAAGTGCAAGAGTAAACAGATGGAGTGCCTGAGTGCATGCCCCAGGAAACGCCGCTAGATTTCACTGTGTGTGCTATCAATTCTGGCCACTCAGATCTCTGGCTTTGGTCCTCAGAGGCTGGTTTCCGAAGTGAGCTTTGGACAGGTGCCCACAAATACGCCTATCAATGCTGTTCACAAGCTCCGCTGGGCCCTCCGTGCTGCCTACCTGGCCTTCTTGACACCCTGGCAGCTGCCCCACCATTCCTCCACAGTCGTCCCCACCTTTCACCTGTTTCTGATTAGAGGGGAGACCCCAAGTACGGTGGTCAGGATGCCCTTGTTCATTTATCTGGCTGGCCTTTCCTCCTCTACCTCCACCTCCACCTCCTGCCTCCTTCCTTCTCCGCCTTCTCTCTCCTCCCCCAGGGAGACAGAAGGTCTGGCAGGGAGGAGTCACAGAGATGCTGTCATCACTCAAATGATGTGGGGCAGGGGAAGGGTGGTCAAGGAGTTGTGAGGCCTGGTGTGCACCTCAGTTCAGCCTCTCACTGTCCAGGTGACCTGACCCAGCCTTGGTTTCTTCCTTCATCTACCTTGTGAAGCTGCTGTGAGGAGAAAATTTATGGAGAACTACTTTGTAAACATTTAAGATAACATGATTAATTAACCACTTCCAAGAGGAAGCCCTTTGGGGCCTGTTTTATGGAGAAGACCAAGCTTCTGGCTCTCCTGGCGATTAAGAGCAGTGCTGGCATCCTCACCATCAGTGGGGCAAAGCCTCCTCAAGAAAGCAGGCCAACCGGTCAGCCCCACACAGTTTCCTAAGAGAAGTTCTTTAAACGGGCAAGAGCAGTCGGCACTATGGATCTGTCCGCATCTGCAGCCTCAGAAGAACCTTAGTCTCTCCAGCCAGATGCAGCCTCCACCTCCTGGAGAAACTGCTCCCCTCCCCTGCTTCACCCTCTCCTCCTCTGCTGATTCCTTATGACATGTTTAAAATGAAGTCTTCATATTAAAAAGAAAAAAAAAAATCCTAGCCAGATAGTCCTTCTAGCTACCATTCTTCGTTTCTCCCTTATACACCAAGTCTCTTGGACGGAGAATCTCTGCTCTTTCTGACTTCCTCTTCCTTTTCAACTCATTGTAGGGAGGTTTCTACACATGACTCCCAGTAGTCTGCCTTTGCCACCACGGGGTCACCCCTGGGCCTTTTCATGTTCAGAAATATAGGGCTGATCTCACAGGTCAACCTCTGTGGCTCCTGACAGCATCGCTTCACTTCTTTCTTCCACCCACCATTTACGAGTGCCTTTTACGATGGCCAGGCACCACTCTCGGCACACCTTGAACAAACACCCTTGCCCTCGGGTGCTTCCCTTCTTCCGTCTTGTGAGGTTCTCGTCTCCTGGCTTAGAGGTACCAGCTCTCCTCCTGCCTCAGATCCTCCTATCAATGGGGATGTGCTCTGGGGCTTGACCCTATTCCACACCCTCTCTCTCGACCGTCTTCTTCTCCTCCTATTTGGATAGCCGTGACCAACTCTCAAACTTTTCTCCAGCTGACTATCGGCCTAAGAAACAGAACCCACATCCAAGTGCTTCCTGTACACCTCAGGCTGTGTCACATCAAACCTCAATTCTCGCACGTCCCACAGGGTCCTATCGGCAGCTCCTCCCGTACCTGCTCCCCCTCCAGATCTCACATTGCCCAAGCCAGAAACCTAGAAGCCATTTAAAAAACCCTACTCTCTTGTCCTCATAATGAACTGATGACCAAATCCTGCCCATCCTCCCTACTCAGTGTTTGTTTTTCTACCACCATAGCAGCCTTCTCACCAGTTTCCCGGTCTCTAGTCTCACATTCTCAGATCCATCCTACGACACCAGATGCCTGAATCATTTCCCTAAAATGCAAATCTGATCGTATCTGTCCTCTTTAATGGGTCCTCATTATCCTCATTCTGAAGTCCATATTGCCCAGCTCGACCTACGCGGTGGTGCCCACATGCCCATTCTGATTGTCCCATGCCACGCAGGTGGCTAGATATTTTGCAGAGGAAACCTACCCAACAAGGCCCTTGGTCAGGCTCTGGCTTACCTTGTGGGCCTCCCCAACCTTCTCTCTACTCCAATTCACCCAAGTCACACACCAGACTTTCTCTCCTCTGGGCATTTTATTCCCCTCTTTGCAGGCCCTCTGCTCACCCCCACTCTGTTCTGTTCCTGAAAAATACCTCCTCTATCCTGATCTTAGAGTCCTATATCTGTCAGTAACTCACTATGTGATTGCAGTCAGAACATCACTTAATCCAGTAGTTCTCAGCTTTGGCCGCACGTTAGAATAAGTAGGGGAGCTTTAAAATTTTGATGCTCAAACAGCAGTCCAGACCAACTGGAACAAAATCTAGGAGTGTCTAGGGAACCCTAACGTGCACTCAACCTCCCTTTCCATCTGTAAAAACCCCCAAAGGGAGCCAGTTCTGAGACATACTTTGGCAAGAGCTGTCCGGCACACTTAGCAGGGCAGGACTTGGGGCTGTTCCAAGCATAGGCCTATGGTCACCATTTCAGACGAGCTTGGAAAAGTCCTGACACGTCCGCTACAGCTGAGTATGACTCAGCAGGCCAGGCCTTCCTGGTGACCTGTTCCCCAGCATCAGGCGTAGCCCCAACAGCCACCCTCCGCCTATTTGGAGGAGGCCCAGCTCTCTCAACACGACCTAATTCTCCCGAACGGGCTCCGAGCCTCAGGAGCCAGCTATGCTCACATTTTAGTCCTACCCATCTGGACAATGAATATGGTCTTGATAGGAGGACTGTCCACTCTCATTGCGTCCTTCCCAGGAGTTTTAAACTGACAGGAATTTGGTCATTAAGCAGTTAGGTAAACAAGAGTTTGACTTCTGACTCCACCATTTACTAGCCATATGACCTTGAACTCTGGTCATTTCAGCTGACTTCACTTGCTCAGGGCCTCAGTTTTCAGGTCTATAAAATGGAAATCACCGCCCAACCTCAGGAACACATGCAAAAGGCCTGGTGTAGAGAAGAGACTCACTACAGTTTCCTTTCCTGTCCCCTTTCCTCTTCTTTCCTCCTTAAAGCAAGCGGGCTGGGCAGGAGCCTCCCAGTCCTGATATTCAAGTGAACAAGTGAGGACAGATCTGAGATGCACCCTGAGGAGAAGGAAGTAAACACAGACCTTCACCCCCTGCAGTTCCCTAGGGCGAGATGCCATTTTTGTTTTGACTGGCACAGCACAGGGCCTCCAGGGAAAGGAGACAGTTTCAACCCAGAACAGGATGCCTTAAAAGGGAGTGTGCTGCATGTGGATGGGTATGGGCACAGGCTTGGGGACCACCTGGCCGGGGAGGCTCCAAGGCAGACTGGTGTTCGATACCAGTCAGACAGGTTTCTTCTCTCTGGCCACTCTCTCCAGGTGTGGTGATCGCTGCCTGTCTGCCTTCTAGCCCTGGTGGGCAGCAAGAGAGATAAGCACCACTGTAGCCCCAGGGTGCCACATAAGTGCAGCATCATTATACCAGAGATTGCTTTGATTATTATATGTCTGTGTTGCATGGGAGGTTGTTCAAGATGACCTATTAAGACTCCATATTTCTATGGGTCCTTAGCTTCTTGAAATCTGCAGCTCTAAGGTTTCAAGGCCAAAGCCAAGAGTCTCTGACCTGTTCAGGGCCAGAAAATTGGCTGGTGAGGTAGATGGTGAGTTGATGTAAATGACTGACACCTGAGAGGCAGAGTGTGTGAGGGTATGTGGTGCAGAGCAGAAAAGGCTGGTGTCGATAAGCCAAGGAAGGCGCAGCACTCACCTTCTGCGGGGCATTGATAACTCCAGTGTTGTAGCCGAACTGCAGGGAGCCAAGCACTGCCCCTCCCACGGCCATCATGAGGCGGCCTGTCAGCTTCTGCAGAGAGAAAAACCACACTGTTACAGGCAGGTCTGGGCCCAGGTTACTACAGGGCAGGGCCTAGGCGGGCAGGTTCCCTGGTTCAGATATCTTGCCTGACTCCTGGCACCACACCAGCCTTTCTCCCAGGAAACTTGGCCACTTCCTGTCCTCAGGTGGCCAAACCAGCCCTGCTGACTTCTAGACACCGGGTTGGCCAGATCCATTCCTGGGGAGAGGTGGGAATTAACATCTTTTCTCTCTCTGCAGCCAGGTCTTGGCTAGAGAAGGACAGGCCTTGGCATTCTCTGGGGTCTCGTTCCACTGGTGGAGCCATGCCTGGGGTCCATGTGGCTCCAGACTCTGATTGGGAGGCCCAAGAACCAATGCCTCAGGCAATGCCTCATGCCAAATTACATGTGAGAAGCAACACAGAAGGGGGTAAGCACCCTGGATTTGGACCCAATGGTGGTGGTTTCTGAATCCAGCCCACCTGCCTACTTGCTCTGTGAATTCTCGACCCTCTGTTTGCTTGTCTGCAAAATGGGAATAGGCCAATGATTGAGAAAGCCAAGTATTAGTATTGTGAAACTATTTCCCCTTCACAGGGTGGGGAAACTGAGCCCCAAGAGACAGAGACAAGGCAGAGAAGAGCTCCAGCTCACTCAGGGCCAGGCTAGAGCTCAGGGGTCCTGATTCCCCACCCAGTGTCCCTCACGGCAACCATGCCCAGACCATGAGCCTCCCAGGTTATTTACACACAAATGACATACCAGCCAGGAATGTGCTTTGGAAAAGTACGTGACGCAAGGCAAGTAGGAGTGTGGGGTCAAGGCATTTCCAATGGTCAAAGGGCTAGGGGAGAAAAAGGGTGGTAGGTTTCCGTCCCCAGAAGCCAAGGGCCCGAAGGCAGCAGGCAGGTACCTTGCTAGAGAAAGGGAGAGAACTCTTTTTGTTTCTTTTAAAATGAAGAACCCACAAAATGTGACGTTAGGCAGTCCCTTAACTGGTTGTGACACAATGGAGATAGGGAGGGGGGCACACCAAAGAACAACTGTGTACACCACACTAGGCTGGGTACTAGAGGGGAGGGTTGGGAAGCACACAATCCTGAGCTACACTTGTGGAGCAGAGACTCTCAGCTCAGTCATAGCCTTGCTATGGGCCTCGGTTTCCCCACAGAACCCAGAAGCAGCCCTGACTTCAAGATTCTCACAGATAGCACTGGGCTTAGCTGTCACTCAGACATGTTCCTAGTATTGCCTTTTCTTTCTCTAGAAGCCACCAGGCCAATGATTGAGAAAGCCAAGGTCTTCACGTCAGAGGCTGAGAGAGTGGAAGGCTGCTTCAGCTAACGTGAGGGCACATGTTCAGGGTCTGTTCTTTGTTAGGTGAGTGCTGGGTCCGTCCTTCTCACCAGCCCACTTGGTCCCTTCCTGGCCACATATGGACATTCATCCTAGATGTCAGAGTTGTCTTCATGGAGGGCTGCACTCCCTTTAAATCCTGTCCTTCACAGCCCAGCTCAAAAACACCACTCCCCACCCCGACCCGCCACACACACACACCACAGCAAGCCCCTCTGCCACCCTGCCCCCAGCAGAGTCTCCCTTTTCTCAACAACCCAGGGAGCCTCAGATCCAGGGCTGTCAGTTCTGAGGGGGTGGTGAGTACTTGACAGACCTCCTCTCAGTGGGCCCCAGCCAAGCGCACTTCATAGAGTGACCACTGGGATTAAGTTAGAGGATGTTGCACGGTACTGAGTGAGCATCAGCAGAGCGAGGGCTCAGCAGCTGCTGTTGATGGCTCAACCCCACCACATGAGGGCTTTCTGCCTGGTGAGTCACATGCATTAGCTTGGGGCTGTCCATTGGGTCATCCAGAGTGTGACACTAATGGTACGCAAGATACATGTTTTCCTAGTACACATTAAAATATAAAACTAGAAATGTAAACAGATGAATTAATAAAATGTGGCAGAGCTTATAATGGAATACATAAAAAAGAAAGTTCTTAGGTATTGATTTTGGACATCCACCAAGATATATTAAGTGAAAAAAGCATGTATGTGTTGTATGCTATCTTTTGTGTAAAATAGATTTAAAAAAAAAAAAAAAGGCTGACGAAGGGAGACTATACATATCTCTTTATTTAAAAGAGCATACAAGAAAGGTAATGTTACACCTTGGCGGATCTGGGTGGCAAAGGCAGGGTAGAAGGGAGATTTTTTTCATTTATACTCTTTTGTACATTTTTGAATTTTGAACCATGTGAATGTATCGCCTATTCAAAAGAAAAAAAGTTTACAATCTTTACATATTACTTAGAACAAAGCAATTTAATAAAAATTTAAGTGAGAAATAATACAGATGCTATGTGGCTCTGGTAAAAATCATGCTGGTAGTGCATGAATAAATGATGCTACAGTAGGGCCTCTGTGAGAAGGAGCAGTATTATTACAGGCCCTATGTCTGGTTCTTATGTTCCAGGGGTCTCTTGGCCTCTGAAGTCATCCCTGGGGCCCTACTGAGCAGCTGTAGCCTCTGGTGGTGGGGGCCAAGGATATCCCCTTCTGCTGGACTTTGCCATTTGGCAGGTGAAGGTCAAACTCTGTTTTAAAAACCTGCCTACCCACATCCTGGGTTATATCCACATCCACCAGGCGGGCTGCTGCATTAGGACCTACTAAAGTGCTCAGTGACCCATGCTCAGGCCCTGGATGAAACAGGCCCCAGTCCTTACATCAAAGAAGAGGCTTCTGGTCCAGTGGGGAGGCTAGTGTGGTCTGAGCTTCAATCAGTGCATAAAAGAAGGCACTGGGGGAGTCCTGGACGGAGAGAATTGTAATTTTGCCTGGGGACAGACAATCAAAGATGGGTTCTCAGGAGGTGACACTGGAATTGAGCCCTGAGGGACATGCAGGGAGTCTGCCAAGTGGGGAAGCGGTGGCAAGACCGCAATCCGGGTAGACAGAATAGTGCGTGCAGGGGGAAGAAAAGGGGCCTCATGTGGCCAGACTAAAAGGGGGTGGTGGTGCTCAGTGTGGTTCGACGCTGGATGCAGTGTGGCCCCTGCTCTTTGGCAGGCACACAGCGTTGAGACCAGTCACACATCTACGCTCCCATCGCCCGCCCCCACTGCACTCACCAAACCCAGCTTGATCACTGCTGAACTTGGTGTCAGAAGACAAGGCTGAAGGGCGGTGAGGTGCTTGCTTTCACTTTGGAGTTGGGATACATGGTGGCCCTGGCTCTGGGCCTTGGTTTCCTCACATAGAATGGGGATAAGAGTTCCTTCACTACGGGTTTCTATGTCATTCTATGTCAAGGTCTGTATCAGTGCCCATCATGGAGCCGGCAGCGTTCACTTGACAAATGTTTGCTGAATCAGGGAAGGATGGGAAGCCACCCTCGATTAGGCCACCATGGTACCACCTGCCCCCACCGGCCCTGTGGCTAGAACTGAAACACGGTAATAAAGGCCATTCATTCAACATGTATTTATTTTGGTGCCAAGCTGATGCCTTAGACAAGGAGTACAAGCCCCACAGCTTGTGGTTTTCTTATAAAGCCTTTTTTTAGGGGTGGAGGAGCAATGTAGAGCCCAGAACCTGTGACCCTCCCAGCCTCCTGTCCCCACCCCCTGGGGACAGGGCTATCTTCTAGAGCAACCACACTCTTCCAGGCCTTTGCCTTTGCTGTGCCCTCCGCCATCTCCAGCTTTTGCTCCAGGTTGCTGGGAATACCCACCTACTGTTCACCCACCAGACTGGGAATGCCTTAGGCATGGGACCTGGAGTGTCCAGGGTGGGACACAGCATAGAACCTTCGTAAAAGAAGACTTGCCACCTCTGAATTTAGCTTTTGGGCAAAATTAGCTCTGTATATTTGTTCTGCCAGGATGGCGTTCATCCTAACATACTTTAACTTGTCCATTTATCAAAGCCCTGAAGAGTACTGGGACATTAGCTCTGAGAGGTGGAAACAGGCTAACAATAACCTCTCATGCCAACTCACTAGGCTGCAAAGGAAAGACCACTGACCTGAGTTTAAACCCTGACTTTCCTAGGACTGCCACACAGGCCCTTCAATTTAGCAAAGGCCCAGGCTCAGAGTCCAGCACAAAGAGGGATCTCATACCCCTCACCCCTTGTCACCTCTACCAATTCTGGGGGCCCAGAGTCCCACTGAGAGCTCTTCCTGTCTCAAGAAGCCAACAATGAGGTATCAGCTCCCAGGACCTCTCCTCCCACACACAGGGATGTTGATGGCCATGGCCATGTCACATAACTTGCCGGGCACTGGAGCCTTCTGAACCAGCATGTGCCCTTCCTTGGCACAGCACTCCAGCCCTGGGCTTGGCCTTCAGCAGGCTCTAGGTCAATACTGGCAGAGAGACAGCATGTGGCTGCTGCCATTTGGAGGCAGGACATTCCCTGTGGGAGGAGGGTCCTGGAGCAAGTATAATCACTCCCATCACCTGCCTCCCTGCAGCTGTCCACATGGCTTCCCCAGGTGCAGTGGAGCATGGGACACCACCTCTGTAACTCCTTGGGCCCCAGTTCTAAGGAGGGCAGGGAGAGGGGGTGGGGCAGGGGCTTACCAGATCCATGTCAGCTCCCTTTTTATTTATTTTGTGTACATTTCTTTTCTAACATTTCATTTGAACAAAATTCTGGGCATTACAAAAGAAAGAAGACCAAGAAATTGCCGAATTGCTTTAACACCCTTGTGTGATAGATGGGAGCCGAAGGTCAGAGGTAAGAGGCCCAGGACACTCAGCAAACAAAAGCCAGGGCTGGGACTGAAGTTCTTTGGATTCCTACACTGAACTTTTCTTTCAAAAAGATGAATAATGGGTTATTGCTCAGATGTCTGACCTTCAGGGGACCTCAGGCATTTATTCCCCTTGAAGCCATTTCCTTCTAGCCTCCCAGTGATGTCAGGACTTCTGCCTAGCCAAGCCTCCCCTTCACCCCATGGTGGTCCTGGAGGCAGAAGGGACTCATCAATCTTTAAAGCAAAGAAAAGAGAAGGGAGCTGCCAGAATGTATCAGCACCAGCAGCAACACCATGTTGAGGTGCTAGGCGCCATGCCAGGACCTGCGTATGCATCCTGATTTAACCACCATGAACAGCCTCGAGGGTGAGACTGCTCCTACTTCACAGAAGAGAAAATGGGAGGCTCAGAGAGGAAAAGTGGATACTGGCAAGTCTCTTAGCTTCTGTGAAAATCTGAGTTGGGGGTCTCTGATGCCAAACTCTGTGCCCTTCCTGCTCATGTCCTCCTCCCTGCTTCTGGGTGCTGGTCCCTGAAGGAAACAAGGTTTCTACCTGGTGCGTTCTATGTAGGTCAAATTCCCTTCAGGCAACAACCAGCAACTTGGCCTGGCCCAGTCTGTGCCAGGACAGCCCCAAGCTCAATAACCTTCTGGCCATTTAGGTTGATTTTGCTCTAAGCCAAAGTGGCAAACTACGGCCTATGGGCCAAATCCAGCTCACCAATTAAGAATGGGTTTTATATTTTCTTAAGTGGTTGGGGAAAAAAAGACTAATATTTTATGATATATGAAAATTATATTAAATTCACATTTCAGTGAGCCTTAATAAAGTTTGACTAGAACATAGCCACACTTATTTCTTTGTATATTGTTTATGGCTACAATGGCAGAGCCGAGTGGGCTACCGTATGGCCCACAAAGCTGACAATATTTACTTACTACTTGGCTCTTTACAAAAAAAAGTTTGCCCATTTCTGCTTTAAGCCCCAGGTACCCTGAACTGCTTTGTGCAATCCCAACATGTAAACTGCACAGGATTTTCAAAGCCTTTCAGGCAAAACCAAATCATTCTCCCTAAATAACTGAAAAGGTGTTTGTCCTAAAACAAGATGTTAAATGCAAAAAATTGGCTCTCTGGGCTGTGTGTGGGGCCCTGGGCCAGGACCTGGGCATCTGGAGAAGCTGACACCCCTGAGGAGATACCCTTACAGTGGTGAAATGGGCACCAATTCAACTCTGATAAAATTAATTTGATAAGACCATAGGAATACGCAAAGGTCCCCAATACTCTCAGCAGGCAAGTTTAAGTCCCAGCCTCTCTACCTGTGTGACCTTGAAAAAGCCCCTTCCTCTAAGACCTCCAGTTCTCAATGAGAGAGGATTTCTAAGAAAAATAAATTATATTACTAAGGAAAGATAATGCTTGAATGCATGTTCCCCACACTATTCTAGTCAATGGAAATTCAGCAATAAGTTAAACCAAATTCTTGCCTTTCTGGAACTTGATATTTTAGTTGAGGGTGTGGACAGAAAATAAATACCTAAAATGCATCAGGTGGTGAGTGGAATGAAGAAAGAAAGTAATGGGGGTGCTATTTCGTAACACTGCGGGACATGCCTGTAATGGAATACTATGCAGCTGTTGGAAAGAATGCAACACATCTGTATGTACTTGATATGAAAAGAGCCCCAGGGTAGATTGTTATGAAAGAAAAAAAGCAAGGTACGAAAACAATGTACAGGATGTACATTTTGGGTAAAGAAAGGGGAGATAATGAATCTATATAATGGCACTTGCTTGTATATGCAGAGAGAAACCCGCAAGTATTTACCTCTAAGGGGTAATGAATGAACAGGATGAGCCCCACAGGGCTGCAAAGAACTAGGCAGAAGTGTGACCCAATGACATAAAAATTACATTTATAGGGACACATACATGCATGCACAAAATGAGGTCTGTGGGGGTAAACATCAGCCCATTACAACTGGGAGAAGACACTTACTCTTTTTTTACAATGCTTCTCCATAGTTGGCTCTATTACTTCTATAATTAAAAAAGAAATCCACAACCTGACCCAGAAAGGTATGTATTATTATTCCTGCTGTCTTGAGGAAACGAGCTCTAACAGAAGGTTTGGCTGGCCTGAGACCGAAAGGTGGAGCTGTTTTCTGATGAAGCCCTTTCCTCCCCACTCCCAAATGCCAAGATAGGGAGAGAGAGGAGCTTTGGGCTAGGTGATGTGGGCCACATCTTGTAGCCAAAGGATCTCTAAGCTGGGGTCTGGCAAGAGCTCTTTCGCCTTACAGGGTGCCAAGGCCCTGGAGAGGCAAAAGCCAACAAGGTGGTGGTGCCAAGGTCTTAGAGAGGATGAACACTGGCCTCATTCTGCCCAAATTCAAGACTTGGGAGCCCTGCTCAGTTGCTACAAAACCCCAGCGTTTATGCATTAGCTACTGCTCCCCTGGCCTGGTGGCTGGATGGCAGAGCCTTAGGCTCTGTTCCACTCAACCCCTCCCACAGAGGTGGTAACAATGGAAGTTTGTTTTAATGGCCAGGCCTGGGCCTGCCGGCCTGGACTCAGCCTCCCTGAGCCCATAAGTCCAACCAGGAGCCTTCTCAGCCTCCACTATCCTGGGGACACTGGTTACTGAGTGGTTTTGTCACCTCTGTGCCCAGGAGTGACATGGAGAAAGGGGTAAGGTTGCAAGTCCCAAGCCAATGCTGCACACACTTCTCCCTTTGTCCAGGCCTCCCAAGCTCTGCCAGCCTGGGGGAGGGGGGACAGGATGCCTGTACCCTTGGAGCTGGGGCAGAGCTCTAGGCCCTGACGCCCCGTGATCAGGAGGAGGCACTGGGAAAAGCTGAGCTCCCTGAAGTCACAAGCTGATTACAGGGGATTTGGGGCAGACCCAGCTCTGGGGCAAGTAGGGTCGGGTCCCTGAATGGCTCGGCATGGGACAAGATCATCATGGAGATATTTACACTGCTTGTATACACAAACTGACCGTACAAAGGGTCTTTCCAGTGAAAATAGCTACCACCCTGATTTAGGGCCCTGGGCCAGTCTCACCACATCCACCACAGGGTAGTGAACCTCTATTTTATAGGAAAGAAACCAAGGCTCTTAAGGAAAGCCACTTCCCCAAGGTCACAGTTTTGTAAGGACTTAAGGACATGTTTTGTTTCCATTCACAGAAGGGTTTCAGTTGTCAAGTTATGTCTAATCCAACTTAGAGACTCTTGCTGCACCCAGAAAGAGCTTGGAAAGTCCTGGAGTCTGAGAATTCCTGCTCATTTGGGGTGAAGAGAGGGTGGAACAGAGGGTATGGAGAAGAAGGCATCTTTTTTTATACTGTAGGACATCTCAAAAATTTTTTGTTGTTGTGCGACAGCCTTATTTTGGACACATCTCATTCTTTCTCTGGCCTCAGTTTCTCCATCTATCAAATGGAAGGCTGGGCCATCCACTGTAAGGTCCCTTCCTGCTCTGATTTTCCTTTATTCTCTTACGTCATCCTAGAAAGGCTGGCAGCAGGTTTTGAGGTGGGATGTATGTGACCTTGGGAAAGTCATTTTTCTTTGGACTGCGATGTCATCATGACTCATTTCCCAGGGGAAGCAGGGCAGCCACATTAGTTGACCCATCTCTGGGCCTAGCACTGTCACCCATGTGCTACCACTGCAAATGAGCTTCCTGACAAACCCCTACTGGAGAAAAATTGACCAGCAGGAGCTTTAATGATTTTCTCAACCAAGTGATACGGCCTGAGCATCCTGGGGCTCCCCAAAAGCTCATACTGACAGAATGCCAGGCTCTGGACAGAGGCCACAACCCAGATATGGGTCTCCTGGACCCAGGTAAGTGCAGTGCATCATGGGAGTTCAAAGAGGCAAAGATTTATGGAGCATCTTTGGGGACAGATATATTGTTTTCTGAGTTCTTATAGACACCCTAATGATGAAAATGACATCATTCTGCAAATGAGGCAGCTGAGCTAAGCTGAAATTCAAAACCACACCTGCAGGACTTCAGAAGCCTATGTTCCTCATAAGACTGAGGGGCTGAGGGACCCCGTGGATTTCTGATTTCTTTGTCTGGGTGGCAGAGATGGCAGAGGCCCTTGGGTGCCGCTGGGGTACTACTAGGGAGTTCGTCACAAAGAGCTGGGTGAGACATCATGGAGCAGGGATCACCCTTGCCTACTGCCCAGGAGGAAGCATGAGTGAGCCCCTGGCCGGGAGGGGAGGGGTTTCAACCTGTCCTCTCCCTACTTCCTACTCAGTAAAACTCATCGCATTGAGACGTAGAGGAGAACGACAGAACACACAGAAGGCAGCTGAGCCAATTCTCAGTTCCTAGGAGATGAAGAGGAACATAGCAAAAAGAACTTCAAAGCCAGACATGCCTGGGAAAGTGATATACTCTCTTCAGGCCTCAGTCTAATATCCTGCATAAAAGGGCTGTGCTTGCTGATCCTTTAGGCAGTCTCCAAAGGGAAGGGCTTTATTCCAGAATATATACAGGATGATCCATAGAAGGTTTAGCAAAAAGAAAGTAAAAATTTTTTTTTACTATAATTGCTATCTGTATTTGTCTTTTGAAATTTCTGTTATGTAGGCATACAATCTACTAGTGTAACGGCGCATGTACATGAATTTATAAATACAGACAAACCACTTGGAAGGAGGTGCTCCAAAATTAATTACTGATGGGGTAGACAGTCAAAAGTCTGGAGATTATTTCATGAAAAACACCCACCTGTTACAGCAGGTATTTACGGCCCTTGAATTTAGGCAAATTCTCCCCGCAACCCAAACTTTAAGAAAGGCTATGGTGAAAAGGGACAGTGGAAACTAGAAGCCCTTTCTGATTGGACTGGGTTCAAATCTAGCTCAGCCACTTACTAGTTGTGAGACTTCAGGACAGTTACTTCCCTGCTGAACTCCAGGCCCATGAACCAACAGGGCTATGTGGAGGGTCAGTGATATTGAAAAGCAGTTTAACCAAGAGCCTAGTAAACTACAAGTGGCTATGGATTTTCTCCTCTACTTTTCTGTCACCACTCAGAATATTCCCTTGTCCACTCAACAAAAAGACACCCAGGTTCTACATCGCATGCTAAACAGACAGTTGCTTACCCTTGAGGAAGTGATAAAAGTTACCTCTGTCTTACAGATGGAGAAATTGAGGCCCAGAGAAGTTACGTGGCTTGCTACAGCCCCAAGATAACACAGCAAGTATTTGGACTTCTGGGTCTCAAACCCTGACTGCTAGCTAAAATTGCTTCTCATTTGATTTTTATTTTGTTATATTCCAGCATAATGGCTCACCTATGACTGTCAGGAATTTTGTTCCCAGCTTAGAGTCTACTTTCAAGCCCAAAGGCCAGGGTGGGGCGAAGCAAGTTATCTGGATTCAACAGGTATGAAGGAGCATTTTCCCGCTGAGAGTACAGCCTAGAGTCACACACAGCCAAGACCCAGCTCAGTCCCAGTGGACACCTTCACGCCCACAGGAAGGGCAGTGTAGAGTTCAATCCTACCCCAGTACTCCAGGAAGGCATCTTTGCGCCTACCTTGCCAATGGCAGGTGATGGGACCGTTCAAGAGGGTAAGAGTGAGCATTTCCGAGAAAAAAAGAACTTGAGAGTGGCAGGAAAGCAGGATGAAGGGTGAACACTCTGAGGTTATTAAACTGTACTATGGGACCTATATAACAGATTATACAAAAACATTACTTGGATAATCATTCAAGTTAAAAGTTGTACCTACAACAGATCATACAGATACAGATAAACTGAAAGCCAGAGAACAAATTAAGTTTTTTGAAATTCTCCTGTTTGAAGATGACCTTCATGATTATGGTGTTTCAATCCTGAGAGTGAAAATTAAAGTAATTAATGCCTTCCAGCTTTTTTTCCTGCTGTTGTAGTTTTTCTTGAGAATTCATGAAGTATTCATCAGAATGAATGACGCGATACTTTACCGTGATGCGGAAAAGACATCACGAGAGAGCAAAATTACTAATTTAATGCATGTTTCATCTTCCCTCTTCATGAAACCTAATGAAATATCACAGTATTTACTCATAAAGGAGGCAGTTTGTGAGAAGCTAATATTTCCAGAAAGAACTGATAACCTAGCAGACTCACAAGAAAATACACCTCTCGAATAAATAGAATGTGATGTACTGTATATTCATGATAGAATCTGACTGGAAACTTTGGCTACTTGGACCGGGCTATTTTTATTATGAGAATTAATTTCCTTGTCTGTGTGCAGATTTTCTGTAGCCTTAAAGGAAAAAAAAAGTGACTCGAAAATATTCTATACAAGAGGAAAGAAGGGAGTAAAAGAAAAGAAACAATGTCCTGTACACAGGCTGCAGGCAAGCTCGTTTACAGATCCTATCTAGGCAGTTGTTTGCCACCAGAAGAGTCCTCATCTACTCAGAGTACGGAGTCCCTGGTCTCCCAGTCCCCTGAGGGGCCCTCACCCGAGTGGGAAACGTGCCACCTAGGAGCACATCTCCTCCCCAGGACCTGGCGAAAGCTTGGGGCTTGCGCTACCCAGAAAGTAGAGCCTCGGAGGCCAGCTTTTCGACTTAAGCCTGGAGTTGGAGCCCCGGCCTTAAAATGCTCCCCGCCTCGGAACCTCGGTGAAAGCCAGACACCAGGCCACGGGGAAGTGCAGCACCCAAGAAAGAGCGGTTCTGAGCCAGCAGAGTGAGGACGGGTCCCGGCCTCCTTCGAATGGGGGGCTCGGCCCGCTCAGCCAATGGGTGCCGCCGCGCTCGCCCCGGGAGTCCAGGGCCCCTGGCTTAGACCGCGCGGCGTCCCCGGAAGAAAGCCAGATACCGCGGGCGCCAACTACGCAAGTGGCTCCCTCAAAGCCCATGCCTACTCACGTCCCCCACCGGGAGGGACCTGCGCGCCCGGGTTCGCGGAAGAAACCCAGGCCTGGGGTGGGCAGCCTGGGCCCGCGAGCGCAAGCCTCACCTTGCTGTTGGGATCCATGGCCGCGCTGCGCCGTTGGCTCTGGCTGCACCGGGTGCGCGGGCGGGCGGGTGGAGCTCTGACTGCTGCTCAGTCTCCCAGACTCAAGACTGCGAGGTCTGACTTCGCTCCCACGATCTCCACAATCTGCACGGCTACCTCTACCGTTTATAGGACCCCAGCCATTGGCTCGCGCTTTTGCTGTGTGGGGGGTGGGGTGAGCAGGGCCGGGGGTGGGGCTTAATGCACGCAAGGCGGGGCTTCTGGGGGAGGGGGCTAGTGCCAGGGACAGGGCTCTGGGCCCAGACCTCGCTCTTGCCGTCTTCCTTTCTTCCTGTGCCTTGGGTCCGGGGAAAGTACTCGCTGTGTGACCCTTAGCAAGTGTGCACACCTCTCTGAGCTTCAGCGGCCTCTAGCAAAATGGTGGAGCTCGTGCCAGGCTGTGCGCCACTGGATAACAGGTAAACTAGGGATAACACAACCACCTCACTGGTTTGTTATAAACATTAAGTGAGTTAATATTTGTAAAATGTTTAGAACAGCGTCTGTTACTTGGTAAGTGGTATTTAAGTAGCGTTCGTTAGACTATGGGAGGTCGCAGTACCAATATTGTTTTAACCTCCTCTACCCCAGCATCTGTTTGATGCTGAAGTCTTGCCTTATTATAGGCTGGGCCCCCTGCAGGCTGGGCCCCCTGCCTGGAAATCCATACTAACTTCTCTAGGCTTTCATATCACCACCTCTGTGAAGCTTTCCTCACATGACAGTACATGCGAATCTATGCTGACAGGTAAGAGCACAGGAGACCTTGGGTTTCAACCAGGTCCACTGCGTAGTAGCCTTGTATGGTCCTAGGTCAGGTGCTGGCCTATGAGCCCCAGTTTTCATGTGGGTATGTCACCATCACTCTCATGTACTGTCATCAGAGTTATAGTTTCCAGAGAAGCACATGCCGATGGACACATGGTAAGTCTTCCTTTAGTGATAGTGGAATTATTTCACCTTATTTCATCCAATTTCACCTCATTTCCTTTTCCAGAACTTACCTTACTTGAGGCACAGTGAAGGGAAAGAGTCTCCGTCTAAAGGTCTGGCCAAAATCTTGAGGTTAGGCTACAGGCCCTTTTCCCCATGGAGGGGCCCAGGAGGGGTGACTTTATGTTGGAAAGGAGGAATCTGAGCTGACCACATGACCCCTGGAGTCCTCTGCCTGGGCTGTGTGTCCAGTGCTGGCCGAGGTGACACCTTGGCTGGGCCTGGAACCCTGGAAGGGAAGGCAGGCCCCTCTGGGCACACCCCTACCCCATGGCTCCTATTTCTATGGTATCCCAACTGCTAAGCCTTCAAAACTTAGGGACATTGTCTCCTCATCTGGGTTCCAGAGGCCACCAAGTCCTGCTAAGTTTACCTTCTGCACCATCTCATCCTCCTTCCCTCCCTGCTGTCTGCAGGTCCAACAGCTCTGCTAGTCTCGCCTCCTCCAGTCCTGACCCCTACTCTCCTGCTCGAATGTCTAACACTGTCACCGAGGGAGCAAAGCTCATCCTGGCCATCAAGGCCCTCAGGGCTCCAGTTTACAAGCCTAGCCTTACCCTTCACACCAGCACTTTCTATATCTATACCTTTGCTCAGGTTTTTTCCTTGGCCTAACTCCCTTCAACCTCAACATGCCAAAATACTTCTGATGGCACAAAGCACCCTTGGAATTGGGCCTCCTCTGGGAAGTGTCCCTGAGTCCCCCAAGAGGGAATCTCTCCCTTATCCTTCTCCATACCTGCCCAAACAGACCCCCATTACCTGCTCGAAATTCCATTTCTAGGAGTTTTCTCTCTGTAAAAGTTTATGACCCCTGGAGGCTACTGTTTAGAGGTACATTCATCAGAAGCTCTTTACACTGGGTCAGAGATTAGATTCTCAAGTGGGCTAGTCTATTTTGGGGGTGGCTGAGTCCTGTGAAATAGGATATAACTCCAAATAGGGAAGGAACACCAGAGAAAAATCTAAAGAAGTGGCATCTGAGCTTGGAATTTGGGGATGCATGGGGAGAAAAAGCATGAGCAAATAAGTGCCTGGAAGTGGGTGGTGAAGGTGCAGCTTAAGCCAGAGAAAGCCAGGCTAAGTCTCCCCTATGGCTGGAGTGCGGGGGCTTGGGAGAGAGAGAAGATAAAGATAGGGGGAATTTGAGTGAGAGAAGATGCTGAAGAGATGGGGTCACGAAGGCCCTCAAATGCCTGATATAGGTGTTAGGGCTTTAATTCAGTGGGCAGTGGGGAGCCATGGAGAGTTTTGAGCAGGGGAAAGACCTAAGATTCTCAACCTTCCTTCAAGCCTATGCTACCCTGAGGTTTTAAAGAGGATGTGAGGAGGCCTGGGGAACCCTAGGGTTCAGTTTGGAAGGATCAAGGGCCACCTGCCCCTTCTTCCCCGCAACCCCCAAGCTGTGGTCACGCTGGCAGCTTTGTCCCTGGAGGCTACCTTTAGCCCAGGAAGGAACTTGGGACTTTTGTAATTCTGATTCTAAGCAGTTCCAGCCTTAGCCGCTTGGAGGAAAAGAGCTCTCTGGGACTGGCAGGGCGGTTCCAGGTGGCCAGGCAGATGCTGGCTGGTTGCGTGCCTGACAGCACGAACGTGGGCTCCGGCGGCGGCGCTGAGCAGGGTCCTAGCGGCTCCGCCCTGCGGCTCCCGAGTCAGGAGTGAGTAAGGCGGACCAGGAAAAGACTTCTTCTTCTTCTTCTTCTTTTTTTTTTTGCCTTTAAAGGCAAGCGTCCCTGGCAGCCAGGAGAAAGGGCCTGCTGAGTCAACTGAAGTTAATGCAAGGGGGTTTGGCAGGGGTTGGGACACGGGAGTCCCAAACCCGCAAGATGTTTTGCAGCTCAAATTCTCTCAGGCTGCAGGTAAACATGGTGCTGGACTCCAGTTTTGTGCTTAATATTTTCATTCTCATTTGCACACCCGTTCAAACCACCCGCTCCCAGAGAATTTTTTTTAGCTTTCCTTCTTATCCTTTTGTTTGCCCCTCCCCGGCTCTCTGGAAGCGCTCTCATCAGGGCCACCACCTGCTTGCTGATGCTGGGGCTATTGAAGGAACATACCCCTGAGCACCAGGCTTGTCTGCCCAGCTTCCTTTAGGACAGCTCGCCGCATGTTCCACAGGTACCTGGCACTCACCATATTTAAATCTAAACTCATCTTGCCCCATTCCTTCTAGTCTCCACCCTAGAGATGGCTCCTCTATCCACCACATTACTGATTTTTTCCTTTTGCCTCAAGCTTTAATATGACTCAACAGGGCACTGTTACTAATCTTGTCATTATTTAAATTTTTGATATTTTATCATCATGGATTTTTTTTTGCATTAATTTTGATTGTTTAAAAGAAAGATTGCATTAAAAACATTATTTATTTTGAGGACCGAGCTTTTTGGCACCCCAATAAATCCTACTAGGTAGGTGAATGCTTCATTTTCCACCCCTAATCCCGACCTGCTGGTAATGTTTTGTAATCAGGGTGCTGGTTGCATGGGTGTGTTCAGTTTGTCAAAATTCAAGCTGCACACTTCTAAGTTTTGCACTTTTCTGTGTGCACATTTTGCTTCAATTGAAAAAATTTTTACTTAAAGAAAAATGTTTCCCTGGGTCCAAGGGAATGTCTGCTGTCCACTTCTTCTAGCTAGCATCCCCAGCACCAAAAACAGTACCTGGCACACAATGAGACTCAGTACTTATTTGTTGAATGAATGAATACAATATTATTCCAGTTTTTTAATCCCTGATAAAACTCTATGAGATGTGTATTTTTCTCTCCTTTTTCTAAAAGGAAAAACTGAGATTCAAGGAAATTAAGTAACTTGCCTGAGATCACACGGGGAGTAGATTTGAGTTCTAGCACCTTGATTAAAAAAATAAGCAAACAAAAACTCCAACCAACAGTGCCCAGACACCTGACCCAGCACTAGCACAAGCAGGGTACCAGAGGCCTGGCTCTTATCACTTAGATTACAATTATTTGAGCCATATCTTTTCCTAGATAATGACTTCCTTTAGGTAGGGACTCAAGCATTCCTGACTTCTGTCTGTCCAGCTATTTATTTAGCACAAGGAAGAGGCTATAAACTTTAATGAATGAAGCAAAAAATGAATGAATGAACGAATGAGTGAAAGAGCCAACAGTGATATGGGTGGATAAATCGCCAGTTTTGGAGACAGATCTGCTAGCTATGTGTCTTTGGGCATATTACCCAGCGTTTTTGAGCCTCATTTTCCCCAAATGTAAAATGAGAATAATATCAGCATTTACCTCAAAGATTTATTGAGAATATGAAAGAGAAAATGACTATTGGGTGACTGGTATATAATAAATGAAAAATAGTAACTATTATTATCATTTCCAGGGTTTTACAGTTTTAAAGCCTTATTTACATCAAGATAGCAGGAATCTACCTCTTCCAGTTTCCATGTATTGTTTTCTGGGAGTCTCTGAAGTTGGGAGGTGGGGACCCAATGCAGCCCACAGGAGAGGGTGAATGGTGGAATACTCAGGAAGTCTGGCTTCAGGGCCCAGCTCCTCCCTGCTAGTTGTGCCATCTTTGATGAGTTGTGTTCTCTCTGTGAGCCTCAATTTTCTCTCTGTAAAATGGGGCTCAGAATAATCTTGATCTTGTGGGGCTCTGGGGTGGGTCCTATGACATGTCCCTGGGCCTAGCACACAGTAGTAGGCTCCCTGTAGAGTTTGAGTCTGAGAAATTTACCTGGCACTCTGAGATGTGGGAGAAGAACGTGGAGACCTGAGAGTCTCAGAGACCCTGTGAAGTCCCAGGACTGATGGGAAAAACACACAGCCTGTCTGAGCTCTGTTTTGTTCTTAGAATCTTATTTCTCCTGAGAAGTGAAGTAACAATACTCTTTACGCTGATGCAACTTTTTAACTATGCAGAATCTTCCTACACCTTGTCCTGAGGGCGAGACCAAATTTATTTATACATCCACTGGGCAGTTGAGGAGATTGAAGCACACTAGGTTAAAGCCATACTTGCTTGAGGTCACCAAAGGAGGAATTTGGTAACAAATTCAAGGTATGAAACCTGGACCTCTTAATTTCTAAATACCACTATGCAGCAATTTGTCTCCAAAAGAAAGCACACAGCCTACCTCCCTCCCTTACCCTTCTCCCTCTACCCCATCCCCCTCCAGCAAGCAGTCACAACCCAGCTGGCATCCGGCTGTGCCTGTCCCCACCTGCATGCCACCTGGCAGTCACACGCACATTCATCTCGGAGTTGCTGGCTGACTCACCCCATTATATTGGAGCTGACTCGCTTTAGAAGAGGGAGAGTGAGAACCAGTCAAAAGCTGGCGAAAGGGATGACCTTTTCTCATTGATGCCTGAAATTTATGCCCCAAATTCATGGCAGTTTAGCTCTTAAGAAAGGGAAAGTACCATGGGCTGGCTGGAGGCAGAGATCTCGACTCAAAGAGGAGTGGTTCAGTTCCACTCTGGGCTCTGTTACTGGTTTGCAGGGTGACTTCAGGCAAGTCACTGTCCCTTTCTAAGTCTCAGTCTCTTCAGTTTTGTGATGAAGGCATCGTAACAGGTGACCTCCAAGGCCCTTCTGGCTCCGGGTTGAGCCTTGTCATAATAATGTCATGTGTATTGACAGTTTACTGTGTGTCAGGTGCAGGGCTAAGTGAATGATATATAATTAGCTCCTTTAATTCTCATAACAAATCTTTGACATTGCTGTTTTATCTCATTCACAAAGAAGGAAACTGCGACACAGTTTCAGAGTAATTTGCCCCAGGTCAAGCAAGTAAGCAAGTGGTAGATTTGAGTATTGAACCCAGTTTGTCCCCAGAACTCTCATAAACTGATCTACACTTACTCCCTTTATCCTGCTAGACTTGTTCCCTCAAAAAAAAAAAAAAAAAAAAAAAAGTGGTAACATATACATAACATAAAATTTACCATTTTAACAATTTTTAAGTGAATGGTGGTATTAAGCACATTCACACTTGGTCATGCAGCCGTCACCACCATCCAACTCCAGAACATTTTTATCTTCCCAAGCAGAAATTCCATACTCATTAAACAGTAACTTCCCATTCCCTCCTCCCCCGAGCCACTGGCAACCACTAGTCCACTTTCTGTCTCTATGAAGCTGACTACTCTAGTTACCTCATATAAACTTTCCTCATCTTTAAAACTATGATAATAAAGGTCAAGAGTTATTTGTTCCTGCCCCCAGTGGGGCGGTTGGCTCCAACTTTGATTTAAGTTCCAGTTCTTCCATTCAAAGCTGCATACCTTCAGACAGGTCGCTTAACCTCTCTGCCTCTCTCATTTCTCTAAAAGTGACCTAACAAGCCTTGCCTTGTGGGGCTCTCGAGAGGATCATAGGACACAATGCATATGAAGGTGTTTGGAAAGTCTTATGCACTTCTAGAGCTTGATATATAAATATCTTGTTCCTGAAGGGCTGGGATCAGGACTCTGGCTTGGATTTATAGGTGTGGGAGCTGAAAAAATTTTAGAGTTGTATATTTCAACTGATTTACAGATAAAAAGACTGAGACCTAGAGAGCCGTTGTTGACTTGCACTAAGTTGCACATGGAACTTGAATCATCGATCCTCATCTTTGTCCTGAGCACAGTGCCCTGAATATGGCAGGTGCCCAACAGATGTTTGTTGCTGAGGTTGGAAGGCAGAAGCCACAGCATAAAAAGAGGGCCTTCGCTGCTTGGCTCTGGAGCCCTCCCCTCAAACAGCTCATGTTCTAGCCTGTGTACCTGGAATTGTGAAGTAGCTGGTAGAGCCTCTGCTTAGAGAAGGTGCTGGGACAATATTCTTCTATCTTAGGTTGTTCTTTTTACTGTGTCTGAGAGGCTTGGCTTTTGGCTGAGTCACATCTTCCTTATTTCCTTAATGATGTTAAGATTTTCCAGTTGCAAGTATCAATATGTATAAGCCAACTTCAGCCAAAAGAAGAGAATTTATTAAAGGATACAGGTGTGTCTCCCAAACCAGTGGCAAGGATGTAGTAGTGCTGACAAAGCTCTGGACTCAGCAAATACACTATGACCAGGATGGTATGATCCTGTACCCCTGCTTTATTCCTCTCTCTCTTCATGGACAAGCGTGTCTGGCTCCACATGGCAGAACATGACCACCGTACAACGCCAGAACTCACATGGGATCATCTCAGCAACCCTCAAGGCTGACTCAACTGTCTCCTGGTTCTGATTCTGAGTTTCTAGAAGAGAGAAGCAAATCGGCCCTGTTTGGGTGAGATATTTTTCCCAGGGTCTGATTGGCTATGGTTAGGCGATGAGGCCATAGGGCACAGACAAGGCAGGCAGAGCTCACCTCTGTGCAGGAGTGGAGAGGAGGATGGGGTGTGAGTCACACAGGCAAACATGCACATTCATTAAAAGTGCTGAATAGAGATATACACTTATTGATGTGGAAAGAAAGTCAAAGTTGCTTTGAATGGAAAAAACAGGTTACAAAATGTTTATCACATTTTAAAAAGTAAATATGCATATGTAATATAATTAAATTTCTATGCATATATGCTAAATGTTAATTGAAATTATGGGTGGTAGAAATAGGGATAACTTTTATTTTCTTCTCTTTTAATATCTGCATTTTTCTGATTCTTCTCTAATGAATGAATATCAGTTGAGTTATAATAAAACAATAACTCTTAGCTCACAGGGCTGCAGTGTGTGTTAACTAAGACGTTTTTTCACTTATTCAGGAAATATTTATTAAGTGCCTAGTACGTGATGGTTTGTGAAAGCTGCACAATGACTGGTCAGTGACAGAGGCTCAGTAATTGGAGTCACCCCAGGACCTGCCTTCCAGGAGTGAACAAGGCTGGATGCTCTAATGGTCTATATGCATTCTGAAAATCTAGGAAATGAAAATGCTGGGATATTTCAGTGGTCTATTGCTATAGAATAACCACTCCGAAACTTAGTGGCTTTAAATGACAACTATGTATTATTTCTCATGATTTTGTGCAGTTCTGCTCCCCATGGTGCTGCTAAGTTATTTATTCATGCGGTTGCATTCAGTAGGATCCATTGCTGGGGCCATTCTCTCCATATGGTGTTGCACCCTCCTCTGTTTTCAGCAGAATAGCCTGGACTTCCATACAGCTGGGTCCAAGAGGAACATTCTAAGAGGACAAGCCCTGCTGTAGAAAAACTGATCAACCCTGCTTGTATCAATGCAAATCATCCTGGCTATAACTTGCTTTGTCTCTTAATCTATAATGAACATTCTCTCTGTGAGGAAATATTCTTCCTAGCCTGATTTTTAATGGCTGGCTGTTAGTCCATCGCTGACTTAACCAATCCTCTATTGATGAATATTTAGGTGGTTTTCATTTGGGAGCAGTTGTAAACATCAACTTTGTACCAATAACTCAGTGCAAATCCTAGGAGGAGAACAACAAGATCAAAGGAGAGGGGCATTTTTAAGGCTTTGGCAAATCGTTCTTTGAAAACATAGCACACATTGCATTTCTACCAGCTGTAGAGGGACCTGCCCTTTTCATCATCCTCTGGCCAATATTGGTGTTCTTGTCTTTTTAGTCTTTATCAATTAGATAGGTGAAAAATGGTATCTCATCATTGTCTTCAAAAGAGAGAAAATTAAAAGTTGCCCAGAGACAGATGCTTAAGAAGAGTTCTTGTCTTTTACTTGGAAGCAGGCTTACTAAATCAGCAGATATGAGGGCAGTGCCATGAAATGTCTCTTAGCCTACTGACTTCAGGCTGTTGAAAAGAGAATAGCCCAGCTGGCTGCATAGATGAGGTCATTGTGTCCTCTTAGTGTAGTTGATTGAGACAAGCCCACTACTCTCCTTTCCTGTGTCTGCTGGTTTTCCAGTGGGCACAGGGCACACAGCCTCGCTATCTCACCCACCATACCCATCTTGACCCTGGCCCTGTCCTCTCTGACCCATTGGTGCTGAGGACTGGACCTGGCCAGCTATGACTGATGAGAATTATAAGGACAGGCATGTAAAGCAATACCCCAAGATCAGTCTTTGGTCTTGAGCAGCCAGAACCATTCCTCATGGCCTCAAAAACTCATGAACAGGGGACTAACTTCCTGTGTAGAAGCCAGAGTCCTGCTCCTTACCAGCCTTTCTGAGCCTCAGTTTCTTCATCTAGATAAGAATATGGGAGTAATGGAGCTTTTAGGGTTATTATGTACTTCCTCTATGCCTGACACTTGTAATGCTCACAAGATCCCTCCAAGATTGAGAGTGTCCTGCCTGCTTTACAGACGAGGCAAAGCGAAGCCCAGAGAAGGTAAATAACTTGCCCCAGATCACATAGCAAGTAAGTAGCAGAGTTGGAAATGAGCTTAGGTCAGCCTGGAACCAAAGCCCCCACAGACTCTACAGGCTTTGTAAAGGATTAAATGAGAAAGGGACATCATAAAGAGCTCTGCAACTTCTTGTGAGTTAAAGAATATCTGCAGTGACAGCACAATTTATAAAACCTGCTGTCACCCGGCCAGCCAGTTATTTAGAGTTATTCTCAGTGGGGGATGGCTGGGCTGGGGACCCACCTCAGGGAGCCGAGTTTCCCTCTGGAGTTCTCCAGAAAAGTGCCTGATGTCACAGCTGCGATTCTACTTTAGTCTGCTCTCTCCACAGAGGGAGGCAGGCCCTTCACTTAATGCTACCATTTATTTGTGGAGATAAAAGGTGTTAGGTACCCTTTGTGTACATCTAGTACCTTACTGCAGCCAATTTTCACAATGATTCTATGTGGAAGGTACTGTTGTGATCCTGTTCTTTGGATGAGGTGTTGGAGCACAGGGAGGTTAGGTGAGCTGCCAGGATGGCAGAGCTCGGCTCCAGGCTGACTTGAGATCCCACCCTTCTAACCAGGGCCCAGGAATGAGGCGCTCAGGGCTGGACTGCTGTTTACAAAGCTTTCTACCCTGTGATCATCAGAACCTCCTCTCAACTCTGGAAAGCAGCCAGGACAGAGCCATTCTCTGCCTTACAGATGGAGAAACTGAGGCCCAGGGAGAGGAGGAGGCTTGGTCCCTTCTCTACTTCAGCTTGTTCGGTCTGGAAAGCTAGATGGGGAAGTGAAGGGGGAAAGCTTGCCAGCTGAGCTGTGGCCTAGTAAGGACTGGGCGTTCCTTCCAGGGAACTTGAGGTGGAGCCGAGTGGGCTGCAGTGAGAGCCAGGGGCAGACCAGGTCAGGAAGATGAGAGAGCAGGTCTCTGGGGGGTTGTGGAAAGAGGAAGGGACTCTGGAAAAAAGTCAGGAATGGGGCTTGGCCTGGGTGTTACTTAGATGGAGGTTTGAACAGAGGCCATGTGAAGTGTGGAGCT